>NC_082660.1:53437028-53794756 GCF_028023285.1 Balaenoptera ricei
CGACCTGGGTCTTGTTCCCAGCACACTGAATGACAACTGCATAGGAAATTTCCTTCATCTAGCCTGTCAGTTACACATCTCATTTCCCCTGTTAGAAACTCCCTTCCTCTGCAGTCTGAAAGGCTCTCATTCCAAATCACCTTGAGAAACGCAGAGCGTAGCACTGTGAGAACGACATCGTGGTTGGTGAGTTGAGAAAAGGGGCGCAAACCTTTCAGAACCTGCTTGGAAGAAGCTGGATGAGAGCTGGCCGCTCCCAAAGAGTTGTGGGTATCACATTGCTCTCCTCTAGCTCGTCAGTTTGCACGTGCACATCCCGTGTGGGGCCAGCCTGGCCGTGCTTTCCGCCCATGGCTTCTTTACTCCGTTTCGAATACGGAACACAGAGATCGGGGCAGCATGAAGGCAGCTCTGCGAAAGCGCTATTTCCACGTCTCCAAAATAATTGGCTCCTGGTCTTGAACTCCGTGGCAAAACTCCGCACCCAGAAAGGGCAAGGGGCGTAACACAACTTTCACCTAGCTAGAAGGGCACATAACCATTTCCCATAAGGGCGATGTATTTACCAGGCCACCAGTAAGGTTTTGCCAGACACGTGGCTTCACACAGCCTGCCAGGCGCAGGGCCACATGCCCGTTACCGATACGTGCGGTTCGGTTATGTAGCTGAAACCACCTGGTGGATGACACATTCAGTATGGGACCACTGCAGGCATTCTTATTAGTGTGCATCACGTTTCTATCCTCTAGCCCATAACGGACTTCTGCATTCCTTCTCGGAGCAACACGTTCCTACATGCCCTCTGTGGAGAGGCATGAGCCTCGTTCCGCCCCTGGGACTTGAGCCCACTTTGCTAGCTTCGCTCAGCTTCTAAAGACCAAAGAGATAGAGTGTCTGTGTATGGAAGTTTCGAAAGGAATCGCTTCAAGTGTCCCACAAGAGGGACAGCATCTGGTCACTAAAGGAGCACTGTGGGGAAACCTTGGTTCCGAGAGCTGACGTCAAAGGGATCCCGTTCCTTAGGAAATTCTTCATGGTGTGAGGGAGGAGAAAGCACAAGCTGCCCTTGGCCTGAGGACCGTGCTTCTGTGGAGCTACAAGTCAGAGGGAGACACCTCTACAGAAACTCCGTGGAGAAGCCTCTGAAATGACAAATCTTTTACCTCTGCCATTAGGCTCAGGGGCAAACGTGTGAACGTAACTTCTGTTTCCCGTGGGACGACCTCCTACAGAGAGACATTGCCATACTTTGCAGAGGTACGCCACCAGCACGTGGCCAAGTGCCTTTAAAAGAGTTTGCACCGTGTGGGCTTCAGAGCCAAGCCCTTAGAGCGCGTTATTTGAACCCCTGTGCAAGTCGGGTACCACAGGTCTCGCATAGATGACGCTATGTTCTCGAACCAAGGAGTATGTGGTTCCTTCAGGGAAAGCCACATGGTATACCATGCATCCGCCCAGCCAACCTCAGTCATGAGCCTTTCTGAGCAGGGGAGCAACTCGTCTCCCGTACCAGGGGAAAGGCCTCCTTTGCAGTGGGCTTGAGGCCACAGTGGCAAGAAGTGTTTGTAGCGTTCCCTCGTGTGATCGGAAGTGATCTGTGTGAACACAGGTCACCTTAAGCCTCACTCCAAGGACTTTCTGCAGTCAAGGAACAAACACCAACCCAGGATTTCTTTCTCGCACACGGCAATACACAAACCCCGGAATTCCATGTAGGAGCAGCACCCTGCAACTTGTTTTGGGAAGCCTTTCTCGTCCCGTCCACCTGAGCACCCTTTGCTACGCTGCAATTGCAAGAAGCGTGTAAAATGATGATAGGTTTTCACTCACAGCACTCTTCACCGCATGGGACACTGCCCTCGTTATAACCTCCAGTGTTGAAGGAACCCTCTTGGGTGAAACGCTTGCAGACCCATCCGTCTCCGCTGGGCTTGGCATCGGAAGTCTGCAGGGATTCTTTGGGATGTGTGTCCACCTGGTTTCTCCTGCTCTCCTCTGTATGAGGCTCTGTGCTAGCAAAGGGTTTTAAGGGTGCCGATGCACCACAGTGCCAGACAATATCTGGGACCAAAGACACTATGTGCTGGCCCGACCTCGCTCCTGTTCCCAGTACACTGAAGGACAACTGCATAGGAAATTTTCTTCATCTAGCCTGTCAGGTACACATCCCCTTTACCCTGTGAGCAACTCCCTTCCTGTGCAGTCTGCAGGGCTGTCATTCCATATCAGCTTGAGAAACACGGAACGAAGCACTGTTTGCACACACTTGTGCTTTGCGTGTTGAGAAAAGGTGCGCAAACCTTTCAGCACCTGCTTGGAGCAAGCTGGATGAGAACTGGCCAATCCCGAAAGAATTGTGGGTACCCCATGGTTTTCCTCTAGCTCGTCAGTTGCAGGTGCACATCCCGTCTGGGACGAGCCTGCTCGTGCCTCCGGCCAAGGCTTCTTTTATTCTATTTCGAATATGGAACACAGACCTCATGGCAGCATTAAGGCATCTCTGCGAAATTGCTCTTTCCAGCTCTCCAAGATCCCCGAATTCCATGTAGGAGCAGCACCCTTCAACTTGTTGAGGGAAAGCTTCCCCGTCCCGTCCACCTGAGCACCCTTTGCCACATCCACTTCCACGAATCATGTACAAATGATACGCTTCTCACTCACAGCAATCTTCACCGCAGGCGTCCCTGCACTTGGAATGACCGCTGGTGTTGCAGGAACTCTCTCGGGTGAAACGCTTGCAGACGCGTCCGACTCCACAGGGCTGGTACTGGAAATCTGAAAATCTTCCTTGTGATGTGCGTCCACCTGATGGCTACTGCTATTCTTTTTATATGACTCTATGTTAGCCAAGCGTTTTAAGGGATCTGGTGCACCACAGTGCCAGATGATGTCTGGGAACAAAGACACCAGAGGCTCTACCGACCTGGGTCTTGTTCCCAGCACACTGAATGACAACTGCATAGGAAATTTCCTTCATCTAGCCTGTCAGTTACACATCTCATTTCCCCTGTTAGAAACTCCCTTCCTCTGCAGTCTGAAAGGCTCTCATTCCAAATCACCTTGAGAAACGCAGAGCGTAGCACTGTGAGAACGACATCGTGGTTGGTGAGTTGAGAAAAGGGGCGCAAACCTTTCAGAACCTGCTTGGAAGAAGCTGGATGAGAGCTGGCCGCTCCCAAAGAGTTGTGGGTATCACATTGCTCTCCTCTAGCTCGTCAGTTGCACGTGCACATCCCGTGTGGGGCCAGCCTGGCCGTGCTTTCCGCCCATGGCTTCTTTACTCCGTTTCGAATACGGAACACAGAGATCGGGGCAGCATGAAGGCAGCTCTGCGAAAGCGCTATTTCCACGTCTCCAAAATAATTGGCTCCTGGTCTTGAACTCCGTGGCAAAACTCCGCACCCAGAAAGGGCAAGGGGCGTAACACAACTTTCACCTAGCTAGAAGGGCACATAACCATTTCCCATAAGGGCGATGTATTTACCAGGCCACCAGTAAGGTTTTGCCAGACACGTGGCTTCACACAGCCTGCCAGGCGCAGGGCCACATGCCCGTTACCGATACGTGCGGTTCGGTTATGTAGCTGAAACCACCTGGTGGATGACACATTCAGTATGGGACCACTGCAGGCATTCTTATTAGTGTGCATCACGTTTCTATCCTCTAGCCCATAACGGACTTCTGCATTCCTTCTCGGAGCAACACGTTCCTACATGCCCTCTGTGGAGAGGCATGAGCCTCGTTCCGCCCCTGGGACTTGAGCCCACTTTGCTAGCTTCGCTCAGCTTCTAAAGACCAAAGAGATAGAGTGTCTGTGTATGGAAGTTTCGAAAGGAATCGCTTCAAGTGTCCCACAAGAGGGACAGCATCTGGTCACTAAAGGAGCACTGTGGGGAAACCTTGGTTCCGAGAGCTGACGTCAAAGGGATCCCGTTCCTTAGGAAATTCTTCATGGTGTGAGGGAGGAGAAAGCACAAGCTGCCCTTGGCCTGAGGACCGTGCTTCTGTGGAGCTACAAGTCAGAGGGAGACACCTCTACAGAAACTCCGTGGAGAAGCCTCTGAAATGACAAATCTTTTACCTCTGCCATTAGGCTCAGGGGCAAACGTGTGAACGTAACTTCTGTTTCCCGTGGGACGACCTCCTACAGAGAGACATTGCCATACTTTGCAGAGGTACGCCACCAGCACGTGGCCAAGTGCCTTTAAAAGAGTTTGCACCGTGTGGGCTTCAGAGCCAAGCCCTTAGAGCGCGTTATTTGAACCCCTGTGCAAGTCGGGTACCACAGGTCTCGCATAGATGACGCTATGTTCTCGAACCAAGGAGTATGTGGTTCCTTCAGGGAAAGCCACATGGTATACCATGCATCCGCCCAGCCAACCTCAGTCATGAGCCTTTCTGAGCAGGGGAGCAACTCGTCTCCCGTACCAGGGGAAAGGCCTCCTTTGCAGTGGGCTTGAGGCCACAGTGGCAAGAAGTGTTTGTAGCGTTCCCTCGTGTGATCGGAAGTGATCTGTGTGAACACAGGTCACCTTAAGCCTCACTCCAAGGACTTTCTGCAGTCAAGGAACAAACACCAACCCAGGATTTCTTTCTCGCACACGGCAATACACAAACCCCGGAATTCCATGTAGGAGCAGCACCCTGCAACTTGTTTTGGGAAGCCTTTCTCGTCCCGTCCACCTGAGCACCCTTTGCTACGCTGCAATTGCAAGAAGCGTGTAAAATGATGATAGGTTTTCACTCACAGCACTCTTCACCGCATGGGACACTGCCCTCGTTATAACCTCCAGTGTTGAAGGAACCCTCTTGGGTGAAACGCTTGCAGACCCATCCGTCTCCGCTGGGCTTGGCATCGGAAGTCTGCAGGGATTCTTTGGGATGTGTGTCCACCTGGTTTCTCCTGCTCTCCTCTGTATGAGGCTCTGTGCTAGCAAAGGGTTTTAAGGGTGCCGATGCACCACAGTGCCAGACAATATCTGGGACCAAAGACACTATGTGCTGGCCCGACCTCGCTCCTGTTCCCAGTACACTGAAGGACAACTGCATAGGAAATTTTCTTCATCTAGCCTGTCAGGTACACATCCCCTTTACCCTGTGAGCAACTCCCTTCCTGTGCAGTCTGCAGGGCTGTCATTCCATATCAGCTTGAGAAACACGGAACGAAGCACTGTTTGCACACACTTGTGCTTTGCGTGTTGAGAAAAGGTGCGCAAACCTTTCAGCACCTGCTTGGAGCAAGCTGGATGAGAACTGGCCAATCCCGAAAGAATTGTGGGTACCCCATGGTTTTCCTCTAGCTCGTCAGTTGCAGGTGCACATCCCGTCTGGGACGAGCCTGCTCGTGCCTCCGGCCAAGGCTTCTTTTATTCTATTTCGAATATGGAACACAGACCTCATGGCAGCATTAAGGCATCTCTGCGAAATTGCTCTTTCCAGCTCTCCAAGATCCCCGAATTCCATGTAGGAGCAGCACCCTTCAACTTGTTGAGGGAAAGCTTCCCCGTCCCGTCCACCTGAGCACCCTTTGCCACATCCACTTCCACGAATCATGTACAAATGATACGCTTCTCACTCACAGCAATCTTCACCGCAGGCGTCCCTGCACTTGGAATGACCGCTGGTGTTGCAGGAACTCTCTCGGGTGAAACGCTTGCAGACGCGTCCGACTCCACAGGGCTGGTACTGGAAATCTGAAAATCTTCCTTGTGATGTGCGTCCACCTGATGGCTACTGCTATTCTTTTTATATGACTCTATGTTAGCCAAGCGTTTTAAGGGATCTGGTGCACCACAGTGCCAGATGATGTCTGGGAACAAAGACACCAGAGGCTCTACCGACCTGGGTCTTGTTCCCAGCACACTGAATGACAACTGCATAGGAAATTTCCTTCATCTAGCCTGTCAGTTACACATCTCATTTCCCCTGTTAGAAACTCCCTTCCTCTGCAGTCTGAAAGGCTCTCATTCCAAATCACCTTGAGAAACGCAGAGCGTAGCACTGTGAGAACGACATCGTGGTTGGTGAGTTGAGAAAAGGGGCGCAAACCTTTCAGAACCTGCTTGGAAGAAGCTGGATGAGAGCTGGCCGCTCCCAAAGAGTTGTGGGTATCACATTGCTCTCCTCTAGCTCGTCAGTTGCACGTGCACATCCCGTGTGGGGCCAGCCTGGCCGTGCTTTCCGCCCATGGCTTCTTTACTCCGTTTCGAATACGGAACACAGAGATCGGGGCAGCATGAAGGCAGCTCTGCGAAAGCGCTATTTCCACGTCTCCAAAATAATTGGCTCCTGGTCTTGAACTCCGTGGCAAAACTCCGCACCCAGAAAGGGCAAGGGGCGTAACACAACTTTCACCTAGCTAGAAGGGCACATAACCATTTCCCATAAGGGCGATGTATTTACCAGGCCACCAGTAAGGTTTTGCCAGACACGTGGCTTCACACAGCCTGCCAGGCGCAGGGCCACATGCCCGTTACCGATACGTGCGGTTCGGTTATGTAGCTGAAACCACCTGGTGGATGACACATTCAGTATGGGACCACTGCAGGCATTCTTATTAGTGTGCATCACGTTTCTATCCTCTAGCCCATAACGGACTTCTGCATTCCTTCTCGGAGCAACACGTTCCTACATGCCCTCTGTGGAGAGGCATGAGCCTCGTTCCGCCCCTGGGACTTGAGCCCACTTTGCTAGCTTCGCTCAGCTTCTAAAGACCAAAGAGATAGAGTGTCTGTGTATGGAAGTTTCGAAAGGAATCGCTTCAAGTGTCCCACAAGAGGGACAGCATCTGGTCACTAAAGGAGCACTGTGGGGAAACCTTGGTTCCGAGAGCTGACGTCAAAGGGATCCCGTTCCTTAGGAAATTCTTCATGGTGTGAGGGAGGAGAAAGCACAAGCTGCCCTTGGCCTGAGGACCGTGCTTCTGTGGAGCTACAAGTCAGAGGGAGACACCTCTACAGAAACTCCGTGGAGAAGCCTCTGAAATGACAAATCTTTTACCTCTGCCATTAGGCTCAGGGGCAAACGTGTGAACGTAACTTCTGTTTCCCGTGGGACGACCTCCTACAGAGAGACATTGCCATACTTTGCAGAGGTACGCCACCAGCACGTGGCCAAGTGCCTTTAAAAGAGTTTGCACCGTGTGGGCTTCAGAGCCAAGCCCTTAGAGCGCGTTATTTGAACCCCTGTGCAAGTCGGGTACCACAGGTCTCGCATAGATGACGCTATGTTCTCGAACCAAGGAGTATGTGGTTCCTTCAGGGAAAGCCACATGGTATACCATGCATCCGCCCAGCCAACCTCAGTCATGAGCCTTTCTGAGCAGGGGAGCAACTCGTCTCCCGTACCAGGGGAAAGGCCTCCTTTGCAGTGGGCTTGAGGCCACAGTGGCAAGAAGTGTTTGTAGCGTTCCCTCGTGTGATCGGAAGTGATCTGTGTGAACACAGGTCACCTTAAGCCTCACTCCAAGGACTTTCTGCAGTCAAGGAACAAACACCAACCCAGGATTTCTTTCTCGCACACGGCAATACACAAACCCCGGAATTCCATGTAGGAGCAGCACCCTGCAACTTGTTTTGGGAAGCCTTTCTCGTCCCGTCCACCTGAGCACCCTTTGCTACGCTGCAATTGCAAGAAGCGTGTAAAATGATGATAGGTTTTCACTCACAGCACTCTTCACCGCATGGGACACTGCCCTCGTTATAACCTCCAGTGTTGAAGGAACCCTCTTGGGTGAAACGCTTGCAGACCCATCCGTCTCCGCTGGGCTTGGCATCGGAAGTCTGCAGGGATTCTTTGGGATGTGTGTCCACCTGGTTTCTCCTGCTCTCCTCTGTATGAGGCTCTGTGCTAGCAAAGGGTTTTAAGGGTGCCGATGCACCACAGTGCCAGACAATATCTGGGACCAAAGACACTATGTGCTGGCCCGACCTCGCTCCTGTTCCCAGTACACTGAAGGACAACTGCATAGGAAATTTTCTTCATCTAGCCTGTCAGGTACACATCCCCTTTACCCTGTGAGCAACTCCCTTCCTGTGCAGTCTGCAGGGCTGTCATTCCATATCAGCTTGAGAAACACGGAACGAAGCACTGTTTGCACACACTTGTGCTTTGCGTGTTGAGAAAAGGTGCGCAAACCTTTCAGCACCTGCTTGGAGCAAGCTGGATGAGAACTGGCCAATCCCGAAAGAATTGTGGGTACCCCATGGTTTTCCTCTAGCTCGTCAGTTGCAGGTGCACATCCCGTCTGGGACGAGCCTGCTCGTGCCTCCGGCCAAGGCTTCTTTTATTCTATTTCGAATATGGAACACAGACCTCATGGCAGCATTAAGGCATCTCTGCGAAATTGCTCTTTCCAGCTCTCCAAGATCCCCGAATTCCATGTAGGAGCAGCACCCTTCAACTTGTTGAGGGAAAGCTTCCCCGTCCCGTCCACCTGAGCACCCTTTGCCACATCCACTTCCACGAATCATGTACAAATGATACGCTTCTCACTCACAGCAATCTTCACCGCAGGCGTCCCTGCACTTGGAATGACCGCTGGTGTTGCAGGAACTCTCTCGGGTGAAACGCTTGCAGACGCGTCCGACTCCACAGGGCTGGTACTGGAAATCTGAAAATCTTCCTTGTGATGTGCGTCCACCTGATGGCTACTGCTATTCTTTTTATATGACTCTATGTTAGCCAAGCGTTTTAAGGGATCTGGTGCACCACAGTGCCAGATGATGTCTGGGAACAAAGACACCAGAGGCTCTACCGACCTGGGTCTTGTTCCCAGCACACTGAATGACAACTGCATAGGAAATTTCCTTCATCTAGCCTGTCAGTTACACATCTCATTTCCCCTGTTAGAAACTCCCTTCCTCTGCAGTCTGAAAGGCTCTCATTCCAAATCACCTTGAGAAACGCAGAGCGTAGCACTGTGAGAACGACATCGTGGTTGGTGAGTTGAGAAAAGGGGCGCAAACCTTTCAGAACCTGCTTGGAAGAAGCTGGATGAGAGCTGGCCGCTCCCAAAGAGTTGTGGGTATCACATTGCTCTCCTCTAGCTCGTCAGTTGCACGTGCACATCCCGTGTGGGGCCAGCCTGGCCGTGCTTTCCGCCCATGGCTTCTTTACTCCGTTTCGAATACGGAACACAGAGATCGGGGCAGCATGAAGGCAGCTCTGCGAAAGCGCTATTTCCACGTCTCCAAAATAATTGGCTCCTGGTCTTGAACTCCGTGGCAAAACTCCGCACCCAGAAAGGGCAAGGGGCGTAACACAACTTTCACCTAGCTAGAAGGGCACATAACCATTTCCCATAAGGGCGATGTATTTACCAGGCCACCAGTAAGGTTTTGCCAGACACGTGGCTTCACACAGCCTGCCAGGCGCAGGGCCACATGCCCGTTACCGATACGTGCGGTTCGGTTATGTAGCTGAAACCACCTGGTGGATGACACATTCAGTATGGGACCACTGCAGGCATTCTTATTAGTGTGCATCACGTTTCTATCCTCTAGCCCATAACGGACTTCTGCATTCCTTCTCGGAGCAACACGTTCCTACATGCCCTCTGTGGAGAGGCATGAGCCTCGTTCCGCCCCTGGGACTTGAGCCCACTTTGCTAGCTTCGCTCAGCTTCTAAAGACCAAAGAGATAGAGTGTCTGTGTATGGAAGTTTCGAAAGGAATCGCTTCAAGTGTCCCACAAGAGGGACAGCATCTGGTCACTAAAGGAGCACTGTGGGGAAACCTTGGTTCCGAGAGCTGACGTCAAAGGGATCCCGTTCCTTAGGAAATTCTTCATGGTGTGAGGGAGGAGAAAGCACAAGCTGCCCTTGGCCTGAGGACCGTGCTTCTGTGGAGCTACAAGTCAGAGGGAGACACCTCTACAGAAACTCCGTGGAGAAGCCTCTGAAATGACAAATCTTTTACCTCTGCCATTAGGCTCAGGGGCAAACGTGTGAACGTAACTTCTGTTTCCCGTGGGACGACCTCCTACAGAGAGACATTGCCATACTTTGCAGAGGTACGCCACCAGCACGTGGCCAAGTGCCTTTAAAAGAGTTTGCACCGTGTGGGCTTCAGAGCCAAGCCCTTAGAGCGCGTTATTTGAACCCCTGTGCAAGTCGGGTACCACAGGTCTCGCATAGATGACGCTATGTTCTCGAACCAAGGAGTATGTGGTTCCTTCAGGGAAAGCCACATGGTATACCATGCATCCGCCCAGCCAACCTCAGTCATGAGCCTTTCTGAGCAGGGGAGCAACTCGTCTCCCGTACCAGGGGAAAGGCCTCCTTTGCAGTGGGCTTGAGGCCACAGTGGCAAGAAGTGTTTGTAGCGTTCCCTCGTGTGATCGGAAGTGATCTGTGTGAACACAGGTCACCTTAAGCCTCACTCCAAGGACTTTCTGCAGTCAAGGAACAAACACCAACCCAGGATTTCTTTCTCGCACACGGCAATACACAAACCCCGGAATTCCATGTAGGAGCAGCACCCTGCAACTTGTTTTGGGAAGCCTTTCTCGTCCCGTCCACCTGAGCACCCTTTGCTACGCTGCAATTGCAAGAAGCGTGTAAAATGATGATAGGTTTTCACTCACAGCACTCTTCACCGCATGGGACACTGCCCTCGTTATAACCTCCAGTGTTGAAGGAACCCTCTTGGGTGAAACGCTTGCAGACCCATCCGTCTCCGCTGGGCTTGGCATCGGAAGTCTGCAGGGATTCTTTGGGATGTGTGTCCACCTGGTTTCTCCTGCTCTCCTCTGTATGAGGCTCTGTGCTAGCAAAGGGTTTTAAGGGTGCCGATGCACCACAGTGCCAGACAATATCTGGGACCAAAGACACTATGTGCTGGCCCGACCTCGCTCCTGTTCCCAGTACACTGAAGGACAACTGCATAGGAAATTTTCTTCATCTAGCCTGTCAGGTACACATCCCCTTTACCCTGTGAGCAACTCCCTTCCTGTGCAGTCTGCAGGGCTGTCATTCCATATCAGCTTGAGAAACACGGAACGAAGCACTGTTTGCACACACTTGTGCTTTGCGTGTTGAGAAAAGGTGCGCAAACCTTTCAGCACCTGCTTGGAGCAAGCTGGATGAGAACTGGCCAATCCCGAAAGAATTGTGGGTACCCCATGGTTTTCCTCTAGCTCGTCAGTTGCAGGTGCACATCCCGTCTGGGACGAGCCTGCTCGTGCCTCCGGCCAAGGCTTCTTTTATTCTATTTCGAATATGGAACACAGACCTCATGGCAGCATTAAGGCATCTCTGCGAAATTGCTCTTTCCAGCTCTCCAAGATCCCCGAATTCCATGTAGGAGCAGCACCCTTCAACTTGTTGAGGGAAAGCTTCCCCGTCCCGTCCACCTGAGCACCCTTTGCCACATCCACTTCCACGAATCATGTACAAATGATACGCTTCTCACTCACAGCAATCTTCACCGCAGGCGTCCCTGCACTTGGAATGACCGCTGGTGTTGCAGGAACTCTCTCGGGTGAAACGCTTGCAGACGCGTCCGACTCCACAGGGCTGGTACTGGAAATCTGAAAATCTTCCTTGTGATGTGCGTCCACCTGATGGCTACTGCTATTCTTTTTATATGACTCTATGTTAGCCAAGCGTTTTAAGGGATCTGGTGCACCACAGTGCCAGATGATGTCTGGGAACAAAGACACCAGAGGCTCTACCGACCTGGGTCTTGTTCCCAGCACACTGAATGACAACTGCATAGGAAATTTCCTTCATCTAGCCTGTCAGTTACACATCTCATTTCCCCTGTTAGAAACTCCCTTCCTCTGCAGTCTGAAAGGCTCTCATTCCAAATCACCTTGAGAAACGCAGAGCGTAGCACTGTGAGAACGACATCGTGGTTGGTGAGTTGAGAAAAGGGGCGCAAACCTTTCAGAACCTGCTTGGAAGAAGCTGGATGAGAGCTGGCCGCTCCCAAAGAGTTGTGGGTATCACATTGCTCTCCTCTAGCTCGTCAGTTGCACGTGCACATCCCGTGTGGGGCCAGCCTGGCCGTGCTTTCCGCCCATGGCTTCTTTACTCCGTTTCGAATACGGAACACAGAGATCGGGGCAGCATGAAGGCAGCTCTGCGAAAGCGCTATTTCCACGTCTCCAAAATAATTGGCTCCTGGTCTTGAACTCCGTGGCAAAACTCCGCACCCAGAAAGGGCAAGGGGCGTAACACAACTTTCACCTAGCTAGAAGGGCACATAACCATTTCCCATAAGGGCGATGTATTTACCAGGCCACCAGTAAGGTTTTGCCAGACACGTGGCTTCACACAGCCTGCCAGGCGCAGGGCCACATGCCCGTTACCGATACGTGCGGTTCGGTTATGTAGCTGAAACCACCTGGTGGATGACACATTCAGTATGGGACCACTGCAGGCATTCTTATTAGTGTGCATCACGTTTCTATCCTCTAGCCCATAACGGACTTCTGCATTCCTTCTCGGAGCAACACGTTCCTACATGCCCTCTGTGGAGAGGCATGAGCCTCGTTCCGCCCCTGGGACTTGAGCCCACTTTGCTAGCTTCGCTCAGCTTCTAAAGACCAAAGAGATAGAGTGTCTGTGTATGGAAGTTTCGAAAGGAATCGCTTCAAGTGTCCCACAAGAGGGACAGCATCTGGTCACTAAAGGAGCACTGTGGGGAAACCTTGGTTCCGAGAGCTGACGTCAAAGGGATCCCGTTCCTTAGGAAATTCTTCATGGTGTGAGGGAGGAGAAAGCACAAGCTGCCCTTGGCCTGAGGACCGTGCTTCTGTGGAGCTACAAGTCAGAGGGAGACACCTCTACAGAAACTCCGTGGAGAAGCCTCTGAAATGACAAATCTTTTACCTCTGCCATTAGGCTCAGGGGCAAACGTGTGAACGTAACTTCTGTTTCCCGTGGGACGACCTCCTACAGAGAGACATTGCCATACTTTGCAGAGGTACGCCACCAGCACGTGGCCAAGTGCCTTTAAAAGAGTTTGCACCGTGTGGGCTTCAGAGCCAAGCCCTTAGAGCGCGTTATTTGAACCCCTGTGCAAGTCGGGTACCACAGGTCTCGCATAGATGACGCTATGTTCTCGAACCAAGGAGTATGTGGTTCCTTCAGGGAAAGCCACATGGTATACCATGCATCCGCCCAGCCAACCTCAGTCATGAGCCTTTCTGAGCAGGGGAGCAACTCGTCTCCCGTACCAGGGGAAAGGCCTCCTTTGCAGTGGGCTTGAGGCCACAGTGGCAAGAAGTGTTTGTAGCGTTCCCTCGTGTGATCGGAAGTGATCTGTGTGAACACAGGTCACCTTAAGCCTCACTCCAAGGACTTTCTGCAGTCAAGGAACAAACACCAACCCAGGATTTCTTTCTCGCACACGGCAATACACAAACCCCGGAATTCCATGTAGGAGCAGCACCCTGCAACTTGTTTTGGGAAGCCTTTCTCGTCCCGTCCACCTGAGCACCCTTTGCTACGCTGCAATTGCAAGAAGCGTGTAAAATGATGATAGGTTTTCACTCACAGCACTCTTCACCGCATGGGACACTGCCCTCGTTATAACCTCCAGTGTTGAAGGAACCCTCTTGGGTGAAACGCTTGCAGACCCATCCGTCTCCGCTGGGCTTGGCATCGGAAGTCTGCAGGGATTCTTTGGGATGTGTGTCCACCTGGTTTCTCCTGCTCTCCTCTGTATGAGGCTCTGTGCTAGCAAAGGGTTTTAAGGGTGCCGATGCACCACAGTGCCAGACAATATCTGGGACCAAAGACACTATGTGCTGGCCCGACCTCGCTCCTGTTCCCAGTACACTGAAGGACAACTGCATAGGAAATTTTCTTCATCTAGCCTGTCAGGTACACATCCCCTTTACCCTGTGAGCAACTCCCTTCCTGTGCAGTCTGCAGGGCTGTCATTCCATATCAGCTTGAGAAACACGGAACGAAGCACTGTTTGCACACACTTGTGCTTTGCGTGTTGAGAAAAGGTGCGCAAACCTTTCAGCACCTGCTTGGAGCAAGCTGGATGAGAACTGGCCAATCCCGAAAGAATTGTGGGTACCCCATGGTTTTCCTCTAGCTCGTCAGTTGCAGGTGCACATCCCGTCTGGGACGAGCCTGCTCGTGCCTCCGGCCAAGGCTTCTTTTATTCTATTTCGAATATGGAACACAGACCTCATGGCAGCATTAAGGCATCTCTGCGAAATTGCTCTTTCCAGCTCTCCAAGATCCCCGAATTCCATGTAGGAGCAGCACCCTTCAACTTGTTGAGGGAAAGCTTCCCCGTCCCGTCCACCTGAGCACCCTTTGCCACATCCACTTCCACGAATCATGTACAAATGATACGCTTCTCACTCACAGCAATCTTCACCGCAGGCGTCCCTGCACTTGGAATGACCGCTGGTGTTGCAGGAACTCTCTCGGGTGAAACGCTTGCAGACGCGTCCGACTCCACAGGGCTGGTACTGGAAATCTGAAAATCTTCCTTGTGATGTGCGTCCACCTGATGGCTACTGCTATTCTTTTTATATGACTCTATGTTAGCCAAGCGTTTTAAGGGATCTGGTGCACCACAGTGCCAGATGATGTCTGGGAACAAAGACACCAGAGGCTCTACCGACCTGGGTCTTGTTCCCAGCACACTGAATGACAACTGCATAGGAAATTTCCTTCATCTAGCCTGTCAGTTACACATCTCATTTCCCCTGTTAGAAACTCCCTTCCTCTGCAGTCTGAAAGGCTCTCATTCCAAATCACCTTGAGAAACGCAGAGCGTAGCACTGTGAGAACGACATCGTGGTTGGTGAGTTGAGAAAAGGGGCGCAAACCTTTCAGAACCTGCTTGGAAGAAGCTGGATGAGAGCTGGCCGCTCCCAAAGAGTTGTGGGTATCACATTGCTCTCCTCTAGCTCGTCAGTTGCACGTGCACATCCCGTGTGGGGCCAGCCTGGCCGTGCTTTCCGCCCATGGCTTCTTTACTCCGTTTCGAATACGGAACACAGAGATCGGGGCAGCATGAAGGCAGCTCTGCGAAAGCGCTATTTCCACGTCTCCAAAATAATTGGCTCCTGGTCTTGAACTCCGTGGCAAAACTCCGCACCCAGAAAGGGCAAGGGGCGTAACACAACTTTCACCTAGCTAGAAGGGCACATAACCATTTCCCATAAGGGCGATGTATTTACCAGGCCACCAGTAAGGTTTTGCCAGACACGTGGCTTCACACAGCCTGCCAGGCGCAGGGCCACATGCCCGTTACCGATACGTGCGGTTCGGTTATGTAGCTGAAACCACCTGGTGGATGACACATTCAGTATGGGACCACTGCAGGCATTCTTATTAGTGTGCATCACGTTTCTATCCTCTAGCCCATAACGGACTTCTGCATTCCTTCTCGGAGCAACACGTTCCTACATGCCCTCTGTGGAGAGGCATGAGCCTCGTTCCGCCCCTGGGACTTGAGCCCACTTTGCTAGCTTCGCTCAGCTTCTAAAGACCAAAGAGATAGAGTGTCTGTGTATGGAAGTTTCGAAAGGAATCGCTTCAAGTGTCCCACAAGAGGGACAGCATCTGGTCACTAAAGGAGCACTGTGGGGAAACCTTGGTTCCGAGAGCTGACGTCAAAGGGATCCCGTTCCTTAGGAAATTCTTCATGGTGTGAGGGAGGAGAAAGCACAAGCTGCCCTTGGCCTGAGGACCGTGCTTCTGTGGAGCTACAAGTCAGAGGGAGACACCTCTACAGAAACTCCGTGGAGAAGCCTCTGAAATGACAAATCTTTTACCTCTGCCATTAGGCTCAGGGGCAAACGTGTGAACGTAACTTCTGTTTCCCGTGGGACGACCTCCTACAGAGAGACATTGCCATACTTTGCAGAGGTACGCCACCAGCACGTGGCCAAGTGCCTTTAAAAGAGTTTGCACCGTGTGGGCTTCAGAGCCAAGCCCTTAGAGCGCGTTATTTGAACCCCTGTGCAAGTCGGGTACCACAGGTCTCGCATAGATGACGCTATGTTCTCGAACCAAGGAGTATGTGGTTCCTTCAGGGAAAGCCACATGGTATACCATGCATCCGCCCAGCCAACCTCAGTCATGAGCCTTTCTGAGCAGGGGAGCAACTCGTCTCCCGTACCAGGGGAAAGGCCTCCTTTGCAGTGGGCTTGAGGCCACAGTGGCAAGAAGTGTTTGTAGCGTTCCCTCGTGTGATCGGAAGTGATCTGTGTGAACACAGGTCACCTTAAGCCTCACTCCAAGGACTTTCTGCAGTCAAGGAACAAACACCAACCCAGGATTTCTTTCTCGCACACGGCAATACACAAACCCCGGAATTCCATGTAGGAGCAGCACCCTGCAACTTGTTTTGGGAAGCCTTTCTCGTCCCGTCCACCTGAGCACCCTTTGCTACGCTGCAATTGCAAGAAGCGTGTAAAATGATGATAGGTTTTCACTCACAGCACTCTTCACCGCATGGGACACTGCCCTCGTTATAACCTCCAGTGTTGAAGGAACCCTCTTGGGTGAAACGCTTGCAGACCCATCCGTCTCCGCTGGGCTTGGCATCGGAAGTCTGCAGGGATTCTTTGGGATGTGTGTCCACCTGGTTTCTCCTGCTCTCCTCTGTATGAGGCTCTGTGCTAGCAAAGGGTTTTAAGGGTGCCGATGCACCACAGTGCCAGACAATATCTGGGACCAAAGACACTATGTGCTGGCCCGACCTCGCTCCTGTTCCCAGTACACTGAAGGACAACTGCATAGGAAATTTTCTTCATCTAGCCTGTCAGGTACACATCCCCTTTACCCTGTGAGCAACTCCCTTCCTGTGCAGTCTGCAGGGCTGTCATTCCATATCAGCTTGAGAAACACGGAACGAAGCACTGTTTGCACACACTTGTGCTTTGCGTGTTGAGAAAAGGTGCGCAAACCTTTCAGCACCTGCTTGGAGCAAGCTGGATGAGAACTGGCCAATCCCGAAAGAATTGTGGGTACCCCATGGTTTTCCTCTAGCTCGTCAGTTGCAGGTGCACATCCCGTCTGGGACGAGCCTGCTCGTGCCTCCGGCCAAGGCTTCTTTTATTCTATTTCGAATATGGAACACAGACCTCATGGCAGCATTAAGGCATCTCTGCGAAATTGCTCTTTCCAGCTCTCCAAGATCCCCGAATTCCATGTAGGAGCAGCACCCTTCAACTTGTTGAGGGAAAGCTTCCCCGTCCCGTCCACCTGAGCACCCTTTGCCACATCCACTTCCACGAATCATGTACAAATGATACGCTTCTCACTCACAGCAATCTTCACCGCAGGCGTCCCTGCACTTGGAATGACCGCTGGTGTTGCAGGAACTCTCTCGGGTGAAACGCTTGCAGACGCGTCCGACTCCACAGGGCTGGTACTGGAAATCTGAAAATCTTCCTTGTGATGTGCGTCCACCTGATGGCTACTGCTATTCTTTTTATATGACTCTATGTTAGCCAAGCGTTTTAAGGGATCTGGTGCACCACAGTGCCAGATGATGTCTGGGAACAAAGACACCAGAGGCTCTACCGACCTGGGTCTTGTTCCCAGCACACTGAATGACAACTGCATAGGAAATTTCCTTCATCTAGCCTGTCAGTTACACATCTCATTTCCCCTGTTAGAAACTCCCTTCCTCTGCAGTCTGAAAGGCTCTCATTCCAAATCACCTTGAGAAACGCAGAGCGTAGCACTGTGAGAACGACATCGTGGTTGGTGAGTTGAGAAAAGGGGCGCAAACCTTTCAGAACCTGCTTGGAAGAAGCTGGATGAGAGCTGGCCGCTCCCAAAGAGTTGTGGGTATCACATTGCTCTCCTCTAGCTCGTCAGTTGCACGTGCACATCCCGTGTGGGGCCAGCCTGGCCGTGCTTTCCGCCCATGGCTTCTTTACTCCGTTTCGAATACGGAACACAGAGATCGGGGCAGCATGAAGGCAGCTCTGCGAAAGCGCTATTTCCACGTCTCCAAAATAATTGGCTCCTGGTCTTGAACTCCGTGGCAAAACTCCGCACCCAGAAAGGGCAAGGGGCGTAACACAACTTTCACCTAGCTAGAAGGGCACATAACCATTTCCCATAAGGGCGATGTATTTACCAGGCCACCAGTAAGGTTTTGCCAGACACGTGGCTTCACACAGCCTGCCAGGCGCAGGGCCACATGCCCGTTACCGATACGTGCGGTTCGGTTATGTAGCTGAAACCACCTGGTGGATGACACATTCAGTATGGGACCACTGCAGGCATTCTTATTAGTGTGCATCACGTTTCTATCCTCTAGCCCATAACGGACTTCTGCATTCCTTCTCGGAGCAACACGTTCCTACATGCCCTCTGTGGAGAGGCATGAGCCTCGTTCCGCCCCTGGGACTTGAGCCCACTTTGCTAGCTTCGCTCAGCTTCTAAAGACCAAAGAGATAGAGTGTCTGTGTATGGAAGTTTCGAAAGGAATCGCTTCAAGTGTCCCACAAGAGGGACAGCATCTGGTCACTAAAGGAGCACTGTGGGGAAACCTTGGTTCCGAGAGCTGACGTCAAAGTGATCCCGTTCCTTAGGAAATTCTTCATGGTGTGAGGGAGGAGAAAGCACAAGCTGCCCTTGGCCTGAGGACCGTGCTTCTGTGGAGCTACAAGTCAGAGGGAGACACCTCTACAGAAACTCCGTGGAGAAGCCTCTGAAATGACAAATCTTTTACCTCTGCCATTAGGCTCAGGGGCAAACGTGTGAACGTAACTTCTGTTTCCCGTGGGACGACCTCCTACAGAGAGACATTGCCATACTTTGCAGAGGTACGCCACCAGCACGTGGCCAAGTGCCTTTAAAAGAGTTTGCACCGTGTGGGCTTCAGAGCCAAGCCCTTAGAGCGCGTTATTTGAACCCCTGTGCAAGTCGGGTACCACAGGTCTCGCATAGATGACGCTATGTTCTCGAACCAAGGAGTATGTGGTTCCTTCAGGGAAAGCCACATGGTATACCATGCATCCGCCCAGCCAACCTCAGTCATGAGCCTTTCTGAGCAGGGGAGCAACTCGTCTCCCGTACCAGGGGAAAGGCCTCCTTTGCAGTGGGCTTGAGGCCACAGTGGCAAGAAGTGTTTGTAGCGTTCCCTCGTGTGATCGGAAGTGATCTGTGTGAACACAGGTCACCTTAAGCCTCACTCCAAGGACTTTCTGCAGTCAAGGAACAAACACCAACCCAGGATTTCTTTCTCGCACACGGCAATACACAAACCCCGGAATTCCATGTAGGAGCAGCACCCTGCAACTTGTTTTGGGAAGCCTTTCTCGTCCCGTCCACCTGAGCACCCTTTGCTACGCTGCAATTGCAAGAAGCGTGTAAAATGATGATAGGTTTTCACTCACAGCACTCTTCACCGCATGGGACACTGCCCTCGTTATAACCTCCAGTGTTGAAGGAACCCTCTTGGGTGAAACGCTTGCAGACCCATCCGTCTCCGCTGGGCTTGGCATCGGAAGTCTGCAGGGATTCTTTGGGATGTGTGTCCACCTGGTTTCTCCTGCTCTCCTCTGTATGAGGCTCTGTGCTAGCAAAGGGTTTTAAGGGTGCCGATGCACCACAGTGCCAGACAATATCTGGGACCAAAGACACTATGTGCTGGCCCGACCTCGCTCCTGTTCCCAGTACACTGAAGGACAACTGCATAGGAAATTTTCTTCATCTAGCCTGTCAGGTACACATCCCCTTTACCCTGTGAGCAACTCCCTTCCTGTGCAGTCTGCAGGGCTGTCATTCCATATCAGCTTGAGAAACACGGAACGAAGCACTGTTTGCACACACTTGTGCTTTGAGTGTTGAGAAAAGGTGCGCAAACCTTTCAGCACCTGCTTGGAGCAAGCTGGATGAGAACTGGCCAATCCCGAAAGAATTGTGGGTACCCCATGGTTTTCCTCTAGCTCGTCAGTTGCAGGTGCACATCCCGTCTGGGGCGAGCCTGCTCGTGCCTCCGGCCAAGGCTTCTTTTATTCTATTTCGAATATGGAACACAGACCTCATGGCAGCATTAAGGCATCTCTGCGAAATTGCTCTTTCCAGCTCTCCAAGATCCCCGAATTCCATGTAGGAGCAGCACCCTTCAACTTGTTGAGGGAAAGCTTCCCCGTCCCGTCCACCTGAGCACCCTTTGCCACATCCACTTCCACGAATCATGTACAAATGATACGCTTCTCACTCACAGCAATCTTCACCGCAGGCGTCCCTGCACTTGGAATGACCGCTGGTGTTGCAGGAACTCTCTCGGGTGAAACGCTTGCAGACGCGTCCGACTCCACAGGGCTGGTACTGGAAATCTGAAAATCTTCCTTGTGATGTGCGTCCACCTGATGGCTACTGCTATTCTTTTTATATGACTCTATGTTAGCCAAGCGTTTTAAGGGATCTGGTGCACCACAGTGCCAGATGATGTCTGGGAACAAAGACACCAGAGGCTCTACCGACCTGGGTCTTGTTCCCAGCACACTGAATGACAACTGCATAGGAAATTTCCTTCATCTAGCCTGTCAGTTACACATCTCATTTCCCCTGTTAGAAACTCCCTTCCTCTGCAGTCTGAAAGGCTCTCATTCCAAATCACCTTGAGAAACGCAGAGCGTAGCACTGTGAGAACGACATCGTGGTTGGTGAGTTGAGAAAAGGGGCGCAAACCTTTCAGAACCTGCTTGGAAGAAGCTGGATGAGAGCTGGCCGCTCCCAAAGAGTTGTGGGTATCACATTGCTCTCCTCTAGCTCGTCAGTTGCACGTGCACATCCCGTGTGGGGCCAGCCTGGCCGTGCTTTCCGCCCATGGCTTCTTTACTCCGTTTCGAATACGGAACACAGAGATCGGGGCAGCATGAAGGCAGCTCTGCGAAAGCGCTATTTCCACGTCTCCAAAATAATTGGCTCCTGGTCTTGAACTCCGTGGCAAAACTCCGCACCCAGAAAGGGCAAGGGGCGTAACACAACTTTCACCTAGCTAGAAGGGCACATAACCATTTCCCATAAGGGCGATGTATTTACCAGGCCACCAGTAAGGTTTTGCCAGACACGTGGCTTCACACAGCCTGCCAGGCGCAGGGCCACATGCCCGTTACCGATACGTGCGGTTCGGTTATGTAGCTGAAACCACCTGGTGGATGACACATTCAGTATGGGACCACTGCAGGCATTCTTATTAGTGTGCATCACGTTTCTATCCTCTAGCCCATAACGGACTTCTGCATTCCTTCTCGGAGCAACACGTTCCTACATGCCCTCTGTGGAGAGGCATGAGCCTCGTTCCGCCCCTGGGACTTGAGCCCACTTTGCTAGCTTCGCTCAGCTTCTAAAGACCAAAGAGATAGAGTGTCTGTGTATGGAAGTTTCGAAAGGAATCGCTTCAAGTGTCCCACAAGAGGGACAGCATCTGGTCACTAAAGGAGCACTGTGGGGAAACCTTGGTTCCGAGAGCTGACGTCAAAGGGATCCCGTTCCTTAGGAAATTCTTCATGGTGTGAGGGAGGAGAAAGCACAAGCTGCCCTTGGCCTGAGGACCGTGCTTCTGTGGAGCTACAAGTCAGAGGGAGACACCTCTACAGAAACTCCGTGGAGAAGCCTCTGAAATGACAAATCTTTTACCTCTGCCATTAGGCTCAGGGGCAAACGTGTGAACGTAACTTCTGTTTCCCGTGGGACGACCTCCTACAGAGAGACATTGCCATACTTTGCAGAGGTACGCCACCAGCACGTGGCCAAGTGCCTTTAAAAGAGTTTGCACCGTGTGGGCTTCAGAGCCAAGCCCTTAGAGCGCGTTATTTGAACCCCTGTGCAAGTCGGGTACCACAGGTCTCGCATAGATGACGCTATGTTCTCGAACCAAGGAGTATGTGGTTCCTTCAGGGAAAGCCACATGGTATACCATGCATCCGCCCAGCCAACCTCAGTCATGAGCCTTTCTGAGCAGGGGAGCAACTCGTCTCCCGTACCAGGGGAAAGGCCTCCTTTGCAGTGGGCTTGAGGCCACAGTGGCAAGAAGTGTTTGTAGCGTTCCCTCGTGTGATCGGAAGTGATCTGTGTGAACACAGGTCACCTTAAGCCTCACTCCAAGGACTTTCTGCAGTCAAGGAACAAACACCAACCCAGGATTTCTTTCTCGCACACGGCAATACACAAACCCCGGAATTCCATGTAGGAGCAGCACCCTGCAACTTGTTTTGGGAAGCCTTTCTCGTCCCGTCCACCTGAGCACCCTTTGCTACGCTGCAATTGCAAGAAGCGTGTAAAATGATGATAGGTTTTCACTCACAGCACTCTTCACCGCATGGGACACTGCCCTCGTTATAACCTCCAGTGTTGAAGGAACCCTCTTGGGTGAAACGCTTGCAGACCCATCCGTCTCCGCTGGGCTTGGTATCGGAAGTCTGCAGGGATTCTTTGGGATGTGTGTCCACCTGGTTTCTCCTGCTCTCCTCTGTATGAGGCTCTGTGCTAGCAAAGGGTTTTAAGGGTGCCGATGCACCACAGTGCCAGACAATATCTGGGACCAAAGACACTATGTGCTGGCCCGACCTCGCTCCTGTTCCCAGTACACTGAAGGACAACTGCATAGGAAATTTTCTTCATCTAGCCTGTCAGGTACACATCCCCTTTACCCTGTGAGCAACTCCCTTCCTGTGCAGTCTGCAGGGCTGTCATTCCATATCAGCTTGAGAAACACGGAACGAAGCACTGTTTGCACACACTTGTGCTTTGCGTGTTGAGAAAAGGTGCGCAAACCTTTCAGCACCTGCTTGGAGCAAGCTGGATGAGAACTGGCCAATCCCGAAAGAATTGTGGGTACCCCATGGTTTTCCTCTAGCTCGTCAGTTGCAGGTGCACATCCCGTCTGGGGCGAGCCTGCTCGTGCCTCCGGCCAAGGCTTCTTTTATTCTATTTCGAATATGGAACACAGACCTCATGGCAGCATTAAGGCATCTCTGCGAAATTGCTCTTTCCAGCTCTCCAAGATCCCCGAATTCCATGTAGGAGCAGCACCCTTCAACTTGTTGAGGGAAAGCTTCCCCGTCCCGTCCACCTGAGCACCCTTTGCCACATCCACTTCCACGAATCATGTACAAATGATACGCTTCTCACTCACAGCAATCTTCACCGCAGGCGTCCCTGCACTTGGAATGACCGCTGGTGTTGCAGGAACTCTCTCGGGTGAAACGCTTGCAGACGCGTCCGACTCCACAGGGCTGGTACTGGAAATCTGAAAATCTTCCTTGTGATGTGCGTCCACCTGATGGCTACTGCTATTCTTTTTATATGACTCTATGTTAGCCAAGCGTTTTAAGGGATCTGGTGCACCACAGTGCCAGATGATGTCTGGGAACAAAGACACCAGAGGCTCTACCGACCTGGGTCTTGTTCCCAGCACACTGAATGACAACTGCATAGGAAATTTCCTTCATCTAGCCTGTCAGTTACACATCTCATTTCCCCTGTTAGAAACTCCCTTCCTCTGCAGTCTGAAAGGCTCTCATTCCAAATCACCTTGAGAAACGCAGAGCGTAGCACTGTGAGAACGACATCGTGGTTGGTGAGTTGAGAAAAGGGGCGCAAACCTTTCAGAACCTGCTTGGAAGAAGCTGGATGAGAGCTGGCCGCTCCCAAAGAGTTGTGGGTATCACATTGCTCTCCTCTAGCTCGTCAGTTGCACGTGCACATCCCGTGTGGGGCCAGCCTGGCCGTGCTTTCCGCCCATGGCTTCTTTACTCCGTTTCGAATACGGAACACAGAGATCGGGGCAGCATGAAGGCAGCTCTGCGAAAGCGCTATTTCCACGTCTCCAAAATAATTGGCTCCTGGTCTTGAACTCCGTGGCAAAACTCCGCACCCAGAAAGGGCAAGGGGCGTAACACAACTTTCACCTAGCTAGAAGGGCACATAACCATTTCCCATAAGGGCGATGTATTTACCAGGCCACCAGTAAGGTTTTGCCAGACACGTGGCTTCACACAGCCTGCCAGGCGCAGGGCCACATGCCCGTTACCGATACGTGCGGTTCGGTTATGTAGCTGAAACCACCTGGTGGATGACACATTCAGTATGGGACCACTGCAGGCATTCTTATTAGTGTGCATCACGTTTCTATCCTCTAGCCCATAACGGACTTCTGCATTCCTTCTCGGAGCAACACGTTCCTACATGCCCTCTGTGGAGAGGCATGAGCCTCGTTCCGCCCCTGGGACTTGAGCCCACTTTGCTAGCTTCGCTCAGCTTCTAAAGACCAAAGAGATAGAGTGTCTGTGTATGGAAGTTTCGAAAGGAATCGCTTCAAGTGTCCCACAAGAGGGACAGCATCTGGTCACTAAAGGAGCACTGTGGGGAAACCTTGGTTCCGAGAGCTGACGTCAAAGGGATCCCGTTCCTTAGGAAATTCTTCATGGTGTGAGGGAGGAGAAAGCACAAGCTGCCCTTGGCCTGAGGACCGTGCTTCTGTGGAGCTACAAGTCAGAGGGAGACACCTCTACAGAAACTCCGTGGAGAAGCCTCTGAAATGACAAATCTTTTACCTCTGCCATTAGGCTCAGGGGCAAACGTGTGAACGTAACTTCTGTTTCCCGTGGGACGACCTCCTACAGAGAGACATTGCCATACTTTGCAGAGGTACGCCACCAGCACGTGGCCAAGTGCCTTCAAAAGAGTTTGCACCGTGTGGGCTTCAGAGCCAAGCCCTTAGAGCGCGTTATTTGAACCCCTGTGCAAGTCGGGTACCACAGGTCTCGCATAGATGACGCTATGTTCTCGAACCAAGGAGTATGTGGTTCCTTCAGGGAAAGCCACATGGTATACCATGCATCCGCCCAGCCAACCTCAGTCATGAGCCTTTCTGAGCAGGGGAGCAACTCGTCTCCCGTACCAGGGGAAAGGCCTCCTTTGCAGTGGGCTTGAGGCCACAGTGGCAAGAAGTGTTTGTAGCGTTCCCTCGTGTGATCGGAAGTGATCTGTGTGAACACAGGTCACCTTAAGCCTCACTCCAAGGACTTTCTGCAGTCAAGGAACAAACACCAACCCAGGATTTCTTTCTCGCACACGGCAATACACAAACCCCGGAATTCCATGTAGGAGCAGCACCCTGCAACTTGTTTTGGGAAGCCTTTCTCGTCCCGTCCACCTGAGCACCCTTTGCTACGCTGCAATTGCAAGAAGCGTGTAAAATGATGATAGGTTTTCACTCACAGCACTCTTCACCGCATGGGACACTGCCCTCGTTATAACCTCCAGTGTTGAAGGAACCCTCTTGGGTGAAACGCTTGCAGACCCATCCGTCTCCGCTGGGCTTGGCATCGGAAGTCTGCAGGGATTCTTTGGGATGTGTGTCCACCTGGTTTCTCCTGCTCTCCTCTGTATGAGGCTCTGTGCTAGCAAAGGGTTTTAAGGGTGCCGATGCACCACAGTGCCAGACAATATCTGGGACCAAAGACACTATGTGCTGGCCCGACCTCGCTCCTGTTCCCAGTACACTGAAGGACAACTGCATAGGAAATTTTCTTCATCTAGCCTGTCAGGTACACATCCCCTTTACCCTGTGAGCAACTCCCTTCCTGTGCAGTCTGCAGGGCTGTCATTCCATATCAGCTTGAGAAACACGGAACGAAGCACTGTTTGCACACACTTGTGCTTTGCGTGTTGAGAAAAGGTGCGCAAACCTTTCAGCACCTGCTTGGAGCAAGCTGGATGAGAACTGGCCAATCCCGAAAGAATTGTGGGTACCCCATGGTTTTCCTCTAGCTCGTCAGTTGCAGGTGCACATCCCGTCTGGGACGAGCCTGCTCGTGCCTCCGGCCAAGGCTTCTTTTATTCTATTTCGAATATGGAACACAGACCTCATGGCAGCATTAAGGCATCTCTGCGAAATTGCTCTTTCCAGCTCTCCAAGATCCCCGAATTCCATGTAGGAGCAGCACCCTTCAACTTGTTGAGGGAAAGCTTCCCCGTCCCGTCCACCTGAGCACCCTTTGCCACATCCACTTCCACGAATCATGTACAAATGATACGCTTCTCACTCACAGCAATCTTCACCGCAGGCGTCCCTGCACTTGGAATGACCGCTGGTGTTGCAGGAACTCTCTCGGGTGAAACGCTTGCAGACGCGTCCGACTCCACAGGGCTGGTACTGGAAATCTGAAAATCTTCCTTGTGATGTGCGTCCACCTGATGGCTACTGCTATTCTTTTTATATGACTCTATGTTAGCCAAGCGTTTTAAGGGATCTGGTGCACCACAGTGCCAGATGATGTCTGGGAACAAAGACACCAGAGGCTCTACCGACCTGGGTCTTGTTCCCAGCACACTGAATGACAACTGCATAGGAAATTTCCTTCATCTAGCCTGTCAGTTACACATCTCATTTCCCCTGTTAGAAACTCCCTTCCTCTGCAGTCTGAAAGGCTCTCATTCCAAATCACCTTGAGAAACGCAGAGCGTAGCACTGTGAGAACGACATCGTGGTTGGTGAGTTGAGAAAAGGGGCGCAAACCTTTCAGAACCTGCTTGGAAGAAGCTGGATGAGAGCTGGCCGCTCCCAAAGAGTTGTGGGTATCACATTGCTCTCCTCTAGCTCGTCAGTTGCACGTGCACATCCCGTGTGGGGCCAGCCTGGCCGTGCTTTCCGCCCATGGCTTCTTTACTCCGTTTCGAATACGGAACACAGAGATCGGGGCAGCATGAAGGCAGCTCTGCGAAAGCGCTATTTCCACGTCTCCAAAATAATTGGCTCCTGGTCTTGAACTCCGTGGCAAAACTCCGCACCCAGAAAGGGCAAGGGGCGTAACACAACTTTCACCTAGCTAGAAGGGCACATAACCATTTCCCATAAGGGCGATGTATTTACCAGGCCACCAGTAAGGTTTTGCCAGACACGTGGCTTCACACAGCCTGCCAGGCGCAGGGCCACATGCCCGTTACCGATACGTGCGGTTCGGTTATGTAGCTGAAACCACCTGGTGGATGACACATTCAGTATGGGACCACTGCAGGCATTCTTATTAGTGTGCATCACGTTTCTATCCTCTAGCCCATAACGGACTTCTGCATTCCTTCTCGGAGCAACACGTTCCTACATGCCCTCTGTGGAGAGGCATGAGCCTCGTTCCGCCCCTGGGACTTGAGCCCACTTTGCTAGCTTCGCTCAGCTTCTAAAGACCAAAGAGATAGAGTGTCTGTGTATGGAAGTTTCGAAAGGAATCGCTTCAAGTGTCCCACAAGAGGGACAGCATCTGGTCACTAAAGGAGCACTGTGGGGAAACCTTGGTTCCGAGAGCTGACGTCAAAGGGATCCCGTTCCTTAGGAAATTCTTCATGGTGTGAGGGAGGAGAAAGCACAAGCTGCCCTTGGCCTGAGGACCGTGCTTCTGTGGAGCTACAAGTCAGAGGGAGACACCTCTACAGAAACTCCGTGGAGAAGCCTCTGAAATGACAAATCTTTTACCTCTGCCATTAGGCTCAGGGGCAAACGTGTGAACGTAACTTCTGTTTCCCGTGGGACGACCTCCTACAGAGAGACATTGCCATACTTTGCAGAGGTACGCCAACAGCACGTGGCCAAGTGCCTTCAAAAGAGTTTGCACCGTGTGGGCTTCAGAGCCAAGCCCTTAGAGCGCGTTATTTGAACCCCTGTGCAAGTCGGGTACCACAGGTCTCGCATAGATGACGCTATGTTCTCGAACCAAGGAGTATGTGGTTCCTTCAGGGAAAGCCACATGGTATACCATGCATCCGCCCAGCCAACCTCAGTCATGAGCCTTTCTGAGCAGGGGAGCAACTCGTCTCCCGTACCAGGGGAAAGGCCTCCTTTGCAGTGGGCTTGAGGCCACAGTGGCAAGAAGTGTTTGTAGCGTTCCCTCGTGTGATCGGAAGTGATCTGTGTGAACACAGGTCACCTTAAGCCTCACTCCAAGGACTTTCTGCAGTCAAGGAACAAACACCAACCCAGGATTTCTTTCTCGCACACGGCAATACACAAACCCCGGAATTCCATGTAGGAGCAGCACCCTGCAACTTGTTTTGGGAAGCCTTTCTCGTCCCGTCCACCTGGGCACCCTTTGCTACGCTGCAATTGCAAGAAGCGTGTAAAATGATGATAGGTTTTCACTCACAGCACTCTTCACCGCATGGGACACTGCCCTCGTTATAACCTCCAGTGTTGAAGGAACCCTCTTGGGTGAAACGCTTGCAGACCCAT
Organism: Balaenoptera ricei; assembly: GCF_028023285.1. NCBI lineage: Eukaryota > Metazoa > Chordata > Mammalia > Artiodactyla > Balaenopteridae > Balaenoptera > Balaenoptera ricei. Next base: position 53,465,207 of record NC_082660.1, read on the forward strand.
CCGTCTCCGCTGGGCTTGGCATCGGAAGTCTGCAGGGATTCTTTGGGATGTGTGTCCACCTGGTTTCTCCTGCTCTCCTCTGTATGAGGCTCTGTGCTAGCAAAGGGTTTTAAGGGTGCCGATGCACCACAGTGCCAGACAATATCTGGGACCAAAGACACTATGTGCTGGCCCGACCTCGCTCCTGTTCCCAGTACACTGAAGGACAACTGCATAGGAAATTTTCTTCATCTAGCCTGTCAGGTACACATCCCCTTTACCCTGTGAGCAACTCCCTTCCTGTGCAGTCTGCAGGGCTGTCATTCCATATCAGCTTGAGAAACACGGAACGAAGCACTGTTTGCACACACTTGTGCTTTGCGTGTTGAGAAAAGGTGCGCAAACCTTTCAGCACCTGCTTGGAGCAAGCTGGATGAGAACTGGCCAATCCCGAAAGAATTGTGGGTACCCCATGGTTTTCCTCTAGCTCGTCAGTTGCAGGTGCACATCCCGTCTGGGACGAGCCTGCTCGTGCCTCCGGCCAAGGCTTCTTTTATTCTATTTCGAATATGGAACACAGACCTCATGGCAGCATTAAGGCATCTCTGCGAAATTGCTCTTTCCAGCTCTCCAAGATCCCCGAATTCCATGTAGGAGCAGCACCCTTCAACTTGTTGAGGGAAAGCTTCCCCGTCCCGTCCACCTGAGCACCCTTTGCCACATCCACTTCCACGAATCATGTACAAATGATACGCTTCTCACTCACAGCAATCTTCACCGCAGGCGTCCCTGCACTTGGAATGACCGCTGGTGTTGCAGGAACTCTCTCGGGTGAAACGCTTGCAGACGCGTCCGACTCCACAGGGCTGGTACTGGAAATCTGAAAATCTTCCTTGTGATGTGCGTCCACCTGATGGCTACTGCTATTCTTTTTATATGACTCTATGTTAGCCAAGCGTTTTAAGGGATCTGGTGCACCACAGTGCCAGATGATGTCTGGGAACAAAGACACCAGAGGCTCTACCGACCTGGGTCTTGTTCCCAGCACACTGAATGACAACTGCATAGGAAATTTCCTTCATCTAGCCTGTCAGTTACACATCTCATTTCCCCTGTTAGAAACTCCCTTCCTCTGCAGTCTGAAAGGCTCTCATTCCAAATCACCTTGAGAAACGCAGAGCGTAGCACTGTGAGAACGACATCGTGGTTGGTGAGTTGAGAAAAGGGGCGCAAACCTTTCAGAACCTGCTTGGAAGAAGCTGGATGAGAGCTGGCCGCTCCCAAAGAGTTGTGGGTATCACATTGCTCTCCTCTAGCTCGTCAGTTGCACGTGCACATCCCGTGTGGGGCCAGCCTGGCCGTGCTTTCCGCCCATGGCTTCTTTACTCCGTTTCGAATACGGAACACAGAGATCGGGGCAGCATGAAGGCAGCTCTGCGAAAGCGCTATTTCCACGTCTCCAAAATAATTGGCTCCTGGTCTTGAACTCCGTGGCAAAACTCCGCACCCAGAAAGGGCAAGGGGCGTAACACAACTTTCACCTAGCTAGAAGGGCACATAACCATTTCCCATAAGGGCGATGTATTTACCAGGCCACCAGTAAGGTTTTGCCAGACACGTGGCTTCACACAGCCTGCCAGGCGCAGGGCCACATGCCCGTTACCGATACGTGCGGTTCGGTTATGTAGCTGAAACCACCTGGTGGATGACACATTCAGTATGGGACCACTGCAGGCATTCTTATTAGTGTGCATCACGTTTCTATCCTCTAGCCCATAACGGACTTCTGCATTCCTTCTCGGAGCAACACGTTCCTACATGCCCTCTGTGGAGAGGCATGAGCCTCGTTCCGCCCCTGGGACTTGAGCCCACTTTGCTAGCTTCGCTCAGCTTCTAAAGACCAAAGAGATAGAGTGTCTGTGTATGGAAGTTTCGAAAGGAATCGCTTCAAGTGTCCCACAAGAGGGACAGCATCTGGTCACTAAAGGAGCACTGTGGGGAAACCTTGGTTCCGAGAGCTGACGTCAAAGGGATCCCGTTCCTTAGGAAATTCTTCATGGTGTGAGGGAGGAGAAAGCACAAGCTGCCCTTGGCCTGAGGACCGTGCTTCTGTGGAGCTACAAGTCAGAGGGAGACACCTCTACAGAAACTCCGTGGAGAAGCCTCTGAAATGACAAATCTTTTACCTCTGCCATTAGGCTCAGGGGCAAACGTGTGAACGTAACTTCTGTTTCCCGTGGGACGACCTCCTACAGAGAGACATTGCCATACTTTGCAGAGGTACGCCAACAGCACGTGGCCAAGTGCCTTCAAAAGAGTTTGCACCGTGTGGGCTTCAGAGCCAAGCCCTTAGAGCGCGTTATTTGAACCCCTGTGCAAGTCGGGTACCACAGGTCTCGCATAGATGACGCTATGTTCTCGAACCAAGGAGTATGTGGTTCCTTCAGGGAAAGCCACATGGTATACCATGCATCCGCCCAGCCAACCTCAGTCATGAGCCTTTCTGAGCAGGGGAGCAACTCGTCTCCCGTACCAGGGGAAAGGCCTCCTTTGCAGTGGGCTTGAGGCCACAGTGGCAAGAAGTGTTTGTAGCGTTCCCTCGTGTGATCGGAAGTGATCTGTGTGAACACAGGTCACCTTAAGCCTCACTCCAAGGACTTTCTGCAGTCAAGGAACAAACACCAACCCAGGATTTCTTTCTCGCACACGGCAATACACAAACCCCGGAATTCCATGTAGGAGCAGCACCCTGCAACTTGTTTTGGGAAGCCTTTCTCGTCCCGTCCACCTGGGCACCCTTTGCTACGCTGCAATTGCAAGAAGCGTGTAAAATGATGATAGGTTTTCACTCACAGCACTCTTCACCGCATGGGACACTGCCCTCGTTATAACCTCCAGTGTTGAAGGAACCCTCTTGGGTGAAACGCTTGCAGACCCATCCGTCTCCGCTGGGCTTGGCATCGGAAGTCTGCAGGGATTCTTTGGGATGTGTGTCCACCTGGTTTCTCCTGCTCTCCTCTGTATGAGGCTCTGTGCTAGCAAAGGGTTTTAAGGGTGCCGATGCACCACAGTGCCAGACAATATCTGGGACCAAAGACACTATGTGCTGGCCCGACCTCGCTCCTGTTCCCAGTACACTGAAGGACAACTGCATAGGAAATTTTCTTCATCTAGCCTGTCAGGTACACATCCCCTTTACCCTGTGAGCAACTCCCTTCCTGTGCAGTCTGCAGGGCTGTCATTCCATATCAGCTTGAGAAACACGGAACGAAGCACTGTTTGCACACACTTGTGCTTTGCGTGTTGAGAAAAGGTGCGCAAACCTTTCAGCACCTGCTTGGAGCAAGCTGGATGAGAACTGGCCAATCCCGAAAGAATTGTGGGTACCCCATGGTTTTCCTCTAGCTCGTCAGTTGCAGGTGCACATCCCGTCTGGGACGAGCCTGCTCGTGCCTCCGGCCAAGGCTTCTTTTATTCTATTTCGAATATGGAACACAGACCTCATGGCAGCATTAAGGCATCTCTGCGAAATTGCTCTTTCCAGCTCTCCAAGATCCCCGAATTCCATGTAGGAGCAGCACCCTTCAACTTGTTGAGGGAAAGCTTCCCCGTCCCGTCCACCTGAGCACCCTTTGCCACATCCACTTCCACGAATCATGTACAAATGATACGCTTCTCACTCACAGCAATCTTCACCGCAGGCGTCCCTGCACTTGGAATGACCACTGGTGTTGCAGGAACTCTCTCGGGTGAAACGCTTGCAGACGCGTCCGACTCCACAGGGCTGGTACTGGAAATCTGAAAATCTTCCTTGTGATGTGCGTCCACCTGATGGCTACTGCTATTCTTTTTATATGACTCTATGTTAGCCAAGCGTTTTAAGGGATCTGGTGCACCACAGTGCCAGATGATGTCTGGGAACAAAGACACCAGAGGCTCTACCGACCTGGGTCTTGTTCCCAGCACACTGAATGACAACTGCATAGGAAATTTCCTTCATCTAGCCTGTCAGTTACACATCTCATTTCCCCTGTTAGAAACTCCCTTCCTCTGCAGTCTGAAAGGCTCTCATTCCAAATCACCTTGAGAAACGCAGAGCGTAGCACTGTGAGAACGACATCGTGGTTGGTGAGTTGAGAAAAGGGGCGCAAACCTTTCAGAACCTGCTTGGAAGAAGCTGGATGAGAGCTGGCCGCTCCCAAAGAGTTGTGGGTATCACATTGCTCTCCTCTAGCTCGTCAGTTGCACGTGCACATCCCGTGTGGGGCCAGCCTGGCCGTGCTTTCCGCCCATGGCTTCTTTACTCCGTTTCGAATACGGAACACAGAGATCGGGGCAGCATGAAGGCAGCTCTGCGAAAGCGCTATTTCCACGTCTCCAAAATAATTGGCTCCTGGTCTTGAACTCCGTGGCAAAACTCCACACCCAGAAAGGGCAAGGGGCGTAACACAACTTTCACCTAGCTAGAAGGGCACATAACCATTTCCCATAAGGGCGATATATTTACCAGGCCACCAGTAAGGTTTTGCCAGACACGTGGCTTCACACAGCCTGCCAGGCGCAGGGCCACATGCCCGTTACCGATACGTGCGGTTCGGTTATGTAGCTGAAACCACCTGGTGGATGACACATTCAGTATGGGACCACTGCAGGCATTCTTATTAGTGTGCATCACGTTTCTATCCTCTAGCCCATAACGGACTTCTGCATTCCTTCTCGGAGCAACACGTTCCTACATGCCCTCTGTGGAGAGGCATGAGCCTCGTTCCGCCCCTGGGACTTGAGCCCACTTTGCTAGCTTCGCTCAGCTTCTAAAGACCAAAGAGATAGAGTGTCTGTGTATGGAAGTTTCGAAAGGAATCGCTTCAAGTGTCCCACAAGAGGGACAGCATCTGGTCACTAAAGGAGCACTGTGGGGAAACCTTGGTTCCGAGAGCTGACGTCAAAGGGATCCCGTTCCTTAGGAAATTCTTCATGGTGTGAGGGAGGAGAAAGCACAAGCTGCCCTTGGCCTGAGGACCGTGCTTCTGTGGAGCTACAAGTCAGAGGGAGACACCTCTACAGAAACTCCGTGGAGAAGCCTCTGAAATGACAAATCTTTTACCTCTGCCATTAGGCTCAGGGGCAAACGTGTGAACGTAACTTCTGTTTCCCGTGGGACGACCTCCTACAGAGAGACATTGCCATACTTTGCAGAGGTACGCCACCAGCACGTGGCCAAGTGCCTTCAAAAGAGTTTGCACCGTGTGGGCTTCAGAGCCAAGCCCTTAGAGCGCGTTATTTGAACCCCTGTGCAAGTCGGGTACCACAGGTCTCGCATAGATGACGCTATGTTCTCGAACCAAGGAGTATGTGGTTCCTTCAGGGAAAGCCACATGATATACCATGCATCCGCCCAGCCAACCTCAGTCATGAGCCTTTCTGAGCAGGGGAGCAACTCGTCTCCCGTACCAGGGGAAAGGCCTCCTTTGCAGTGGGCTTGAGGCCACAGTGGCAAGAAGTGTTTGTAGCGTTCCCTCGTGTGATCGGAAGTGATCTGTGTGAACACAGGTCACCTTAAGCCTCACTCCAAGGACTTTCTGCAGTCAAGGAACAAACACCAACCCAGGATTTCTTTCTCGCACACGGCAATACACAAACCCCGGAATTCCATGTAGGAGCAGCACCCTGCAACTTGTTTTGGGAAGCCTTTCTCGTCCCGTCCACCTGGGCACCCTTTGCTACGCTGCAATTGCAAGAAGCGTGTAAAATGATGATAGGTTTTCACTCACAGCACTCTTCACCGCATGGGACACTGCCCTCGTTATAACCTCCAGTGTTGAAGGAACCCTCTTGGGTGAAACGCTTGCAGACCCATCCGTCTCCGCTGGGCTTGGCATCGGAAGTCTGCAGGGATTCTTTGGGATGTGTGTCCACCTGGTTTCTCCTGCTCTCCTCTGTATGAGGCTCTGTGCTAGCAAAGGGTTTTAAGGGTGCCGATGCACCACAGTGCCAGACAATATCTGGGACCAAAGACACTATGTGCTGGCCCGACCTCGCTCCTGTTCCCAGTACACTGAAGGACAACTGCATAGGAAATTTTCTTCATCTAGCCTGTCAGGTACACATCCCCTTTACCCTGTGAGCAACTCCCTTCCTGTGCAGTCTGCAGGGCTGTCATTCCATATCAGCTTGAGAAACACGGAACGAAGCACTGTTTGCACACACTTGTGCTTTGCGTGTTGAGAAAAGGTGCGCAAACCTTTCAGCACCTGCTTGGAGCAAGCTGGATGAGAACTGGCCAATCCCGAAAGAATTGTGGGTACCCCATGGTTTTCCTCTAGCTCGTCAGTTGCAGGTGCACATCCCGTCTGGGACGAGCCTGCTCGTGCCTCCGGCCAAGGCTTCTTTTATTCTATTTCGAATATGGAACACAGACCTCATGGCAGCATTAAGGCATCTCTGCGAAATTGCTCTTTCCAGCTCTCCAAGATCCCCGAATTCCATGTAGGAGCAGCACCCTTCAACTTGTTGAGGGAAAGCTTCCCCGTCCCGTCCACCTGAGCACCCTTTGCCACATCCACTTCCACGAATCATGTACAAATGATACGCTTCTCACTCACAGCAATCTTCACCGCAGGCGTCCCTGCACTTGGAATGACCGCTGGTGTTGCAGGAACTCTCTCGGGTGAAACGCTTGCAGACGCGTCCGACTCCACAGGGCTGGTACTGGAAATCTGAAAATCTTCCTTGTGATGTGCGTCCACCTGATGGCTACTGCTATTCTTTTTATATGACTCTATGTTAGCCAAGCGTTTTAAGGGATCTGGTGCACCACAGTGCCAGATGATGTCTGGGAACAAAGACACCAGAGGCTCTACCGACCTGGGTCTTGTTCCCAGCACACTGAATGACAACTGCATAGGAAATTTCCTTCATCTAGCCTGTCAGTTACACATCTCATTTCCCCTGTTAGAAACTCCCTTCCTCTGCAGTCTGAAAGGCTCTCATTCCAAATCACCTTGAGAAACGCAGAGCGTAGCACTGTGAGAACGACATCGTGGTTGGTGAGTTGAGAAAAGGGGCGCAAACCTTTCAGAACCTGCTTGGAAGAAGCTGGATGAGAGCTGGCCGCTCCCAAAGAGTTGTGGGTATCACATTGCTCTCCTCTAGCTCGTCAGTTGCACGTGCACATCCCGTGTGGGGCCAGCCTGGCCGTGCTTTCCGCCCATGGCTTCTTTACTCCGTTTCGAATACGGAACACAGAGATCGGGGCAGCATGAAGGCAGCTCTGCGAAAGCGCTATTTCCACGTCTCCAAAATAATTGGCTCCTGGTCTTGAACTCCGTGGCAAAACTCCACACCCAGAAAGGGCAAGGGGCGTAACACAACTTTCACCTAGCTAGAAGGGCACATAACCATTTCCCATAAGGGCGATATATTTACCAGGCCACCAGTAAGGTTTTGCCAGACACGTGGCTTCACACAGCCTGCCAGGCGCAGGGCCACATGCCCGTTACCGATACGTGCGGTTCGGTTATGTAGCTGAAACCACCTGGTGGATGACACATTCAGTATGGGACCACTGCAGGCATTCTTATTAGTGTGCATCACGTTTCTATCCTCTAGCCCATAACGGACTTCTGCATTCCTTCTCGGAGCAACACGTTCCTACATGCCCTCTGTGGAGAGGCATGAGCCTCGTTCCGCCCCTGGGACTTGAGCCCACTTTGCTAGCTTCGCTCAGCTTCTAAAGACCAAAGAGATAGAGTGTCTGTGTATGGAAGTTTCGAAAGGAATCGCTTCAAGTGTCCCACAAGAGGGACAGCATCTGGTCACTAAAGGAGCACTGTGGGGAAACCTTGGTTCCGAGAGCTGACGTCAAAGGGATCCCGTTCCTTAGGAAATTCTTCATGGTGTGAGGGAGGAGAAAGCACAAGCTGCCCTTGGCCTGAGGACCGTGCTTCTGTGGAGCTACAAGTCAGAGGGAGACACCTCTACAGAAACTCCGTGGAGAAGCCTCTGAAATGACAAATCTTTTACCTCTGCCATTAGGCTCAGGGGCAAACGTGTGAACGTAACTTCTGTTTCCCGTGGGACGACCTCCTACAGAGAGACATTGCCATACTTTGCAGAGGTACGCCACCAGCACGTGGCCAAGTGCCTTTAAAAGAGTTTGCACCGTGTGGGCTTCAGAGCCAAGCCCTTAGAGCGCGTTATTTGAACCCCTGTGCAAGTCGGGTACCACAGGTCTCGCATAGATGACGCTATGTTCTCGAACCAAGGAGTATGTGGTTCCTTCAGGGAAAGCCACATGGTATACCATGCATCCGCCCAGCCAACCTCAGTCATGAGCCTTTCTGAGCAGGGGAGCAACTCGTCTCCCGTACCAGGGGAAAGGCCTCCTTTGCAGTGGGCTTGAGGCCACAGTGGCAAGAAGTGTTTGTAGCGTTCCCTCGTGTGATCGGAAGTGATCTGTGTGAACACAGGTCACCTTAAGCCTCACTCCAAGGACTTTCTGCAGTCAAGGAACAAACACCAACCCAGGATTTCTTTCTCGCACACGGCAATACACAAACCCCGGAATTCCATGTAGGAGCAGCACCCTGCAACTTGTTTTGGGAAGCCTTTCTCGTCCCGTCCACCTGGGCACCCTTTGCTACGCTGCAATTGCAAGAAGCGTGTAAAATGATGATAGGTTTTCACTCACAGCACTCTTCACCGCATGGGACACTGCCCTCGTTATAACCTCCAGTGTTGAAGGAACCCTCTTGGGTGAAACGCTTGCAGACCCATCCGTCTCCGCTGGGCTTGGCATCGGAAGTCTGCAGGGATTCTTTGGGATGTGTGTCCACCTGGTTTCTCCTGCTCTCCTCTGTATGAGGCTCTGTGCTAGCAAAGGGTTTTAAGGGTGCCGATGCACCACAGTGCCAGACAATATCTGGGACCAAAGACACTATGTGCTGGCCCGACCTCGCTCCTGTTCCCAGTACACTGAAGGACAACTGCATAGGAAATTTTCTTCATCTAGCCTGTCAGGTACACATCCCCTTTACCCTGTGAGCAACTCCCTTCCTGTGCAGTCTGCAGGGCTGTCATTCCATATCAGCTTGAGAAACACGGAACGAAGCACTGTTTGCACACACTTGTGCTTTGCGTGTTGAGAAAAGGTGCGCAAACCTTTCAGCACCTGCTTGGAGCAAGCTGGATGAGAACTGGCCAATCCCGAAAGAATTGTGGGTACCCCATGGTTTTCCTCTAGCTCGTCAGTTGCAGGTGCACATCCCGTCTGGGACGAGCCTGCTCGTGCCTCCGGCCAAGGCTTCTTTTATTCTATTTCGAATATGGAACACAGACCTCATGGCAGCATTAAGGCATCTCTGCGAAATTGCTCTTTCCAGCTCTCCAAGATCCCCGAATTCCATGTAGGAGCAGCACCCTTCAACTTGTTGAGGGAAAGCTTCCCCGTCCCGTCCACCTGAGCACCCTTTGCCACATCCACTTCCACGAATCATGTACAAATGATACGCTTCTCACTCACAGCAATCTTCACCGCAGGCGTCCCTGCACTTGGAATGACCACTGGTGTTGCAGGAACTCTCTCGGGTGAAACGCTTGCAGACGCGTCCGACTCCACAGGGCTGGTACTGGAAATCTGAAAATCTTCCTTGTGATGTGCGTCCACCTGATGGCTACTGCTATTCTTTTTATATGACTCTATGTTAGCCAAGCGTTTTAAGGGATCTGGTGCACCACAGTGCCAGATGATGTCTGGGAACAAAGACACCAGAGGCTCTACCGACCTGGGTCTTGTTCCCAGCACACTGAATGACAACTGCATAGGAAATTTCCTTCATCTAGCCTGTCAGTTACACATCTCATTTCCCCTGTTAGAAACTCCCTTCCTCTGCAGTCTGAAAGGCTCTCATTCCAAATCACCTTGAGAAACGCAGAGCGTAGCACTGTGAGAACGACATCGTGGTTGGTGAGTTGAGAAAAGGGGCGCAAACCTTTCAGAACCTGCTTGGAAGAAGCTGGATGAGAGCTGGCCGCTCCCAAAGAGTTGTGGGTATCACATTGCTCTCCTCTAGCTCGTCAGTTGCACGTGCACATCCCGTGTGGGGCCAGCCTGGCCGTGCTTTCCGCCCATGGCTTCTTTACTCCGTTTCGAATACGGAACACAGAGATCGGGGCAGCATGAAGGCAGCTCTGCGAAAGCGCTATTTCCACGTCTCCAAAATAATTGGCTCCTGGTCTTGAACTCCGTGGCAAAACTCCGCACCCAGAAAGGGCAAGGGGCGTAACACAACTTTCACCTAGCTAGAAGGGCACATAACCATTTCCCATAAGGGCGATGTATTTACCAGGCCACCAGTAAGGTTTTGCCAGACACGTGGCTTCACACAGCCTGCCAGGCGCAGGGCCACATGCCCGTTACCGATACGTGCGGTTCGGTTATGTAGCTGAAACCACCTGGTGGATGACACATTCAGTATGGGACCACTGCAGGCATTCTTATTAGTGTGCATCACGTTTCTATCCTCTAGCCCATAACGGACTTCTGCATTCCTTCTCGGAGCAACACGTTCCTACATGCCCTCTGTGGAGAGGCATGAGCCTCGTTCCGCCCCTGGGACTTGAGCCCACTTTGCTAGCTTCGCTCAGCTTCTAAAGACCAAAGAGATAGAGTGTCTGTGTATGGAAGTTTCGAAAGGAATCGCTTCAAGTGTCCCACAAGAGGGACAGCATCTGGTCACTAAAGGAGCACTGTGGGGAAACCTTGGTTCCGAGAGCTGACGTCAAAGGGATCCCGTTCCTTAGGAAATTCTTCATGGTGTGAGGGAGGAGAAAGCACAAGCTGCCCTTGGCCTGAGGACCGTGCTTCTGTGGAGCTACAAGTCAGAGGGAGACACCTCTACAGAAACTCCGTGGAGAAGCCTCTGAAATGACAAATCTTTTACCTCTGCCATTAGGCTCAGGGGCAAACGTGTGAACGTAACTTCTGTTTCCCGTGGGACGACCTCCTACAGAGAGACATTGCCATACTTTGCAGAGGTACGCCACCAGCACGTGGCCAAGTGCCTTTAAAAGAGTTTGCACCGTGTGGGCTTCAGAGCCAAGCCCTTAGAGCGCGTTATTTGAACCCCTGTGCAAGTCGGGTACCACAGGTCTCGCATAGATGACGCTATGTTCTCGAACCAAGGAGTATGTGGTTCCTTCAGGGAAAGCCACATGGTATACCATGCATCCGCCCAGCCAACCTCAGTCATGAGCCTTTCTGAGCAGGGGAGCAACTCGTCTCCCGTACCAGGGGAAAGGCCTCCTTTGCAGTGGGCTTGAGGCCACAGTGGCAAGAAGTGTTTGTAGCGTTCCCTCGTGTGATCGGAAGTGATCTGTGTGAACACAGGTCACCTTAAGCCTCACTCCAAGGACTTTCTGCAGTCAAGGAACAAACACCAACCCAGGATTTCTTTCTCGCACACGGCAATACACAAACCCCGGAATTCCATGTAGGAGCAGCACCCTGCAACTTGTTTTGGGAAGCCTTTCTCGTCCCGTCCACCTGGGCACCCTTTGCTACGCTGCAATTGCAAGAAGCGTGTAAAATGATGATAGGTTTTCACTCACAGCACTCTTCACCGCATGGGACACTGCCCTCGTTATAACCTCCAGTGTTGAAGGAACCCTCTTGGGTGAAACGCTTGCAGACCCATCCGTCTCCGCTGGGCTTGGCATCGGAAGTCTGCAGGGATTCTTTGGGATGTGTGTCCACCTGGTTTCTCCTGCTCTCCTCTGTATGAGGCTCTGTGCTAGCAAAGGGTTTTAAGGGTGCCGATGCACCACAGTGCCAGACAATATCTGGGACCAAAGACACTATGTGCTGGCCCGACCTCGCTCCTGTTCCCAGTACACTGAAGGACAACTGCATAGGAAATTTTCTTCATCTAGCCTGTCAGGTACACATCCCCTTTACCCTGTGAGCAACTCCCTTCCTGTGCAGTCTGCAGGGCTGTCATTCCATATCAGCTTGAGAAACACGGAACGAAGCACTGTTTGCACACACTTGTGCTTTGCGTGTTGAGAAAAGGTGCGCAAACCTTTCAGCACCTGCTTGGAGCAAGCTGGATGAGAACTGGCCAATCCCGAAAGAATTGTGGGTACCCCATGGTTTTCCTCTAGCTCGTCAGTTGCAGGTGCACATCCCGTCTGGGACGAGCCTGCTCGTGCCTCCGGCCAAGGCTTCTTTTATTCTATTTCGAATATGGAACACAGACCTCATGGCAGCATTAAGGCATCTCTGCGAAATTGCTCTTTCCAGCTCTCCAAGATCCCCGAATTCCATGTAGGAGCAGCACCCTTCAACTTGTTGAGGGAAAGCTTCCCCGTCCCGTCCACCTGAGCACCCTTTGCCACATCCACTTCCACGAATCATGTACAAATGATACGCTTCTCACTCACAGCAATCTTCACCGCAGGCGTCCCTGCACTTGGAATGACCGCTGGTGTTGCAGGAACTCTCTCGGGTGAAACGCTTGCAGACGCGTCCGACTCCACAGGGCTGGTACTGGAAATCTGAAAATCTTCCTTGTGATGTGCGTCCACCTGATGGCTACTGCTATTCTTTTTATATGACTCTATGTTAGCCAAGCGTTTTAAGGGATCTGGTGCACCACAGTGCCAGATGATGTCTGGGAACAAAGACACCAGAGGCTCTACCGACCTGGGTCTTGTTCCCAGCACACTGAATGACAACTGCATAGGAAATTTCCTTCATCTAGCCTGTCAGTTACACATCTCATTTCCCCTGTTAGAAACTCCCTTCCTCTGCAGTCTGAAAGGCTCTCATTCCAAATCACCTTGAGAAACGCAGAGCGTAGCACTGTGAGAACGACATCGTGGTTGGTGAGTTGAGAAAAGGGGCGCAAACCTTTCAGAACCTGCTTGGAAGAAGCTGGATGAGAGCTGGCCGCTCCCAAAGAGTTGTGGGTATCACATTGCTCTCCTCTAGCTCGTCAGTTGCACGTGCACATCCCGTGTGGGGCCAGCCTGGCCGTGCTTTCCGCCCATGGCTTCTTTACTCCGTTTCGAATACGGAACACAGAGATCGGGGCAGCATGAAGGCAGCTCTGCGAAAGCGCTATTTCCACGTCTCCAAAATAATTGGCTCCTGGTCTTGAACTCCGTGGCAAAACTCCGCACCCAGAAAGGGCAAGGGGCGTAACACAACTTTCACCTAGCTAGAAGGGCACATAACCATTTCCCATAAGGGCGATGTATTTACCAGGCCACCAGTAAGGTTTTGCCAGACACGTGGCTTCACACAGCCTGCCAGGCGCAGGGCCACATGCCCGTTACCGATACGTGCGGTTCGGTTATGTAGCTGAAACCACCTGGTGGATGACACATTCAGTATGGGACCACTGCAGGCATTCTTATTAGTGTGCATCACGTTTCTATCCTCTAGCCCATAACGGACTTCTGCATTCCTTCTCGGAGCAACACGTTCCTACATGCCCTCTGTGGAGAGGCATGAGCCTCGTTCCGCCCCTGGGACTTGAGCCCACTTTGCTAGCTTCGCTCAGCTTCTAAAGACCAAAGAGATAGAGTGTCTGTGTATGGAAGTTTCGAAAGGAATCGCTTCAAGTGTCCCACAAGAGGGACAGCATCTGGTCACTAAAGGAGCACTGTGGGGAAACCTTGGTTCCGAGAGCTGACGTCAAAGGGATCCCGTTCCTTAGGAAATTCTTCATGGTGTGAGGGAGGAGAAAGCACAAGCTGCCCTTGGCCTGAGGACCGTGCTTCTGTGGAGCTACAAGTCAGAGGGAGACACCTCTACAGAAACTCCGTGGAGAAGCCTCTGAAATGACAAATCTTTTACCTCTGCCATTAGGCTCAGGGGCAAACGTGTGAACGTAACTTCTGTTTCCCGTGGGACGACCTCCTACAGAGAGACATTGCCATACTTTGCAGAGGTACGCCACCAGCACGTGGCCAAGTGCCTTTAAAAGAGTTTGCACCGTGTGGGCTTCAGAGCCAAGCCCTTAGAGCGCGTTATTTGAACCCCTGTGCAAGTCGGGTACCACAGGTCTCGCATAGATGACGCTATGTTCTCGAACCAAGGAGTATGTGGTTCCTTCAGGGAAAGCCACATGGTATACCATGCATCCGCCCAGCCAACCTCAGTCATGAGCCTTTCTGAGCAGGGGAGCAACTCGTCTCCCGTACCAGGGGAAAGGCCTCCTTTGCAGTGGGCTTGAGGCCACAGTGGCAAGAAGTGTTTGTAGCGTTCCCTCGTGTGATCGGAAGTGATCTGTGTGAACACAGGTCACCTTAAGCCTCACTCCAAGGACTTTCTGCAGTCAAGGAACAAACACCAACCCAGGATTTCTTTCTCGCACACGGCAATACACAAACCCCGGAATTCCATGTAGGAGCAGCACCCTGCAACTTGTTTTGGGAAGCCTTTCTCGTCCCGTCCACCTGAGCACCCTTTGCTACGCTGCAATTGCAAGAAGCGTGTAAAATGATGATAGGTTTTCACTCACAGCACTCTTCACCGCATGGGACACTGCCCTCGTTATAACCTCCAGTGTTGAAGGAACCCTCTTGGGTGAAACGCTTGCAGACCCATCCGTCTCCGCTGGGCTTGGCATCGGAAGTCTGCAGGGATTCTTTGGGATGTGTGTCCACCTGGTTTCTCCTGCTCTCCTCTGTATGAGGCTCTGTGCTAGCAAAGGGTTTTAAGGGTGCCGATGCACCACAGTGCCAGACAATATCTGGGACCAAAGACACTATGTGCTGGCCCGACCTCGCTCCTGTTCCCAGTACACTGAAGGACAACTGCATAGGAAATTTTCTTCATCTAGCCTGTCAGGTACACATCCCCTTTACCCTGTGAGCAACTCCCTTCCTGTGCAGTCTGCAGGGCTGTCATTCCATATCAGCTTGAGAAACACGGAACGAAGCACTGTTTGCACACACTTGTGCTTTGCGTGTTGAGAAAAGGTGCGCAAACCTTTCAGCACCTGCTTGGAGCAAGCTGGATGAGAACTGGCCAATCCCGAAAGAATTGTGGGTACCCCATGGTTTTCCTCTAGCTCGTCAGTTGCAGGTGCACATCCCGTCTGGGACGAGCCTGCTCGTGCCTCCGGCCAAGGCTTCTTTTATTCTATTTCGAATATGGAACACAGACCTCATGGCAGCATTAAGGCATCTCTGCGAAATTGCTCTTTCCAGCTCTCCAAGATCCCCGAATTCCATGTAGGAGCAGCACCCTTCAACTTGTTGAGGGAAAGCTTCCCCGTCCCGTCCACCTGAGCACCCTTTGCCACATCCACTTCCACGAATCATGTACAAATGATACGCTTCTCACTCACAGCAATCTTCACCGCAGGCGTCCCTGCACTTGGAATGACCGCTGGTGTTGCAGGAACTCTCTCGGGTGAAACGCTTGCAGACGCGTCCGACTCCACAGGGCTGGTACTGGAAATCTGAAAATCTTCCTTGTGATGTGCGTCCACCTGATGGCTACTGCTATTCTTTTTATATGACTCTATGTTAGCCAAGCGTTTTAAGGGATCTGGTGCACCACAGTGCCAGATGATGTCTGGGAACAAAGACACCAGAGGCTCTACCGACCTGGGTCTTGTTCCCAGCACACTGAATGACAACTGCATAGGAAATTTCCTTCATCTAGCCTGTCAGTTACACATCTCATTTCCCCTGTTAGAAACTCCCTTCCTCTGCAGTCTGAAAGGCTCTCATTCCAAATCACCTTGAGAAACGCAGAGCGTAGCACTGTGAGAACGACATCGTGGTTGGTGAGTTGAGAAAAGGGGCGCAAACCTTTCAGAACCTGCTTGGAAGAAGCTGGATGAGAGCTGGCCGCTCCCAAAGAGTTGTGGGTATCACATTGCTCTCCTCTAGCTCGTCAGTTGCACGTGCACATCCCGTGTGGGGCCAGCCTGGCCGTGCTTTCCGCCCATGGCTTCTTTACTCCGTTTCGAATACGGAACACAGAGATCGGGGCAGCATGAAGGCAGCTCTGCGAAAGCGCTATTTCCACGTCTCCAAAATAATTGGCTCCTGGTCTTGAACTCCGTGGCAAAACTCCGCACCCAGAAAGGGCAAGGGGCGTAACACAACTTTCACCTAGCTAGAAGGGCACATAACCATTTCCCATAAGGGCGATGTATTTACCAGGCCACCAGTAAGGTTTTGCCAGACACGTGGCTTCACACAGCCTGCCAGGCGCAGGGCCACATGCCCGTTACCGATACGTGCGGTTCGGTTATGTAGCTGAAACCACCTGGTGGATGACACATTCAGTATGGGACCACTGCAGGCATTCTTATTAGTGTGCATCACGTTTCTATCCTCTAGCCCATAACGGACTTCTGCATTCCTTCTCGGAGCAACACGTTCCTACATGCCCTCTGTGGAGAGGCATGAGCCTCGTTCCGCCCCTGGGACTTGAGCCCACTTTGCTAGCTTCGCTCAGCTTCTAAAGACCAAAGAGATAGAGTGTCTGTGTATGGAAGTTTCGAAAGGAATCGCTTCAAGTGTCCCACAAGAGGGACAGCATCTGGTCACTAAAGGAGCACTGTGGGGAAACCTTGGTTCCGAGAGCTGACGTCAAAGGGATCCCGTTCCTTAGGAAATTCTTCATGGTGTGAGGGAGGAGAAAGCACAAGCTGCCCTTGGCCTGAGGACCGTGCTTCTGTGGAGCTACAAGTCAGAGGGAGACACCTCTACAGAAACTCCGTGGAGAAGCCTCTGAAATGACAAATCTTTTACCTCTGCCATTAGGCTCAGGGGCAAACGTGTGAACGTAACTTCTGTTTCCCGTGGGACGACCTCCTACAGAGAGACATTGCCATACTTTGCAGAGGTACGCCACCAGCACGTGGCCAAGTGCCTTTAAAAGAGTTTGCACCGTGTGGGCTTCAGAGCCAAGCCCTTAGAGCGCGTTATTTGAACCCCTGTGCAAGTCGGGTACCACAGGTCTCGCATAGATGACGCTATGTTCTCGAACCAAGGAGTATGTGGTTCCTTCAGGGAAAGCCACATGGTATACCATGCATCCGCCCAGCCAACCTCAGTCATGAGCCTTTCTGAGCAGGGGAGCAACTCGTCTCCCGTACCAGGGGAAAGGCCTCCTTTGCAGTGGGCTTGAGGCCACAGTGGCAAGAAGTGTTTGTAGCGTTCCCTCGTGTGATCGGAAGTGATCTGTGTGAACACAGGTCACCTTAAGCCTCACTCCAAGGACTTTCTGCAGTCAAGGAACAAACACCAACCCAGGATTTCTTTCTCGCACACGGCAATACACAAACCCCGGAATTCCATGTAGGAGCAGCACCCTGCAACTTGTTTTGGGAAGCCTTTCTCGTCCCGTCCACCTGGGCACCCTTTGCTACGCTGCAATTGCAAGAAGCGTGTAAAATGATGATAGGTTTTCACTCACAGCACTCTTCACCGCATGGGACACTGCCCTCGTTATAACCTCCAGTGTTGAAGGAACCCTCTTGGGTGAAACGCTTGCAGACCCATCCGTCTCCGCTGGGCTTGGCATCGGAAGTCTGCAGGGATTCTTTGGGATGTGTGTCCACCTGGTTTCTCCTGCTCTCCTCTGTATGAGGCTCTGTGCTAGCAAAGGGTTTTAAGGGTGCCGATGCACCACAGTGCCAGACAATATCTGGGACCAAAGACACTATGTGCTGGCCCGACCTCGCTCCTGTTCCCAGTACACTGAAGGACAACTGCATAGGAAATTTTCTTCATCTAGCCTGTCAGGTACACATCCCCTTTACCCTGTGAGCAACTCCCTTCCTGTGCAGTCTGCAGGGCTGTCATTCCATATCAGCTTGAGAAACACGGAACGAAGCACTGTTTGCACACACTTGTGCTTTGCGTGTTGAGAAAAGGTGCGCAAACCTTTCAGCACCTGCTTGGAGCAAGCTGGATGAGAACTGGCCAATCCCGAAAGAATTGTGGGTACCCCATGGTTTTCCTCTAGCTCGTCAGTTGCAGGTGCACATCCCGTCTGGGACGAGCCTGCTCGTGCCTCCGGCCAAGGCTTCTTTTATTCTATTTCGAATATGGAACACAGACCTCATGGCAGCATTAAGGCATCTCTGCGAAATTGCTCTTTCCAGCTCTCCAAGATCCCCGAATTCCATGTAGGAGCAGCACCCTTCAACTTGTTGAGGGAAAGCTTCCCCGTCCCGTCCACCTGAGCACCCTTTGCCACATCCACTTCCACGAATCATGTACAAATGATACGCTTCTCACTCACAGCAATCTTCACCGCAGGCGTCCCTGCACTTGGAATGACCGCTGGTGTTGCAGGAACTCTCTCGGGTGAAACGCTTGCAGACGCGTCCGACTCCACAGGGCTGGTACTGGAAATCTGAAAATCTTCCTTGTGATGTGCGTCCACCTGATGGCTACTGCTATTCTTTTTATATGACTCTATGTTAGCCAAGCGTTTTAAGGGATCTGGTGCACCACAGTGCCAGATGATGTCTGGGAACAAAGACACCAGAGGCTCTACCGACCTGGGTCTTGTTCCCAGCACACTGAATGACAACTGCATAGGAAATTTCCTTCATCTAGCCTGTCAGTTACACATCTCATTTCCCCTGTTAGAAACTCCCTTCCTCTGCAGTCTGAAAGGCTCTCATTCCAAATCACCTTGAGAAACGCAGAGCGTAGCACTGTGAGAACGACATCGTGGTTGGTGAGTTGAGAAAAGGGGCGCAAACCTTTCAGAACCTGCTTGGAAGAAGCTGGATGAGAGCTGGCCGCTCCCAAAGAGTTGTGGGTATCACATTGCTCTCCTCTAGCTCGTCAGTTGCACGTGCACATCCCGTGTGGGGCCAGCCTGGCCGTGCTTTCCGCCCATGGCTTCTTTACTCCGTTTCGAATACGGAACACAGAGATCGGGGCAGCATGAAGGCAGCTCTGCGAAAGCGCTATTTCCACGTCTCCAAAATAATTGGCTCCTGGTCTTGAACTCCGTGGCAAAACTCCACACCCAGAAAGGGCAAGGGGCGTAACACAACTTTCACCTAGCTAGAAGGGCACATAACCATTTCCCATAAGGGCGATATATTTACCAGGCCACCAGTAAGGTTTTGCCAGACACGTGGCTTCACACAGCCTGCCAGGCGCAGGGCCACATGCCCGTTACCGATACGTGCGGTTCGGTTATGTAGCTGAAACCACCTGGTGGATGACACATTCAGTATGGGACCACTGCAGGCATTCTTATTAGTGTGCATCACGTTTCTATCCTCTAGCCCATAACGGACTTCTGCATTCCTTCTCGGAGCAACACGTTCCTACATGCCCTCTGTGGAGAGGCATGAGCCTCGTTCCGCCCCTGGGACTTGAGCCCACTTTGCTAGCTTCGCTCAGCTTCTAAAGACCAAAGAGATAGAGTGTCTGTGTATGGAAGTTTCGAAAGGAATCGCTTCAAGTGTCCCACAAGAGGGACAGCATCTGGTCACTAAAGGAGCACTGTGGGGAAACCTTGGTTCCGAGAGCTGACGTCAAAGGGATCCCGTTCCTTAGGAAATTCTTCATGGTGTGAGGGAGGAGAAAGCACAAGCTGCCCTTGGCCTGAGGACCGTGCTTCTGTGGAGCTACAAGTCAGAGGGAGACACCTCTACAGAAACTCCGTGGAGAAGCCTCTGAAATGACAAATCTTTTACCTCTGCCATTAGGCTCAGGGGCAAACGTGTGAACGTAACTTCTGTTTCCCGTGGGACGACCTCCTACAGAGAGACATTGCCATACTTTGCAGAGGTACGCCACCAGCACGTGGCCAAGTGCCTTTAAAAGAGTTTGCACCGTGTGGGCTTCAGAGCCAAGCCCTTAGAGCGCGTTATTTGAACCCCTGTGCAAGTCGGGTACCACAGGTCTCGCATAGATGACGCTATGTTCTCGAACCAAGGAGTATGTGGTTCCTTCAGGGAAAGCCACATGGTATACCATGCATCCGCCCAGCCAACCTCAGTCACGAGCCTTTCTGAGCAGGGGAGCAACTCGTCTCCCGTACCAGGGGAAAGGCCTCCTTTGCAGTGGGCTTGAGGCCACAGTGGCAAGAAGTGTTTGTAGCGTTCCCTCGTGTGATCGGAAGTGATCTGTGTGAACACAGGTCACCTTAAGCCTCACTCCAAGGACTTTCTGCAGTCAAGGAACAAACACCAACCCAGGATTTCTTTCTCGCACACGGCAATACACAAACCCCGGAATTCCATGTAGGAGCAGCACCCTGCAACTTGTTTTGGGAAGCCTTTCTCGTCCCGTCCACCTGAGCACCCTTTGCTACGCTGCAATTGCAAGAAGCGTGTAAAATGATGATAGGTTTTCACTCACAGCACTCTTCACCGCATGGGACACTGCCCTCGTTATAACCTCCAGTGTTGAAGGAACCCTCTTGGGTGAAACGCTTGCAGACCCATCCGTCTCCGCTGGGCTTGGCATCGGAAGTCTGCAGGGATTCTTTGGGATGTGTGTCCACCTGGTTTCTCCTGCTCTCCTCTGTATGAGGCTCTGTGCTAGCAAAGGGTTTTAAGGGTGCCGATGCACCACAGTGCCAGACAATATCTGGGACCAAAGACACTATGTGCTGGCCCGACCTCGCTCCTGTTCCCAGTACACTGAAGGACAACTGCATAGGAAATTTTCTTCATCTAGCCTGTCAGGTACACATCCCCTTTACCCTGTGAGCAACTCCCTTCCTGTGCAGTCTGCAGGGCTGTCATTCCATATCAGCTTGAGAAACACGGAACGAAGCACTGTTTGCACACACTTGTGCTTTGCGTGTTGAGAAAAGGTGCGCAAACCTTTCAGCACCTGCTTGGAGCAAGCTGGATGAGAACTGGCCAATCCCGAAAGAATTGTGGGTACCCCATGGTTTTCCTCTAGCTCGTCAGTTGCAGGTGCACATCCCGTCTGGGACGAGCCTGCTCGTGCCTCCGGCCAAGGCTTCTTTTATTCTATTTCGAATATGGAACACAGACCTCATGGCAGCATTAAGGCATCTCTGCGAAATTGCTCTTTCCAGCTCTCCAAGATCCCCGAATTCCATGTAGGAGCAGCACCCTTCAACTTGTTGAGGGAAAGCTTCCCCGTCCCGTCCACCTGAGCACCCTTTGCCACATCCACTTCCACGAATCATGTACAAATGATACGCTTCTCACTCACAGCAATCTTCACCGCAGGCGTCCCTGCACTTGGAATGACCGCTGGTGTTGCAGGAACTCTCTCGGGTGAAACGCTTGCAGACGCGTCCGACTCCACAGGGCTGGTACTGGAAATCTGAAAATCTTCCTTGTGATGTGCGTCCACCTGATGGCCACTGCTATTCTTTTTATATGACTCTATGTTAGCCAAGCGTTTTAAGGGATCTGGTGCACCACAGTGCCAGATGATGTCTGGGAACAAAGACACCAGAGGCTCTACCGACCTGGGTCTTGTTCCCAGCACACTGAATGACAACTGCATAGGAAATTTCCTTCATCTAGCCTGTCAGTTACACATCTCATTTCCCCTGTTAGAAACTCCCTTCCTCTGCAGTCTGAAAGGCTCTCATTCCAAATCACCTTGAGAAACGCAGAGCGTAGCACTGTGAGAACGACATCGTGGTTGGTGAGTTGAGAAAAGGGGCGCAAACCTTTCAGAACCTGCTTGGAAGAAGCTGGATGAGAGCTGGCCGCTCCCAAAGAGTTGTGGGTATCACATTGCTCTCCTCTAGCTCGTCAGTTGCACGTGCACATCCCGTGTGGGGCCAGCCTGGCCGTGCTTTCCGCCCATGGCTTCTTTACTCCGTTTCGAATACGGAACACAGAGATCGGGGCAGCATGAAGGCAGCTCTGCGAAAGCGCTATTTCCACGTCTCCAAAATAATTGGCTCCTGGTCTTGAACTCCGTGGCAAAACTCCACACCCAGAAAGGGCAAGGGGCGTAACACAACTTTCACCTAGCTAGAAGGGCACATAACCATTTCCCATAAGGGCGATATATTTACCAGGCCACCAGTAAGGTTTTGCCAGACACGTGGCTTCACACAGCCTGCCAGGCGCAGGGCCACATGCCCGTTACCGATACGTGCGGTTCGGTTATGTAGCTGAAACCACCTGGTGGATGACACATTCAGTATGGGACCACTGCAGGCATTCTTATTAGTGTGCATCACGTTTCTATCCTCTAGCCCATAACGGACTTCTGCATTCCTTCTCGGAGCAACACGTTCCTACATGCCCTCTGTGGAGAGGCATGAGCCTCGTTCCGCCCCTGGGACTTGAGCCCACTTTGCTAGCTTCGCTCAGCTTCTAAAGACCAAAGAGATAGAGTGTCTGTGTATGGAAGTTTCGAAAGGAATCGCTTCAAGTGTCCCACAAGAGGGACAGCATCTGGTCACTAAAGGAGCACTGTGGGGAAACCTTGGTTCCGAGAGCTGACGTCAAAGGGATCCCGTTCCTTAGGAAATTCTTCATGGTGTGAGGGAGGAGAAAGCACAAGCTGCCCTTGGCCTGAGGACCGTGCTTCTGTGGAGCTACAAGTCAGAGGGAGACACCTCTACAGAAACTCCGTGGAGAAGCCTCTGAAATGACAAATCTTTTACCTCTGCCATTAGGCTCAGGGGCAAACGTGTGAACGTAACTTCTGTTTCCCGTGGGACGACCTCCTACAGAGAGACATTGCCATACTTTGCAGAGGTACGCCACCAGCACGTGGCCAAGTGCCTTTAAAAGAGTTTGCACCGTGTGGGCTTCAGAGCCAAGCCCTTAGAGCGCGTTATTTGAACCCCTGTGCAAGTCGGGTACCACAGGTCTCGCATAGATGACGCTATGTTCTCGAACCAAGGAGTATGTGGTTCCTTCAGGGAAAGCCACATGGTATACCATGCATCCGCCCAGCCAACCTCAGTCACGAGCCTTTCTGAGCAGGGGAGCAACTCGTCTCCCGTACCAGGGGAAAGGCCTCCTTTGCAGTGGGCTTGAGGCCACAGTGGCAAGAAGTGTTTGTAGCGTTCCCTCGTGTGATCGGAAGTGATCTGTGTGAACACAGGTCACCTTAAGCCTCACTCCAAGGACTTTCTGCAGTCAAGGAACAAACACCAACCCAGGATTTCTTTCTCGCACACGGCAATACACAAACCCCGGAATTCCATGTAGGAGCAGCACCCTGCAACTTGTTTTGGGAAGCCTTTCTCGTCCCGTCCACCTGAGCACCCTTTGCTACGCTGCAATTGCAAGAAGCGTGTAAAATGATGATAGGTTTTCACTCACAGCACTCTTCACCGCATGGGACACTGCCCTCGTTATAACCTCCAGTGTTGAAGGAACCCTCTTGGGTGAAACGCTTGCAGACCCATCCGTCTCCGCTGGGCTTGGCATCGGAAGTCTGCAGGGATTCTTTGGGATGTGTGTCCACCTGGTTTCTCCTGCTCTCCTCTGTATGAGGCTCTGTGCTAGCAAAGGGTTTTAAGGGTGCCGATGCACCACAGTGCCAGACAATATCTGGGACCAAAGACACTATGTGCTGGCCCGACCTCGCTCCTGTTCCCAGTACACTGAAGGACAACTGCATAGGAAATTTTCTTCATCTAGCCTGTCAGGTACACATCCCCTTTACCCTGTGAGCAACTCCCTTCCTGTGCAGTCTGCAGGGCTGTCATTCCATATCAGCTTGAGAAACACGGAACGAAGCACTGTTTGCACACACTTGTGCTTTGCGTGTTGAGAAAAGGTGCGCAAACCTTTCAGCACCTGCTTGGAGCAAGCTGGATGAGAACTGGCCAATCCCGAAAGAATTGTGGGTACCCCATGGTTTTCCTCTAGCTCGTCAGTTGCAGGTGCACATCCCGTCTGGGACGAGCCTGCTCGTGCCTCCGGCCAAGGCTTCTTTTATTCTATTTCGAATATGGAACACAGACCTCATGGCAGCATTAAGGCATCTCTGCGAAATTGCTCTTTTCAGCTCTCCAAGATCCCCGAATTCCATGTAGGAGCAGCACCCTTCAACTTGTTGAGGGAAAGCTTCCCCGTCCCGTCCACCTGAGCACCCTTTGCCACATCCACTTCCACGAATCATGTACAAATGATACGCTTCTCACTCACAGCAATCTTCACCGCAGGCGTCCCTGCACTTGGAATGACCGCTGGTGTTGCAGGAACTCTCTCGGGTGAAACGCTTGCAGACGCGTCCGACTCCACAGGGCTGGTACTGGAAATCTGAAAATCTTCCTTGTGATGTGCGTCCACCTGATGGCTACTGCTATTCTTTTTATATGACTCTATGTTAGCCAAGCGTTTTAAGGGATCTGGTGCACCACAGTGCCAGATGATGTCTGGGAACAAAGACACCAGAGGCTCTACCGACCTGGGTCTTGTTCCCAGCACACTGAATGACAACTGCATAGGAAATTTCCTTCATCTAGCCTGTCAGTTACACATCTCATTTCCCCTGTTAGAAACTCCCTTCCTCTGCAGTCTGAAAGGCTCTCATTCCAAATCACCTTGAGAAACGCAGAGCGTAGCACTGTGAGAACGACATCGTGGTTGGTGAGTTGAGAAAAGGGGCGCAAACCTTTCAGAACCTGCTTGGAAGAAGCTGGATGAGAGCTGGCCGCTCCCAAAGAGTTGTGGGTATCACATTGCTCTCCTCTAGCTCGTCAGTTGCACGTGCACATCCCGTGTGGGGCCAGCCTGGCCGTGCTTTCCGCCCATGGCTTCTTTACTCCGTTTCGAATACGGAACACAGAGATCGGGGCAGCATGAAGGCAGCTCTGCGAAAGCGCTATTTCCACGTCTCCAAAATAATTGGCTCCTGGTCTTGAACTCCGTGGCAAAACTCCGCACCCAGAAAGGGCAAGGGGCGTAACACAACTTTCACCTAGCTAGAAGGGCACATAACCATTTCCCATAAGGGCGATGTATTTACCAGGCCACCAGTAAGGTTTTGCCAGACACGTGGCTTCACACAGCCTGCCAGGCGCAGGGCCACATGCCCGTTACCGATACGTGCGGTTCGGTTATGTAGCTGAAACCACCTGGTGGATGACACATTCAGTATGGGACCACTGCAGGCATTCTTATTAGTGTGCATCACGTTTCTATCCTCTAGCCCATAACGGACTTCTGCATTCCTTCTCGGAGCAACACGTTCCTACATGCCCTCTGTGGAGAGGCATGAGCCTCGTTCCGCCCCTGGGACTTGAGCCCACTTTGCTAGCTTCGCTCAGCTTCTAAAGACCAAAGAGATAGAGTGTCTGTGTATGGAAGTTTCGAAAGGAATCGCTTCAAGTGTCCCACAAGAGGGACAGCATCTGGTCACTAAAGGAGCACTGTGGGGAAACCTTGGTTCCGAGAGCTGACGTCAAAGGGATCCCGTTCCTTAGGAAATTCTTCATGGTGTGAGGGAGGAGAAAGCACAAGCTGCCCTTGGCCTGAGGACCGTGCTTCTGTGGAGCTACAAGTCAGAGGGAGACACCTCTACAGAAACTCCGTGGAGAAGCCTCTGAAATGACAAATCTTTTACCTCTGCCATTAGGCTCAGGGGCAAACGTGTGAACGTAACTTCTGTTTCCCGTGGGACGACCTCCTACAGAGAGACATTGCCATACTTTGCAGAGGTACGCCACCAGCACGTGGCCAAGTGCCTTTAAAAGAGTTTGCACCGTGTGGGCTTCAGAGCCAAGCCCTTAGAGCGCGTTATTTGAACCCCTGTGCAAGTCGGGTACCACAGGTCTCGCATAGATGACGCTATGTTCTCGAACCAAGGAGTATGTGGTTCCTTCAGGGAAAGCCACATGGTATACCATGCATCCGCCCAGCCAACCTCAGTCATGAGCCTTTCTGAGCAGGGGAGCAACTCGTCTCCCGTACCAGGGGAAAGGCCTCCTTTGCAGTGGGCTTGAGGCCACAGTGGCAAGAAGTGTTTGTAGCGTTCCCTCGTGTGATCGGAAGTGATCTGTGTGAACACAGGTCACCTTAAGCCTCACTCCAAGGACTTTCTGCAGTCAAGGAACAAACACCAACCCAGGATTTCTTTCTCGCACACGGCAATACACAAACCCCGGAATTCCATGTAGGAGCAGCACCCTGCAACTTGTTTTGGGAAGCCTTTCTCGTCCCGTCCACCTGGGCACCCTTTGCTACGCTGCAATTGCAAGAAGCGTGTAAAATGATGATAGGTTTTCACTCACAGCACTCTTCACCGCATGGGACACTGCCCTCGTTATAACCTCCAGTGTTGAAGGAACCCTCTTGGGTGAAACGCTTGCAGACCCATCCGTCTCCGCTGGGCTTGGCATCGGAAGTCTGCAGGGATTCTTTGGGATGTGTGTCCACCTGGTTTCTCCTGCTCTCCTCTGTATGAGGCTCTGTGCTAGCAAAGGGTTTTAAGGGTGCCGATGCACCACAGTGCCAGACAATATCTGGGACCAAAGACACTATGTGCTGGCCCGACCTCGCTCCTGTTCCCAGTACACTGAAGGACAACTGCATAGGAAATTTTCTTCATCTAGCCTGTCAGGTACACATCCCCTTTACCCTGTGAGCAACTCCCTTCCTGTGCAGTCTGCAGGGCTGTCATTCCATATCAGCTTGAGAAACACGGAACGAAGCACTGTTTGCACACACTTGTGCTTTGCGTGTTGAGAAAAGGTGCGCAAACCTTTCAGCACCTGCTTGGAGCAAGCTGGATGAGAACTGGCCAATCCAGAAAGAATTGTGGGTACCCCATGGTTTTCCTCTAGCTCGTCAGTTGCAGGTGCACATCCCGTCTGGGACGAGCCTGCTCGTGCCTCCGGCCAAGGCTTCTTTTATTCTATTTCGAATATGGAACACAGACCTCATGGCAGCATTAAGGCATCTCTGCGAAATTGCTCTTTTCAGCTCTCCAAGATCCCCGAATTCCATGTAGGAGCAGCACCCTTCAACTTGTTGAGGGAAAGCTTCCCCGTCCCGTCCACCTGAGCACCCTTTGCCACATCCACTTCCACGAATCATGTACAAATGATACGCTTCTCACTCACAGCAATCTTCACCGCAGGCGTCCCTGCACTTGGAATGACCGCTGGTGTTGCAGGAACTCTCTCGGGTGAAACGCTTGCAGACGCGTCCGACTCCACAGGGCTGGTACTGGAAATCTGAAAATCTTCCTTGTGATGTGCGTCCACCTGATGGCTACTGCTATTCTTTTTATATGACTCTATGTTAGCCAAGCGTTTTAAGGGATCTGGTGCACCACAGTGCCAGATGATGTCTGGGAACAAAGACACCAGAGGCTCTACCGACCTGGGTCTTGTTCCCAGCACACTGAATGACAACTGCATAGGAAATTTCCTTCATCTAGCCTGTCAGTTACACATCTCATTTCCCCTGTTAGAAACTCCCTTCCTCTGCAGTCTGAAAGGCTCTCATTCCAAATCACCTTGAGAAACGCAGAGCGTAGCACTGTGAGAACGACATCGTGGTTGGTGAGTTGAGAAAAGGGGCGCAAACCTTTCAGAACCTGCTTGGAAGAAGCTGGATGAGAGCTGGCCGCTCCCAAAGAGTTGTGGGTATCACATTGCTCTCCTCTAGCTCGTCAGTTGCACGTGCACATCCCGTGTGGGGCCAGCCTGGCCGTGCTTTCCGCCCATGGCTTCTTTACTCCGTTTCGAATACGGAACACAGAGATCGGGGCAGCATGAAGGCAGCTCTGCGAAAGCGCTATTTCCACGTCTCCAAAATAATTGGCTCCTGGTCTTGAACTCCGTGGCAAAACTCCGCACCCAGAAAGGGCAAGGGGCGTAACACAACTTTCACCTAGCTAGAAGGGCACATAACCATTTCCCATAAGGGCGATGTATTTACCAGGCCACCAGTAAGGTTTTGCCAGACACGTGGCTTCACACAGCCTGCCAGGCGCAGGGCCACATGCCCGTTACCGATACGTGCGGTTCGGTTATGTAGCTGAAACCACCTGGTGGATGACACATTCAGTATGGGACCACTGCAGGCATTCTTATTAGTGTGCATCACGTTTCTATCCTCTAGCCCATAACGGACTTCTGCATTCCTTCTCGGAGCAACACGTTCCTACATGCCCTCTGTGGAGAGGCATGAGCCTCGTTCCGCCCCTGGGACTTGAGCCCACTTTGCTAGCTTCGCTCAGCTTCTAAAGACCAAAGAGATAGAGTGTCTGTGTATGGAAGTTTCGAAAGGAATCGCTTCAAGTGTCCCACAAGAGGGACAGCATCTGGTCACTAAAGGAGCACTGTGGGGAAACCTTGGTTCCGAGAGCTGACGTCAAAGGGATCCCGTTCCTTAGGAAATTCTTCATGGTGTGAGGGAGGAGAAAGCACAAGCTGCCCTTGGCCTGAGGACCGTGCTTCTGTGGAGCTACAAGTCAGAGGGAGACACCTCTACAGAAACTCCGTGGAGAAGCCTCTGAAATGACAAATCTTTTACCTCTGCCATTAGGCTCAGGGGCAAACGTGTGAACGTAACTTCTGTTTCCCGTGGGACGACCTCCTACAGAGAGACATTGCCATACTTTGCAGAGGTACGCCACCAGCACGTGGCCAAGTGCCTTTAAAAGAGTTTGCACCGTGTGGGCTTCAGAGCCAAGCCCTTAGAGCGCGTTATTTGAACCCCTGTGCAAGTCGGGTACCACAGGTCTCGCATAGATGACGCTATGTTCTCGAACCAAGGAGTATGTGGTTCCTTCAGGGAAAGCCACATGGTATACCATGCATCCGCCCAGCCAACCTCAGTCATGAGCCTTTCTGAGCAGGGGAGCAACTCGTCTCCCGTACCAGGGGAAAGGCCTCCTTTGCAGTGGGCTTGAGGCCACAGTGGCAAGAAGTGTTTGTAGCGTTCCCTCGTGTGATCGGAAGTGATCTGTGTGAACACAGGTCACCTTAAGCCTCACTCCAAGGACTTTCTGCAGTCAAGGAACAAACACCAACCCAGGATTTCTTTCTCGCACACGGCAATACACAAACCCCGGAATTCCATGTAGGAGCAGCACCCTGCAACTTGTTTTGGGAAGCCTTTCTCGTCCCGTCCACCTGGGCACCCTTTGCTACGCTGCAATTGCAAGAAGCGTGTAAAATGATGATAGGTTTTCACTCACAGCACTCTTCACCGCATGGGACACTGCCCTCGTTATAACCTCCAGTGTTGAAGGAACCCTCTTGGGTGAAACGCTTGCAGACCCATCCGTCTCCGCTGGGCTTGGCATCGGAAGTCTGCAGGGATTCTTTGGGATGTGTGTCCACCTGGTTTCTCCTGCTCTCCTCTGTATGAGGCTCTGTGCTAGCAAAGGGTTTTAAGGGTGCCGATGCACCACAGTGCCAGACAATATCTGGGACCAAAGACACTATGTGCTGGCCCGACCTCGCTCCTGTTCCCAGTACACTGAAGGACAACTGCATAGGAAATTTTCTTCATCTAGCCTGTCAGGTACACATCCCCTTTACCCTGTGAGCAACTCCCTTCCTGTGCAGTCTGCAGGGCTGTCATTCCATATCAGCTTGAGAAACACGGAACGAAGCACTGTTTGCACACACTTGTGCTTTGCGTGTTGAGAAAAGGTGCGCAAACCTTTCAGCACCTGCTTGGAGCAAGCTGGATGAGAACTGGCCAATCCAGAAAGAATTGTGGGTACCCCATGGTTTTCCTCTAGCTCGTCAGTTGCAGGTGCACATCCCGTCTGGGACGAGCCTGCTCGTGCCTCCGGCCAAGGCTTCTTTTATTCTATTTCGAATATGGAACACAGACCTCATGGCAGCATTAAGGCATCTCTGCGAAATTGCTCTTTTCAGCTCTCCAAGATCCCCGAATTCCATGTAGGAGCAGCACCCTTCAACTTGTTGAGGGAAAGCTTCCCCGTCCCGTCCACCTGAGCACCCTTTGCCACATCCACTTCCACGAATCATGTACAAATGATACGCTTCTCACTCACAGCAATCTTCACCGCAGGCGTCCCTGCACTTGGAATGACCGCTGGTGTTGCAGGAACTCTCTCGGGTGAAACGCTTGCAGACGCGTCCGACTCCACAGGGCTGGTACTGGAAATCTGAAAATCTTCCTTGTGATGTGCGTCCACCTGATGGCTACTGCTATTCTTTTTATATGACTCTATGTTAGCCAAGCGTTTTAAGGGATCTGGTGCACCACAGTGCCAGATGATGTCTGGGAACAAAGACACCAGAGGCTCTACCGACCTGGGTCTTGTTCCCAGCACACTGAATGACAACTGCATAGGAAATTTCCTTCATCTAGCCTGTCAGTTACACATCTCATTTCCCCTGTTAGAAACTCCCTTCCTCTGCAGTCTGAAAGGCTCTCATTCCAAATCACCTTGAGAAACGCAGAGCGTAGCACTGTGAGAACGACATCGTGGTTGGTGAGTTGAGAAAAGGGGCGCAAACCTTTTAGAACCTGCTTGGAAGAAGCTGGATGAGAGCTGGCCGCTCCCAAAGAGTTGTGGGTATCACATTGCTCTCCTCTAGCTCGTCAGTTGCACGTGCACATCCCGTGTGGGGCCAGCCTGGCCGTGCTTTCCGCCCATGGCTTCTTTACTCCGTTTCGAATACGGAACACAGAGATCGGGGCAGCATGAAGGCAGCTCTGCGAAAGCGCTATTTCCACGTCTCCAAAATAATTGGCTCCTGGTCTTGAACTCCGTGGCAAAACTCCGCACCCAGAAAGGGCAAGGGGCGTAACACAACTTTCACCTAGCTAGAAGGGCACATAACCATTTCCCATAAGGGCGATGTATTTACCAGGCCACCAGTAAGGTTTTGCCAGACACGTGGCTTCACACAGCCTGCCAGGCGCAGGGCCACATGCCCGTTACCGATACGTGCGGTTCGGTTATGTAGCTGAAACCACCTGGTGGATGACACATTCAGTATGGGACCACTGCAGGCATTC
Source organism: Balaenoptera ricei (assembly GCF_028023285.1). Lineage (NCBI taxonomy): Eukaryota > Metazoa > Chordata > Mammalia > Artiodactyla > Balaenopteridae > Balaenoptera > Balaenoptera ricei. The sequence continues at coordinate 53,496,106 of NC_082660.1, forward strand.
TTATTAGTGTGCATCACGTTTCTATCCTCTAGCCCATAACGGACTTCTGCATTCCTTCTCGGAGCAACACGTTCCTACATGCCCTCTGTGGAGAGGCATGAGCCTCGTTCCGCCCCTGGGACTTGAGCCCACTTTGCTAGCTTCGCTCAGCTTCTAAAGACCAAAGAGATAGAGTGTCTGTGTATGGAAGTTTCGAAAGGAATCGCTTCAAGTGTCCCACAAGAGGGACAGCATCTGGTCACTAAAGGAGCACTGTGGGGAAACCTTGGTTCCGAGAGCTGACGTCAAAGGGATCCCGTTCCTTAGGAAATTCTTCATGGTGTGAGGGAGGAGAAAGCACAAGCTGCCCTTGGCCTGAGGACCGTGCTTCTGTGGAGCTACAAGTCAGAGGGAGACACCTCTACAGAAACTCCGTGGAGAAGCCTCTGAAATGACAAATCTTTTACCTCTGCCATTAGGCTCAGGGGCAAACGTGTGAACGTAACTTCTGTTTCCCGTGGGACGACCTCCTACAGAGAGACATTGCCATACTTTGCAGAGGTACGCCACCAGCACGTGGCCAAGTGCCTTTAAAAGAGTTTGCACCGTGTGGGCTTCAGAGCCAAGCCCTTAGAGCGCGTTATTTGAACCCCTGTGCAAGTCGGGTACCACAGGTCTCGCATAGATGACGCTATGTTCTCGAACCAAGGAGTATGTGGTTCCTTCAGGGAAAGCCACATGGTATACCATGCATCCGCCCAGCCAACCTCAGTCATGAGCCTTTCTGAGCAGGGGAGCAACTCGTCTCCCGTACCAGGGGAAAGGCCTCCTTTGCAGTGGGCTTGAGGCCACAGTGGCAAGAAGTGTTTGTAGCGTTCCCTCGTGTGATCGGAAGTGATCTGTGTGAACACAGGTCACCTTAAGCCTCACTCCAAGGACTTTCTGCAGTCAAGGAACAAACACCAACCCAGGATTTCTTTCTCGCACACGGCAATACACAAACCCCGGAATTCCATGTAGGAGCAGCACCCTGCAACTTGTTTTGGGAAGCCTTTCTCGTCCCGTCCACCTGGGCACCCTTTGCTACGCTGCAATTGCAAGAAGCGTGTAAAATGATGATAGGTTTTCACTCACAGCACTCTTCACCGCATGGGACACTGCCCTCGTTATAACCTCCAGTGTTGAAGGAACCCTCTTGGGTGAAACGCTTGCAGACCCATCCGTCTCCGCTGGGCTTGGCATCGGAAGTCTGCAGGGATTCTTTGGGATGTGTGTCCACCTGGTTTCTCCTGCTCTCCTCTGTATGAGGCTCTGTGCTAGCAAAGGGTTTTAAGGGTGCCGATGCACCACAGTGCCAGACAATATCTGGGACCAAAGACACTATGTGCTGGCCCGACCTCGCTCCTGTTCCCAGTACACTGAAGGACAACTGCATAGGAAATTTTCTTCATCTAGCCTGTCAGGTACACATCCCCTTTACCCTGTGAGCAACTCCCTTCCTGTGCAGTCTGCAGGGCTGTCATTCCATATCAGCTTGAGAAACACGGAACGAAGCACTGTTTGCACACACTTGTGCTTTGCGTGTTGAGAAAAGGTGCGCAAACCTTTCAGCACCTGCTTGGAGCAAGCTGGATGAGAACTGGCCAATCCCGAAAGAATTGTGGGTACCCCATGGTTTTCCTCTAGCTCGTCAGTTGCAGGTGCACATCCCGTCTGGGACGAGCCTGCTCGTGCCTCCGGCCAAGGCTTCTTTTATTCTATTTCGAATATGGAACACAGACCTCATGGCAGCATTAAGGCATCTCTGCGAAATTGCTCTTTCCAGCTCTCCAAGATCCCCGAATTCCATGTAGGAGCAGCACCCTTCAACTTGTTGAGGGAAAGCTTCCCCGTCCCGTCCACCTGAGCACCCTTTGCCACATCCACTTCCACGAATCATGTACAAATGATACGCTTCTCACTCACAGCAATCTTCACCGCAGGCGTCCCTGCACTTGGAATGACCGCTGGTGTTGCAGGAACTCTCTCGGGTGAAACGCTTGCAGACGCGTCCGACTCCACAGGGCTGGTACTGGAAATCTGAAAATCTTCCTTGTGATGTGCGTCCACCTGATGGCTACTGCTATTCTTTTTATATGACTCTATGTTAGCCAAGCGTTTTAAGGGATCTGGTGCACCACAGTGCCAGATGATGTCTGGGAACAAAGACACCAGAGGCTCTACCGACCTGGGTCTTGTTCCCAGCACACTGAATGACAACTGCATAGGAAATTTCCTTCATCTAGCCTGTCAGTTACACATCTCATTTCCCCTGTTAGAAACTCCCTTCCTCTGCAGTCTGAAAGGCTCTCATTCCAAATCACCTTGAGAAACGCAGAGCGTAGCACTGTGAGAACGACATCGTGGTTGGTGAGTTGAGAAAAGGGGCGCAAACCTTTCAGAACCTGCTTGGAAGAAGCTGGATGAGAGCTGGCCGCTCCCAAAGAGTTGTGGGTATCACATTGCTCTCCTCTAGCTCGTCAGTTGCACGTGCACATCCCGTGTGGGGCCAGCCTGGCCGTGCTTTCCGCCCATGGCTTCTTTACTCCGTTTCGAATACGGAACACAGAGATCGGGGCAGCATGAAGGCAGCTCTGCGAAAGCGCTATTTCCACGTCTCCAAAATAATTGGCTCCTGGTCTTGAACTCCGTGGCAAAACTCCGCACCCAGAAAGGGCAAGGGGCGTAACACAACTTTCACCTAGCTAGAAGGGCACATAACCATTTCCCATAAGGGCGATATATTTACCAGGCCACCAGTAAGGTTTTGCCAGACACGTGGCTTCACACAGCCTGCCAGGCGCAGGGCCACATGCCCGTTACCGATACGTGCGGTTCGGTTATGTAGCTGAAACCACCTGGTGGATGACACATTCAGTATGGGACCACTGCAGGCATTCTTATTAGTGTGCATCACGTTTCTATCCTCTAGCCCATAACGGACTTCTGCATTCCTTCTCGGAGCAACACTTTCCTACATGCCCTCTGTGGAGAGGCATGAGCCTCGTTCCGCCCCTGGGACTTGAGCCCACTTTGCTAGCTTCGCTCAGCTTCTAAAGACCAAAGAGATAGAGTGTCTGTGTATGGAAGTTTCGAAAGGAATCGCTTCAAGTGTCCCACAAGAGGGACAGCATCTGGTCACTAAAGGAGCACTGTGGGGAAACCTTGGTTCCGAGAGCTGACGTCAAAGGGATCCCGTTCCTTAGGAAATTCTTCATGGTGTGAGGGAGGAGAAAGCACAAGCTGCCCTTGGCCTGAGGACCGTGCTTCTGTGGAGCTACAAGTCAGAGGGAGACACCTCTACAGAAACTCCGTGGAGAAGCCTCTGAAATGACAAATCTTTTACCTCTGCCATTAGGCTCAGGGGCAAACGTGTGAACGTAACTTCTGTTTCCCGTGGGACGACCTCCTACAGAGAGACATTGCCATACTTTGCAGAGGTACGCCACCAGCACGTGGCCAAGTGCCTTTAAAAGAGTTTGCACCGTGTGGGCTTCAGAGCCAAGCCCTTAGAGCGCGTTATTTGAACCCCTGTGCAAGTCGGGTACCACAGGTCTCGCATAGATGACGCTATGTTCTCGAACCAAGGAGTATGTGGTTCCTTCAGGGAAAGCCACATGGTATACCATGCATCCGCCCAGCCAACCTCAGTCATGAGCCTTTCTGAGCAGGGGAGCAACTCGTCTCCCGTACCAGGGGAAAGGCCTCCTTTGCAGTGGGCTTGAGGCCACAGTGGCAAGAAGTGTTTGTAGCGTTCCCTCGTGTGATCGGAAGTGATCTGTGTGAACACAGGTCACCTTAAGCCTCACTCCAAGGACTTTCTGCAGTCAAGGAACAAACACCAACCCAGGATTTCTTTCTCGCACACGGCAATACACAAACCCCGGAATTCCATGTAGGAGCAGCACCCTGCAACTTGTTTTGGGAAGCCTTTCTCGTCCCGTCCACCTGAGCACCCTTTGCTACGCTGCAATTGCAAGAAGCGTGTAAAATGATGATAGGTTTTCACTCACAGCACTCTTCACCGCATGGGACACTGCCCTCGTTATAACCTCCAGTGTTGAAGGAACCCTCTTGGGTGAAACGCTTGCAGACCCATCCGTCTCCGCTGGGCTTGGCATCGGAAGTCTGCAGGGATTCTTTGGGATGTGTGTCCACCTGGATTCTCCTGCTCTCCTCTGTATGAGGCTCTGTGCTAGCAAAGGGTTTTAAGGGTGCCGATGCACCACAGTGCCAGACAATATCTGGGACCAAAGACACTATGTGCTGGCCCGACCTCGCTCCTGTTCCCAGTACACTGAAGGACAACTGCATAGGAAATTTTCTTCATCTAGCCTGTCAGGTACACATCCCCTTTACCCTGTGAGCAACTCCCTTCCTGTGCAGTCTGCAGGGCTGTCATTCCATATCAGCTTGAGAAACACGGAACGAAGCACTGTTTGCACACACTTGTGCTTTGCGTGTTGAGAAAAGGTGCGCAAACCTTTCAGCACCTGCTTGGAGCAAGCTGGATGAGAACTGGCCAATCCCGAAAGAATTGTGGGTACCCCATGGTTTTCCTCTAGCTCGTCAGTTGCAGGTGCACATCCCGTCTGGGACGAGCCTGCTCGTGCCTCCGGCCAAGGCTTCTTTTATTCTATTTCGAATATGGAACACAGACCTCATGGCAGCATTAAGGCATCTCTGCGAAATTGCTCTTTCCAGCTCTCCAAGATCCCCGAATTCCATGTAGGAGCAGCACCCTTCAACTTGTTGAGGGAAAGCTTCCCCGTCCCGTCCACCTGAGCACCCTTTGCCACATCCACTTCCACGAATCATGTACAAATGATACGCTTCTCACTCACAGCAATCTTCACCGCAGGCGTCCCTGCACTTGGAATGACCGCTGGTGTTGCAGGAACTCTCTCGGGTGAAACGCTTGCAGACGCGTCCGACTCCACAGGGCTGGTACTGGAAATCTGAAAATCTTCCTTGTGATGTGCGTCCACCTGATGGCTACTGCTATTCTTTTTATATGACTCTATGTTAGCCAAGCGTTTTAAGGGATCTGGTGCACCACAGTGCCAGATGATGTCTGGGAACAAAGACACCAGAGGCTCTACCGACCTGGGTCTTGTTCCCAGCACACTGAATGACAACTGCATAGGAAATTTCCTTCATCTAGCCTGTCAGTTACACATCTCATTTCCCCTGTTAGAAACTCCCTTCCTCTGCAGTCTGAAAGGCTCTCATTCCAAATCACCTTGAGAAACGCAGAGCGTAGCACTGTGAGAACGACATCGTGGTTGGTGAGTTGAGAAAAGGGGCGCAAACCTTTCAGAACCTGCTTGGAAGAAGCTGGATGAGAGCTGGCCGCTCCCAAAGAGTTGTGGGTATCACATTGCTCTCCTCTAGCTCGTCAGTTGCACGTGCACATCCCGTGTGGGGCCAGCCTGGCCGTGCTTTCCGCCCATGGCTTCTTTACTCCGTTTCGAATACGGAACACAGAGATCGGGGCAGCATGAAGGCAGCTCTGCGAAAGCGCTATTTCCACGTCTCCAAAATAATTGGCTCCTGGTCTTGAACTCCGTGGCAAAACTCCACACCCAGAAAGGGCAAGGGGCGTAACACAACTTTCACCTAGCTAGAAGGGCACATAACCATTTCCCATAAGGGCGATATATTTACCAGGCCACCAGTAAGGTTTTGCCAGACACGTGGCTTCACACAGCCTGCCAGGCGCAGGGCCACATGCCCGTTACCGATACGTGCGGTTCGGTTATGTAGCTGAAACCACCTGGTGGATGACACATTCAGTATGGGACCACTGCAGGCATTCTTATTAGTGTGCATCACGTTTCTATCCTCTAGCCCATAACGGACTTCTGCATTCCTTCTCGGAGCAACACGTTCCTACATGCCCTCTGTGGAGAGGCATGAGCCTCGTTCCGCCCCTGGGACTTGAGCCCACTTTGCTAGCTTCGCTCAGCTTCTAAAGACCAAAGAGATAGAGTGTCTGTGTATGGAAGTTTCGAAAGGAATCGCTTCAAGTGTCCCACAAGAGGGACAGCATCTGGTCACTAAAGGAGCACTGTGGGGAAACCTTGGTTCCGAGAGCTGACGTCAAAGGGATCCCGTTCCTTAGGAAATTCTTCATGGTGTGAGGGAGGAGAAAGCACAAGCTGCCCTTGGCCTGAGGACCGTGCTTCTGTGGAGCTACAAGTCAGAGGGAGACACCTCTACAGAAACTCCGTGGAGAAGCCTCTGAAATGACAAATCTTTTACCTCTGCCATTAGGCTCAGGGGCAAACGTGTGAACGTAACTTCTGTTTCCCGTGGGACGACCTCCTACAGAGAGACATTGCCATACTTTGCAGAGGTACGCCACCAGCACGTGGCCAAGTGCCTTTAAAAGAGTTTGCACCGTGTGGGCTTCAGAGCCAAGCCCTTAGAGCGCGTTATTTGAACCCCTGTGCAAGTCGGGTACCACAGGTCTCGCATAGATGACGCTATGTTCTCGAACCAAGGAGTATGTGGTTCCTTCAGGGAAAGCCACATGGTATACCATGCATCCGCCCAGCCAACCTCAGTCATGAGCCTTTCTGAGCAGGGGAGCAACTCGTCTCCCGTACCAGGGGAAAGGCCTCCTTTGCAGTGGGCTTGAGGCCACAGTGGCAAGAAGTGTTTGTAGCGTTCCCTCGTGTGATCGGAAGTGATCTGTGTGAACACAGGTCACCTTAAGCCTCACTCCAAGGACTTTCTGCAGTCAAGGAACAAACACCAACCCAGGATTTCTTTCTCGCACACGGCAATACACAAACCCCGGAATTCCATGTAGGAGCAGCACCCTGCAACTTGTTTTGGGAAGCCTTTCTCGTCCCGTCCACCTGAGCACCCTTTGCTACGCTGCAATTGCAAGAAGCGTGTAAAATGATGATAGGTTTTCACTCACAGCACTCTTCACCGCATGGGACACTGCCCTCGTTATAACCTCCAGTGTTGAAGGAACCCTCTTGGGTGAAACGCTTGCAGACCCATCCGTCTCCGCTGGGCTTGGCATCGGAAGTCTGCAGGGATTCTTTGGGATGTGTGTCCACCTGGTTTCTCCTGCTCTCCTCTGTATGAGGCTCTGTGCTAGCAAAGGGTTTTAAGGGTGCCGATGCACCACAGTGCCAGACAATATCTGGGACCAAAGACACTATGTGCTGGCCCGACCTCGCTCCTGTTCCCAGTACACTGAAGGACAACTGCATAGGAAATTTTCTTCATCTAGCCTGTCAGGTACACATCCCCTTTACCCTGTGAGCAACTCCCTTCCTGTGCAGTCTGCAGGGCTGTCATTCCATATCAGCTTGAGAAACACGGAACGAAGCACTGTTTGCACACACTTGTGCTTTGCGTGTTGAGAAAAGGTGCGCAAACCTTTCAGCACCTGCTTGGAGCAAGCTGGATGAGAACTGGCCAATCCCGAAAGAATTGTGGGTACCCCATGGTTTTCCTCTAGCTCGTCAGTTGCAGGTGCACATCCCGTCTGGGACGAGCCTGCTCGTGCCTCCGGCCAAGGCTTCTTTTATTCTATTTCGAATATGGAACACAGACCTCATGGCAGCATTAAGGCATCTCTGCGAAATTGCTCTTTCCAGCTCTCCAAGATCCCCGAATTCCATGTAGGAGCAGCACCCTTCAACTTGTTGAGGGAAAGCTTCCCCGTCCCGTCCACCTGAGCACCCTTTGCCACATCCACTTCCACGAATCATGTACAAATGATACGCTTCTCACTCACAGCAATCTTCACCGCAGGCGTCCCTGCACTTGGAATGACCGCTGGTGTTGCAGGAACTCTCTCGGGTGAAACGCTTGCAGACGCGTCCGACTCCACAGGGCTGGTACTGGAAATCTGAAAATCTTCCTTGTGATGTGCGTCCACCTGATGGCTACTGCTATTCTTTTTATATGACTCTATGTTAGCCAAGCGTTTTAAGGGATCTGGTGCACCACAGTGCCAGATGATGTCTGGGAACAAAGACACCAGAGGCTCTACCGACCTGGGTCTTGTTCCCAGCACACTGAATGACAACTGCATAGGAAATTTCCTTCATCTAGCCTGTCAGTTACACATCTCATTTCCCCTGTTAGAAACTCCCTTCCTCTGCAGTCTGAAAGGCTCTCATTCCAAATCACCTTGAGAAACGCAGAGCGTAGCACTGTGAGAACGACATCGTGGTTGGTGAGTTGAGAAAAGGGGCGCAAACCTTTCAGAACCTGCTTGGAAGAAGCTGGATGAGAGCTGGCCGCTCCCAAAGAGTTGTGGGTATCACATTGCTCTCCTCTAGCTCGTCAGTTGCACGTGCACATCCCGTGTGGGGCCAGCCTGGCCGTGCTTTCCGCCCATGGCTTCTTTACTCCGTTTCGAATACGGAACACAGAGATCGGGGCAGCATGAAGGCAGCTCTGCGAAAGCGCTATTTCCACGTCTCCAAAATAATTGGCTCCTGGTCTTGAACTCCGTGGCAAAACTCCACACCCAGAAAGGGCAAGGGGCGTAACACAACTTTCACCTAGCTAGAAGGGCACATAACCATTTCCCATAAGGGCGATATATTTACCAGGCCACCAGTAAGGTTTTGCCAGACACGTGGCTTCACACAGCCTGCCAGGCGCAGGGCCACATGCCCGTTACCGATACGTGCGGTTCGGTTATGTAGCTGAAACCACCTGGTGGATGACACATTCAGTATGGGACCACTGCAGGCATTCTTATTAGTGTGCATCACGTTTCTATCCTCTAGCCCATAACGGACTTCTGCATTCCTTCTCGGAGCAACACGTTCCTACATGCCCTCTGTGGAGAGGCATGAGCCTCGTTCCGCCCCTGGGACTTGAGCCCACTTTGCTAGCTTCGCTCAGCTTCTAAAGACCAAAGAGATAGAGTGTCTGTGTATGGAAGTTTCGAAAGGAATCGCTTCAAGTGTCCCACAAGAGGGACAGCATCTGGTCACTAAAGGAGCACTGTGGGGAAACCTTGGTTCCGAGAGCTGACGTCAAAGGGATCCCGTTCCTTAGGAAATTCTTCATGGTGTGAGGGAGGAGAAAGCACAAGCTGCCCTTGGCCTGAGGACCGTGCTTCTGTGGAGCTACAAGTCAGAGGGAGACACCTCTACAGAAACTCCGTGGAGAAGCCTCTGAAATGACAAATCTTTTACCTCTGCCATTAGGCTCAGGGGCAAACGTGTGAACGTAACTTCTGTTTCCCGTGGGACGACCTCCTACAGAGAGACATTGCCATACTTTGCAGAGGTACGCCACCAGCACGTGGCCAAGTGCCTTTAAAAGAGTTTGCACCGTGTGGGCTTCAGAGCCAAGCCCTTAGAGCGCGTTATTTGAACCCCTGTGCAAGTCGGGTACCACAGGTCTCGCATAGATGACGCTATGTTCTCGAACCAAGGAGTATGTGGTTCCTTCAGGGAAAGCCACATGGTATACCATGCATCCGCCCAGCCAACCTCAGTCATGAGCCTTTCTGAGCAGGGGAGCAACTCGTCTCCCGTACCAGGGGAAAGGCCTCCTTTGCAGTGGGCTTGAGGCCACAGTGGCAAGAAGTGTTTGTAGCGTTCCCTCGTGTGATCGGAAGTGATCTGTGTGAACACAGGTCACCTTAAGCCTCACTCCAAGGACTTTCTGCAGTCAAGGAACAAACACCAACCCAGGATTTCTTTCTCGCACACGGCAATACACAAACCCCGGAATTCCATGTAGGAGCAGCACCCTGCAACTTGTTTTGGGAAGCCTTTCTCGTCCCGTCCACCTGAGCACCCTTTGCTACGCTGCAATTGCAAGAAGCGTGTAAAATGATGATAGGTTTTCACTCACAGCACTCTTCACCGCATGGGACACTGCCCTCGTTATAACCTCCAGTGTTGAAGGAACCCTCTTGGGTGAAACGCTTGCAGACCCATCCGTCTCCGCTGGGCTTGGCATCGGAAGTCTGCAGGGATTCTTTGGGATGTGTGTCCACCTGGTTTCTCCTGCTCTCCTCTGTATGAGGCTCTGTGCTAGCAAAGGGTTTTAAGGGTGCCGATGCACCACAGTGCCAGACAATATCTGGGACCAAAGACACTATGTGCTGGCCCGACCTCGCTCCTGTTCCCAGTACACTGAAGGACAACTGCATAGGAAATTTTCTTCATCTAGCCTGTCAGGTACACATCCCCTTTACCCTGTGAGCAACTCCCTTCCTGTGCAGTCTGCAGGGCTGTCATTCCATATCAGCTTGAGAAACACGGAACGAAGCACTGTTTGCACACACTTGTGCTTTGCGTGTTGAGAAAAGGTGCGCAAACCTTTCAGCACCTGCTTGGAGCAAGCTGGATGAGAACTGGCCAATCCCGAAAGAATTGTGGGTACCCCATGGTTTTCCTCTAGCTCGTCAGTTGCAGGTGCACATCCCGTCTGGGACGAGCCTGCTCGTGCCTCCGGCCAAGGCTTCTTTTATTCTATTTCGAATATGGAACACAGACCTCATGGCAGCATTAAGGCATCTCTGCGAAATTGCTCTTTCCAGCTCTCCAAGATCCCCGAATTCCATGTAGGAGCAGCACCCTTCAACTTGTTGAGGGAAAGCTTCCCCGTCCCGTCCACCTGAGCACCCTTTGCCACATCCACTTCCACGAATCATGTACAAATGATACGCTTCTCACTCACAGCAATCTTCACCGCAGGCGTCCCTGCACTTGGAATGACCGCTGGTGTTGCAGGAACTCTCTCGGGTGAAACGCTTGCAGACGCGTCCGACTCCACAGGGCTGGTACTGGAAATCTGAAAATCTTCCTTGTGATGTGCGTCCACCTGATGGCTACTGCTATTCTTTTTATATGACTCTATGTTAGCCAAGCGTTTTAAGGGATCTGGTGCACCACAGTGCCAGATGATGTCTGGGAACAAAGACACCAGAGGCTCTACCGACCTGGGTCTTGTTCCCAGCACACTGAATGACAACTGCATAGGAAATTTCCTTCATCTAGCCTGTCAGTTACACATCTCATTTCCCCTGTTAGAAACTCCCTTCCTCTGCAGTCTGAAAGGCTCTCATTCCAAATCACCTTGAGAAACGCAGAGCGTAGCACTGTGAGAACGACATCGTGGTTGGTGAGTTGAGAAAAGGGGCGCAAACCTTTCAGAACCTGCTTGGAAGAAGCTGGATGAGAGCTGGCCGCTCCCAAAGAGTTGTGGGTATCACATTGCTCTCCTCTAGCTCGTCAGTTGCACGTGCACATCCCGTGTGGGGCCAGCCTGGCCGTGCTTTCCGCCCATGGCTTCTTTACTCCGTTTCGAATACGGAACACAGAGATCGGGGCAGCATGAAGGCAGCTCTGCGAAAGCGCTATTTCCACGTCTCCAAAATAATTGGCTCCTGGTCTTGAACTCCGTGGCAAAACTCCACACCCAGAAAGGGCAAGGGGCGTAACACAACTTTCACCTAGCTAGAAGGGCACATAACCATTTCCCATAAGGGCGATATATTTACCAGGCCACCAGTAAGGTTTTGCCAGACACGTGGCTTCACACAGCCTGCCAGGCGCAGGGCCACATGCCCGTTACCGATACGTGCGGTTCGGTTATGTAGCTGAAACCACCTGGTGGATGACACATTCAGTATGGGACCACTGCAGGCATTCTTATTAGTGTGCATCACGTTTCTATCCTCTAGCCCATAACGGACTTCTGCATTCCTTCTCGGAGCAACACGTTCCTACATGCCCTCTGTGGAGAGGCATGAGCCTCGTTCCGCCCCTGGGACTTGAGCCCACTTTGCTAGCTTCGCTCAGCTTCTAAAGACCAAAGAGATAGAGTGTCTGTGTATGGAAGTTTCGAAAGGAATCGCTTCAAGTGTCCCACAAGAGGGACAGCATCTGGTCACTAAAGGAGCACTGTGGGGAAACCTTGGTTCCGAGAGCTGACGTCAAAGGGATCCCGTTCCTTAGGAAATTCTTCATGGTGTGAGGGAGGAGAAAGCACAAGCTGCCCTTGGCCTGAGGACCGTGCTTCTGTGGAGCTACAAGTCAGAGGGAGACACCTCTACAGAAACTCCGTGGAGAAGCCTCTGAAATGACAAATCTTTTACCTCTGCCATTAGGCTCAGGGGCAAACGTGTGAACGTAACTTCTGTTTCCCGTGGGACGACCTCCTACAGAGAGACATTGCCATACTTTGCAGAGGTACGTCACCAGCACGTGGCCAAGTGCCTTTAAAAGAGTTTGCACCGTGTGGGCTTCAGAGCCAAGCCCTTAGAGCGCGTTATTTGAACCCCTGTGCAAGTCGGGTACCACAGGTCTCGCATAGATGACGCTATGTTCTCGAACCAAGGAGTATGTGGTTCCTTCAGGGAAAGCCACATGGTATACCATGCATCCGCCCAGCCAACCTCAGTCATGAGCCTTTCTGAGCAGGGGAGCAACTCGTCTCCCGTACCAGGGGAAAGGCCTCCTTTGCAGTGGGCTTGAGGCCACAGTGGCAAGAAGTGTTTGTAGCGTTCCCTCGTGTGATCGGAAGTGATCTGTGTGAACACAGGTCACCTTAAGCCTCACTCCAAGGACTTTCTGCAGTCAAGGAACAAACACCAACCCAGGATTTCTTTCTCGCACACGGCAATACACAAACCCCGGAATTCCATGTAGGAGCAGCACCCTGCAACTTGTTTTGGGAAGCCTTTCTCGTCCCGTCCACCTGGGCACCCTTTGCTATGCTGCAATTGCAAGAAGCGTGTAAAATGATGATAGGTTTTCACTCACAGCACTCTTCACCGCATGGGACACTGCCCTCGTTATAACCTCCAGTGTTGAAGGAACCCTCTTGGGTGAAACGCTTGCAGACCCATCCGTCTCCGCTGGGCTTGGCATCGGAAGTCTGCAGGGATTCTTTGGGATGTGTGTCCACCTGGTTTCTCCTGCTCTCCTCTGTATGAGGCTCTGTGCTAGCAAAGGGTTTTAAGGGTGCCGATGCACCACAGTGCCAGACAATATCTGGGACCAAAGACACTATGTGCTGGCCCGACCTCGCTCCTGTTCCCAGTACACTGAAGGACAACTGCATAGGAAATTTTCTTCATCTAGCCTGTCAGGTACACATCCCCTTTACCCTGTGAGCAACTCCCTTCCTGTGCAGTCTGCAGGGCTGTCATTCCATATCAGCTTGAGAAACACGGAACGAAGCACTGTTTGCACACACTTGTGCTTTGCGTGTTGAGAAAAGGTGCGCAAACCTTTCAGCACCTGCTTGGAGCAAGCTGGATGAGAACTGGCCAATCCCGAAAGAATTGTGGGTACCCCATGGTTTTCCTCTAGCTCGTCAGTTGCAGGTGCACATCCCGTCTGGGACGAGCCTGCTCGTGCCTCCGGCCAAGGCTTCTTTTATTCTATTTCGAATATGGAACACAGACCTCATGGCAGCATTAAGGCATCTCTGCGAAATTGCTCTTTCCAGCTCTCCAAGATCCCCGAATTCCATGTAGGAGCAGCACCCTTCAACTTGTTGAGGGAAAGCTTCCCCGTCCCGTCCACCTGAGCACCCTTTGCCACATCCACTTCCACGAATCATGTACAAATGATACGCTTCTCACTCACAGCAATCTTCACCGCAGGCGTCCCTGCACTTGGAATGACCGCTGGTGTTGCAGGAACTCTCTCGGGTGAAACGCTTGCAGACGCGTCCGACTCCACAGGGCTGGTACTGGAAATCTGAAAATCTTCCTTGTGATGTGCGTCCACCTGATGGCTACTGCTATTCTTTTTATATGACTCTATGTTAGCCAAGCGTTTTAAGGGATCTGGTGCACCACAGTGCCAGATGATGTCTGGGAACAAAGACACCAGAGGCTCTACCGACCTGGGTCTTGTTCCCAGCACACTGAATGACAACTGCATAGGAAATTTCCTTCATCTAGCCTGTCAGTTACACATCTCATTTCCCCTGTTAGAAACTCCCTTCCTCTGCAGTCTGAAAGGCTCTCATTCCAAATCACCTTGAGAAACGCAGAGCGTAGCACTGTGAGAACGACATCGTGGTTGGTGAGTTGAGAAAAGGGGCGCAAACCTTTCAGAACCTGCTTGGAAGAAGCTGGATGAGAGCTGGCCGTTCCCAAAGAGTTGTGGGTATCACATTGCTCTCCTCTAGCTCGTCAGTTGCACGTGCACATCCCGTGTGGGGCCAGCCTGGCCGTGCTTTCCGCCCATGGCTTCTTTACTCCGTTTCGAATACGGAACACAGAGATCGGGGCAGCATGAAGGCAGCTCTGCGAAAGCGCTATTTCCACGTCTCCAAAATAATTGGCTCCTGGTCTTGAACTCCGTGGCAAAACTCCACACCCAGAAAGGGCAAGGGGCGTAACACAACTTTCACCTAGCTAGAAGGGCACATAACCATTTCCCATAAGGGCGATATATTTACCAGGCCACCAGTAAGGTTTTGCCAGACACGTGGCTTCACACAGCCTGCCAGACGCAGGGCCACATGCCCGTTACCGATACGTGCGGTTCGGTTATGTAGCTGAAACCACCTGGTGGATGACACATTCAGTATGGGACCACTGCAGGCATTCTTATTAGTGTGCATCACGTTTCTATCCTCTAGCCCATAACGGACTTCTGCATTCCTTCTCGGAGCAACACGTTCCTACATGCCCTCTGTGGAGAGGCATGAGCCTCGTTCCGCCCCTGGGACTTGAGCCCACTTTGCTAGCTTCGCTCAGCTTCTAAAGACCAAAGAGATAGAGTGTCTGTGTATGGAAGTTTCGAAAGGAATCGCTTCAAGTGTCCCACAAGAGGGACAGCATCTGGTCACTAAAGGAGCACTGTGGGGAAACCTTGGTTCCGAGAGCTGACGTCAAAGGGATCCCGTTCCTTAGGAAATTCTTCATGGTGTGAAGGAGGAGAAAGCACAAGCTGCCCTTGGCCTGAGGACCGTGCTTCTGTGGAGCTACAAGTCAGAGGGAGACACCTCTACAGAAACTCCGTGGAGAAGCCTCTGAAATGACAAATCTTTTACCTCTGCCATTAGGCTCAGGGGCAAACGTGTGAACGTAACTTCTGTTTCCCGTGGGACGACCTCCTACAGAGAGACATTGCCATACTTTGCAGAGGTACGCCACCAGCACGTGGCCAAGTGCCTTTAAAAGAGTTTGCACCGTGTGGGCTTCAGAGCCAAGCCCTTAGAGCGCGTTATTTGAACCCCTGTGCAAGTCGGGTACCACAGGTCTCGCATAGATGACGCTATGTTCTCGAACCAAGGAGTATGTGGTTCCTTCAGGGAAAGCCACATGGTATACCATGCATCCGCCCAGCCAACCTCAGTCATGAGCCTTTCTGAGCAGGGGAGCAACTCGTCTCCCGTACCAGGGGAAAGGCCTCCTTTGCAGTGGGCTTGAGGCCACAGTGGCAAGAAGTGTTTGTAGCGTTCCCTCGTGTGATCGGAAGTGATCTGTGTGAACACAGGTCACCTTAAGCCTCACTCCAAGGACTTTCTGCAGTCAAGGAACAAACACCAACCCAGGATTTCTTTCTCGCACACGGCAATACACAAACCCCGGAATTCCATGTAGGAGCAGCACCCTGCAACTTGTTTTGGGAAGCCTTTCTCGTCCCGTCCACCTGGGCACCCTTTGCTATGCTGCAATTGCAAGAAGCGTGTAAAATGATGATAGGTTTTCACTCACAGCACTCTTCACCGCATGGGACACTGCCCTCGTTATAACCTCCAGTGTTGAAGGAACCCTCTTGGGTGAAACGCTTGCAGACCCATCCGTCTCCGCTGGGCTTGGCATCGGAAGTCTGCAGGGATTCTTTGGGATGTGTGTCCACCTGGTTTCTCCTGCTCTCCTCTGTATGAGGCTCTGTGCTAGCAAAGGGTTTTAAGGGTGCCGATGCACCACAGTGCCAGACAATATCTGGGACCAAAGACACTATGTGCTGGCCCGACCTCGCTCCTGTTCCCAGTACACTGAAGGACAACTGCATAGGAAATTTTCTTCATCTAGCCTGTCAGGTACACATCCCCTTTACCCTGTGAGCAACTCCCTTCCTGTGCAGTCTGCAGGGCTGTCATTCCATATCAGCTTGAGAAACACGGAACGAAGCACTGTTTGCACACACTTGTGCTTTGCGTGTTGAGAAAAGGTGCGCAAACCTTTCAGCACCTGCTTGGAGCAAGCTGGATGAGAACTGGCCAATCCCGAAAGAATTGTGGGTACCCCATGGTTTTCCTCTAGCTCGTCAGTTGCAGGTGCACATCCCGTCTGGGACGAGCCTGCTTGTGCCTCCGGCCAAGGCTTCTTTTATTCTATTTCGAATATGGAACACAGACCTCATGGCAGCATTAAGGCATCTCTGCGAAATTGCTCTTTCCAGCTCTCCAAGATCCCCGAATTCCATGTAGGAGCAGCACCCTTCAACTTGTTGAGGGAAAGCTTCCCCGTCCCGTCCACCTGAGCACCCTTTGCCACATCCACTTCCACGAATCATGTACAAATGATACGCTTCTCACTCACAGCAATCTTCACCGCAGGCGTCCCTGCACTTGGAATGACCGCTGGTGTTGCAGGAACTCTCTCGGGTGAAACGCTTGCAGACGCGTCCGACTCCACAGGGCTGGTACTGGAAATCTGAAAATCTTCCTTGTGATGTGCGTCCACCTGATGGCTACTGCTATTCTTTTTATATGACTCTATGTTAGCCAAGCGTTTTAAGGGATCTGGTGCACCACAGTGCCAGATGATGTCTGGGAACAAAGACACCAGAGGCTCTACCGACCTGGGTCTTGTTCCCAGCACACTGAATGACAACTGCATAGGAAATTTCCTTCATCTAGCCTGTCAGTTACACATCTCATTTCCCCTGTTAGAAACTCCCTTCCTCTGCAGTCTGAAAGGCTCTCATTCCAAATCACCTTGAGAAACGCAGAGCGTAGCACTGTGAGAACGACATCGTGGTTGGTGAGTTGAGAAAAGGGGCGCAAACCTTTCAGAACCTGCTTGGAAGAAGCTGGATGAGAGCTGGCCGTTCCCAAAGAGTTGTGGGTATCACATTGCTCTCCTCTAGCTCGTCAGTTGCACGTGCACATCCCGTGTGGGGCCAGCCTGGCCGTGCTTTCCGCCCATGGCTTCTTTACTCCGTTTCGAATACGGAACACAGAGATCGGGGCAGCATGAAGGCAGCTCTGCGAAAGCGCTATTTCCACGTCTCCAAAATAATTGGCTCCTGGTCTTGAACTCCGTGGCAAAACTCCACACCCAGAAAGGGCAAGGGGCGTAACACAACTTTCACCTAGCTAGAAGGGCACATAACCATTTCCCATAAGGGCGATATATTTACCAGGCCACCAGTAAGGTTTTGCCAGACACGTGGCTTCACACAGCCTGCCAGACGCAGGGCCACATGCCCGTTACCGATACGTGCGGTTCGGTTATGTAGCTGAAACCACCTGGTGGATGACACATTCAGTATGGGACCACTGCAGGCATTCTTATTAGTGTGCATCACGTTTCTATCCTCTAGCCCATAACGGACTTCTGCATTCCTTCTCGGAGCAACACGTTCCTACATGCCCTCTGTGGAGAGGCATGAGCCTCGTTCCGCCCCTGGGACTTGAGCCCACTTTGCTAGCTTCGCTCAGCTTCTAAAGACCAAAGAGATAGAGTGTCTGTGTATGGAAGTTTCGAAAGGAATCGCTTCAAGTGTCCCACAAGAGGGACAGCATCTGGTCACTAAAGGAGCACTGTGGGGAAACCTTGGTTCTGAGAGCTGACGTCAAAGGGATCCCGTTCCTTAGGAAATTCTTCATGGTGTGAAGGAGGAGAAAGCACAAGCTGCCCTTGGCCTGAGGACCGTGCTTCTGTGGAGCTACAAGTCAGAGGGAGACACCTCTACAGAAACTCCGTGGAGAAGCCTCTGAAATGACAAATCTTTTACCTCTGCCATTAGGCTCAGGGGCAAACGTGTGAACGTAACTTCTGTTTCCCGTGGGACGACCTCCTACAGAGAGACATTGCCATACTTTGCAGAGGTACGCCACCAGCACGTGGCCAAGTGCCTTTAAAAGAGTTTGCACCGT
Organism: Balaenoptera ricei; assembly: GCF_028023285.1. Taxonomy (NCBI): domain Eukaryota; kingdom Metazoa; phylum Chordata; class Mammalia; order Artiodactyla; family Balaenopteridae; genus Balaenoptera; species Balaenoptera ricei. Next base: position 53,514,202 of record NC_082660.1, read on the forward strand.
GTGGGCTTCAGAGCCAAGCCCTTAGAGCGCGTTATTTGAACCCCTGTGCAAGTCGGGTACCACAGGTCTCGCATAGATGACGCTATGTTCTCGAACCAAGGAGTATGTGGTTCCTTCAGGGAAAGCCACATGGTATACCATGCATCCGCCCAGCCAACCTCAGTCATGAGCCTTTCTGAGCAGGGGAGCAACTCGTCTCCCGTACCAGGGGAAAGGCCTCCTTTGCAGTGGGCTTGAGGCCACAGTGGCAAGAAGTGTTTGTAGCGTTCCCTCGTGTGATCGGAAGTGATCTGTGTGAACACAGGTCACCTTAAGCCTCACTCCAAGGACTTTCTGCAGTCAAGGAACAAACACCAACCCAGGATTTCTTTCTCGCACACGGCAATACACAAACCCCGGAATTCCATGTAGGAGCAGCACCCTGCAACTTGTTTTGGGAAGCCTTTCTCGTCCCGTCCACCTGGGCACCCTTTGCTACGCTGCAATTGCAAGAAGCGTGTAAAATGATGATAGGTTTTCACTCACAGCACTCTTCACCGCATGGGACACTGCCCTCGTTATAACCTCCAGTGTTGAAGGAACCCTCTTGGGTGAAACGCTTGCAGACCCATCCGTCTCCGCTGGGCTTGGCATCGGAAGTCTGCAGGGATTCTTTGGGATGTGTGTCCACCTGGTTTCTCCTGCTCTCCTCTGTATGAGGCTCTGTGCTAGCAAAGGGTTTTAAGGGTGCCGATGCACCACAGTGCCAGACAATATCTGGGACCAAAGACACTATGTGCTGGCCCGACCTCGCTCCTGTTCCCAGTACACTGAAGGACAACTGCATAGGAAGTTTTCTTCATCTAGCCTGTCAGGTACACATCCCCTTTACCCTGTGAGCAACTCCCTTCCTGTGCAGTCTGCAGGGCTGTCATTCCATATCAGCTTGAGAAACACGGAACGAAGCACTGTTTGCACACACTTGTGCTTTGCGTGTTGAGAAAAGGTGCGCAAACCTTTCAGCACCTGCTTGGAGCAAGCTGGATGAGAACTGGCCAATCCCGAAAGAATTGTGGGTACCCCATGGTTTTCCTCTAGCTCGTCAGTTGCAGGTGCACATCCCGTCTGGGACGAGCCTGCTCGTGCCTCCGGCCAAGGCTTCTTTTATTCTATTTCGAATATGGAACACAGATCTCATGGCAGCATTAAGGCATCTCTGCGAAATTGCTCTTTCCAGCTCTCCAAGATCCCCGAATTCCATGTAGGAGCAGCACCCTTCAACTTGTTGAGGGAAAGCTTCCCCGTCCCGTCCACCTGAGCACCCTTTGCCACATCCACTTCCACGAATCATGTACAAATGATACGCTTCTCACTCACAGCAATCTTCACCGCAGGCGTCCCTGCACTTGGAATGACCGCTGGTGTTGCAGGAACTCTCTCGGGTGAAACGCTTGCAGACGCGTCCGACTCCACAGGGCTGGTACTGGAAATCTGAAAATCTTCCTTGTGATGTGCGTCCACCTGATGGCTACTGCTATTCTTTTTATATGACTCTATGTTAGCCAAGCGTTTTAAGGGATCTGGTGCACCACAGTGCCAGATGATGTCTGGGAACAAAGACACCAGAGGCTCTACCGACCTGGGTCTTGTTCCCAGCACACTGAATGACAACTGCATAGGAAATTTCCTTCATCTAGCCTGTCAGTTACACATCTCATTTCCCCTGTTAGAAACTCCCTTCCTCTGCAGTCTGAAAGGCTCTCATTCCAAATCACCTTGAGAAACGCAGAGCGTAGCACTGTGAGAACGACATCGTGGTTGGTGAGTTGAGAAAATGGGTGCAAACCTTTGAGAACCTGCTTGGAAGAAGCTGGATGAGAGCTGGCCGTTCCCAAAGAGTTGTGGGTATCACATTGCTCTCCTCTAGCTCGTCAGTTGCACGTGCACATCCCGTGTGGGGCCAGCCTGGCCGTGCTTTCCGCCCATGGCTTCTTTACTCCGTTTCGAATACGGAACACAGAGATCGGGGCAGCATGAAGGCAGCTCTGCGAAAGCGCTATTTCCACGTCTCCAAAATAATTGGCTCCTGGTCTTGAACTCCGTGGCAAAACTCCACACCCAGAAAGGGCAAGGGGCGTAACACAACTTTCACCTAGCTAGAAGGGCACATAACCATTTCCCATAAGGGCGATATATTTACCAGGCCACCAGTAAGGTTTTGCCAGACACGTGGCTTCACACAGCCAGCCAGACGCAGGGCCACATGCCCGTTACCGATACGTGCGGTTCGGTTATGTAGCTGAAACCACCTGGTGGATGACACATTCAGTATGGGACCACTGCAGGCATTCTTATTAGTGTGCATCACGTTTCTATCCTCTAGCCCATAACGGACTTCTGCATTCCTTCTCGGAGCAACACGTTCCTACATGCCCTCTGTGGAGAGGCATGAGCCTCGTTCCGCCCCTGGGACTTGAGCCCACTTTGCTAGCTTCGCTCAGCTTCTAAAGACCAAAGAGATAGAGTGTCTGTGTATGGAAGTTTCGAAAGGAATCGCTTCAAGTGTCCCACAAGAGGGACAGCATCTGGTCACTAAAGGAGCACTGTGGGGAAACCTTGGTTCCGAGAGCTGACGTCAAAGGGATCCCGTTCCTTAGGAAATTCTTCATGGTGTGAGGGAGGAGAAAGCACAAGCTGCCCTTGGCCTGAGGACCGTGCTTCTGTGGAGCTACAAGTCAGAGGGAGACACCTCTACAGAAACTCCGTGGAGAAGCCTCTGAAATGACAAATCTTTTACCTCTGCCATTAGGCTCAGGGGCAAACGTGTGAACGTAACTTCTGTTTCCCGTGGGACGACCTCCTACAGAGAGACATTGCCATACTTTGCAGAGGTACGCCACCAGCACGTGGCCAAGTGCCTTTAAAAGAGTTTGCACCGTGTGGGCTTCAGAGCCAAGCCCTTAGAGCGCGTTATTTGAACCCCTGTGCAAGTCGGGTACCACAGGTCTCGCATAGATGACGCTATGTTCTCGAACCAAGGAGTATGTGGTTCCTTCAGGGAAAGCCACATGGTATACCATGCATCCGCCCAGCCAACCTCAGTCATGAGCCTTTCTGAGCAGGGGAGCAACTCGTCTCCCGTACCAGGGGAAAGGCCTCCTTTGCAGTGGGCTTGAGGCCACAGTGGCAAGAAGTGTTTGTAGCGTTCCCTCGTGTGATCGGAAGTGATCTGTGTGAACACAGGTCACCTTAAGCCTCACTCCAAGGACTTTCTGCAGTCAAGGAACAAACACCAACCCAGGATTTCTTTCTCGCACACGGCAATACACAAACCCCGGAATTCCGTGTAGGAGCAGCACCCTGCAACTTGTTTTGGGAAGCCTTTCTCGTCCCGTCCACCTGAGCACCCTTTGCTACGCTGCAATTGCAAGAAGCGTGTAAAATGATGATAGGTTTTCACTCACAGCACTCTTCACCGCATGGGACACTGCCCTCGTTATAACCTCCAGTGTTGAAGGAACCCTCTTGGGTGAAACGCTTGCAGACCCATCCGTCTCCGCTGGGCTTGGTATCGGAAGTCTGCAGGGATTCTTTGGGATGTGTGTCCACCTGGTTTCTCCTGCTCTCCTCTGTATGAGGCTCTGTGCTAGCAAAGGGTTTTAAGGGTGCCGATGCACCACAGTGCCAGACAATATCTGGGACCAAAGACACTATGTGCTGGCCCGACCTCGCTCCTGTTCCCAGTACACTGAAGGACAACTGCATAGGAAATTTTCTTCATCTAGCCTGTCAGGTACACATCCCCTTTACCCTGTGAGCAACTCCCTTCCTGTGCAGTCTGCAGGGCTGTCATTCCATATCAGCTTGAGAAACACGGAACGAAGCACTGTTTGCACACACTTGTGCTTTGCGTGTTGAGAAAAGGTGCGCAAACCTTTCAGCACCTGCTTGGAGCAAGCTGGATGAGAACTGGCCAATCCCGAAAGAATTGTGGGTACCCCATGGTTTTCCTCTAGCTCGTCAGTTGCAGGTGCACATCCCGTCTGGGACGAGCCTGCTCGTGCCTCCGGCCAAGGCTTCTTTTATTCTATTTCGAATATGGAACACAGACCTCATGGCAGCATTAAGGCATCTCTGCGAAATTGCTCTTTCCAGCTCTCCAAGATCCCCGAATTCCATGTAGGAGCAGCACCCTTCAACTTGTTGAGGGAAAGCTTCCCCGTCCCGTCCACCTGAGCACCCTTTGCCACATCCACTTCCACGAATCATGTACAAATGATACGCTTCTCACTCACAGCAATCTTCACCGCAGGCGTCCCTGCACTTGGAATGACCGCTGGTGTTGCAGGAACTCTCTCGGGTGAAACGCTTGCAGACGCGTCCGACTCCACAGGGCTGGTACTGGAAATCTGAAAATCTTCCTTGTGATGTGCGTCCACCTGATGGCTACTGCTATTCTTTTTATATGACTCTATGTTAGCCAAGCGTTTTAAGGGATCTGGTGCACCACAGTGCCAGATGATGTCTGGGAACAAAGACACCAGAGGCTCTACCGACCTGGGTCTTGTTCCCAGCACACTGAATGACAATTGCATAGGAAATTTCCTTCATCTAGCCTGTCAGTTACACATCTCATTTCCCCTGTTAGAAACTCCCTTCCTCTGCAGTCTGAAAGGCTCTCATTCCAAATCACCTTGAGAAACGCAGAGCGTAGCACTGTGAGAACGACATCGTGGTTGGTGAGTTGAGAAAAGGGGCGCAAACCTTTCAGAACCTGCTTGGAAGAAGCTGGATGAGAGCTGGCCGCTCCCAAAGAGTTGTGGGTATCACATTGCTCTCCTCTAGCTCGTCAGTTGCACGTGCACATCCCGTGTGGGGCCAGCCTGGCCGTGCTTTCCGCCCATGGCTTCTTTACTCCGTTTCGAATACGGAACACAGAGATCGGGGCAGCATGAAGGCAGCTCTGCGAAAGCGCTATTTCCACGTCTCCAAAATAATTGGCTCCTGGTCTTGAACTCCGTGGCAAAACTCCACACCCAGAAAGGGCAAGGGGCGTAACACAACTTTCACCTAGCTAGAAGGGCACATAACCATTTCCCATAAGGGCGATATATTTACCAGGCCACCAGTAAGGTTTTGCCAGACACGTGGCTTCACACAGCCTGCCAGGCGCAGGGCCACATGCCCGTTACCGATACGTGCGGTTTGGTTATGTAGCTGAAACCACCTGGTGGATGACACATTCAGTATGGGACCACTGCAGGCATTCTTATTAGTGTGCATCACGTTTCTATCCTCTAGCCCATAACGGACTTCTGCATTCCTTCTCGGAGCAACACGTTCCTACATGCCCTCTGTGGAGAGGCATGAGCCTCGTTCCGCCCCTGGGACTTGAGCCCACTTTGCTAGCTTCGCTCAGCTTCTAAAGACCAAAGAGATAGAGTGTCTGTGTATGGAAGTTTCGAAAGGAATCGCTTCAAGTGTCCCACAAGAGGGACAGCATCTGGTCACTAAAGGAGCACTGTGGGGAAACCTTGGTTCCGAGAGCTGACGTCAAAGGGATCCCGTTCCTTAGGAAATTCTTCATGGTGTGAGGGAGGAGAAAGCACAAGCTGCCCTTGGCCTGAGGACCGTGCTTCTGTGGAGCTACAAGTCAGAGGGAGACACCTCTACAGAAACTCCGTGGAGAAGCCTCTGAAATGACAAATCTTTTACCTCTGCCATTAGGCTCAGGGGCAAACGTGTGAACGTAACTTCTGTTTCCCGTGGGACGACCTCCTACAGAGAGACATTGCCATACTTTGCAGAGGTACGCCACCAGCACGTGGCCAAGTGCCTTTAAAAGAGTTTGCACCGTGTGGGCTTCAGAGCCAAGCCCTTAGAGCGCGTTATTTGAACCCCTGTGCAAGTCGGGTACCACAGGTCTCGCATAGATGACGCTATGTTCTCGAACCAAGGAGTATGTGGTTCCTTCAGGGAAAGCCACATGGTATACCATGCATCCGCCCAGCCAACCTCAGTCATGAGCCTTTCTGAGCAGGGGAGCAACTCGTCTCCCGTACCAGGGGAAAGGCCTCCTTTGCAGTGGGCTTGAGGCCACAGTGGCAAGAAGTGTTTGTAGCGTTCCCTCGTGTGATCGGAAGTGATCTGTGTGAACACAGGTCACCTTAAGCCTCACTCCAAGGACTTTCTGCAGTCAAGGAACAAACACCAACCCAGGATTTCTTTCTCGCACACGGCAATACACAAACCCCGGAATTCCGTGTAGGAGCAGCACCCTGCAACTTGTTTTGGGAAGCCTTTCTCGTCCCGTCCACCTGAGCACCCTTTGCTACGCTGCAATTGCAAGAAGCGTGTAAAATGATGATAGGTTTTCACTCACAGCACTCTTCACCGCATGGGACACTGCCCTCGTTATAACCTCCAGTGTTGAAGGAACCCTCTTGGGTGAAACGCTTGCAGACCCATCCGTCTCCGCTGGGCTTGGTATCGGAAGTCTGCAGGGATTCTTTGGGATGTGTGTCCACCTGGTTTCTCCTGCTCTCCTCTGTATGAGGCTCTGTGCTAGCAAAGGGTTTTAAGGGTGCCGATGCACCACAGTGCCAGACAATATCTGGGACCAAAGACACTATGTGCTGGCCCGACCTCGCTCCTGTTCCCAGTACACTGAAGGACAACTGCATAGGAAATTTTCTTCATCTAGCCTGTCAGGTACACATCCCCTTTACCCTGTGAGCAACTCCCTTCCTGTGCAGTCTGCAGGGCTGTCATTCCATATCAGCTTGAGAAACACGGAACGAAGCACTGTTTGCACACACTTGTGCTTTGCGTGTTGAGAAAAGGTGCGCAAACCTTTCAGCACCTGCTTGGAGCAAGCTGGATGAGAACTGGCCAATCCCGAAAGAATTGTGGGTACCCCATGGTTTTCCTCTAGCTCGTCAGTTGCAGGTGCACATCCCGTCTGGGACGAGCCTGCTCGTGCCTCCGGCCAAGGCTTCTTTTATTCTATTTCGAATATGGAACACAGACCTCATGGCAGCATTAAGGCATCTCTGCGAAATTGCTCTTTCCAGCTCTCCAAGATCCCCGAATTCCATGTAGGAGCAGCACCCTTCAACTTGTTGAGGGAAAGCTTCCCCGTCCCGTCCACCTGAGCACCCTTTGCCACATCCACTTCCACGAATCATGTACAAATGATACGCTTCTCACTCACAGCAATCTTCACCGCAGGCGTCCCTGCACTTGGAATGACCGCTGGTGTTGCAGGAACTCTCTCGGGTGAAACGCTTGCAGACGCGTCCGACTCCACAGGGCTGGTACTGGAAATCTGAAAATCTTCCTTGTGATGTGCGTCCACCTGATGGCTACTGCTATTCTTTTTATATGACTCTATGTTAGCCAAGCGTTTTAAGGGATCTGGTGCACCACAGTGCCAGATGATGTCTGGGAACAAAGACACCAGAGGCTCTACCGACCTGGGTCTTGTTCCCAGCACACTGAATGACAACTGCATAGGAAATTTCCTTCATCTAGCCTGTCAGTTACACATCTCATTTCCCCTGTTAGAAACTCCCTTCCTCTGCAGTCTGAAAGGCTCTCATTCCAAATCACCTTGAGAAACGCAGAGCGTAGCACTGTGAGAACGACATCGTGGTTGGTGAGTTGAGAAAAGGGGCGCAAACCTTTCAGAACCTGCTTGGAAGAAGCTGGATGAGAGCTGGCCGCTCCCAAAGAGTTGTGGGTATCACATTGCTCTCCTCTAGCTCGTCAGTTGCACGTGCACATCCCGTGTGGGGCCAGCCTGGCCGTGCTTTCCGCCCATGGCTTCTTTACTCCGTTTCGAATACGGAACACAGAGATCGGGGCAGCATGAAGGCAGCTCTGCGAAAGCGCTATTTCCACGTCTCCAAAATAATTGGCTCCTGGTCTTGAACTCCGTGGCAAAACTCCACACCCAGAAAGGGCAAGGGGCGTAACACAACTTTCACCTAGCTAGAAGGGCACATAACCATTTCCCATAAGGGCGATATATTTACCAGGCCACCAGTAAGGTTTTGCCAGACACGTGGCTTCACACAGCCTGCCAGGCGCAGGGCCACATGCCCGTTACCGATACGTGCGGTTCGGTTATGTAGCTGAAACCACCTGGTGGATGACACATTCAGTATGGGACCACTGCAGGCATTCTTATTAGTGTGCATCACGTTTCTATCCTCTAGCCCATAACGGACTTCTGCATTCCTTCTCGGAGCAACACGTTCCTACATGCCCTCTGTGGAGAGGCATGAGCCTCGTTCCGCCCCTGGGACTTGAGCCCACTTTGCTAGCTTCGCTCAGCTTCTAAAGACCAAAGAGATAGAGTGTCTGTGTATGGAAGTTTCGAAAGGAATCGCTTCAAGTGTCCCACAAGAGGGACAGCATCTGGTCACTAAAGGAGCACTGTGGGGAAACCTTGGTTCCGAGAGCTGACGTCAAAGGGATCCCGTTCCTTAGGAAATTCTTCATGGTGTGAGGGAGGAGAAAGCACAAGCTGCCCTTGGCCTGAGGACCGTGCTTCTGTGGAGCTACAAGTCAGAGGGAGACACCTCTACAGAAACTCCGTGGAGAAGCCTCTGAAATGACAAATCTTTTACCTCTGCCATTAGGCTCAGGGGCAAACGTGTGAACGTAACTTCTGTTTCCCGTGGGACGACCTCCTACAGAGAGACATTGCCATACTTTGCAGAGGTACGCCACCAGCACGTGGCCAAGTGCCTTTAAAAGAGTTTGCACCGTGTGGGCTTCAGAGCCAAGCCCTTAGAGCGCGTTATTTGAACCCCTGTGCAAGTCGGGTACCACAGGTCTCGCATAGATGACGCTATGTTCTCGAACCAAGGAGTATGTGGTTCCTTCAGGGAAAGCCACATGGTATACCATGCATCCGCCCAGCCAACCTCAGTCATGAGCCTTTCTGAGCAGGGGAGCAACTCGTCTCCCGTACCAGGGGAAAGGCCTCCTTTGCAGTGGGCTTGAGGCCACAGTGGCAAGAAGTGTTTGTAGCGTTCCCTCGTGTGATCGGAAGTGATCTGTGTGAACACAGGTCACCTTAAGCCTCACTCCAAGGACTTTCTGCAGTCAAGGAACAAACACCAACCCAGGATTTCTTTCTCGCACACGGCAATACACAAACCCCGGAATTCCATGTAGGAGCAGCACCCTGCAACTTGTTTTGGGAAGCCTTTCTCGTCCCGTCCACCTGGGCACCCTTTGCTACGCTGCAATTGCAAGAAGCGTGTAAAATGATGATAGGTTTTCACTCACAGCACTCTTCACCGCATGGGACACTGCCCTCGTTATAACCTCCAGTGTTGAAGGAACCCTCTTGGGTGAAACGCTTGCAGACCCATCCGTCTCCGCTGGGCTTGGCATCGGAAGTCTGCAGGGATTCTTTGGGATGTGTGTCCACCTGGTTTCTCCTGCTCTCCTCTGTATGAGGCTCTGTGCTAGCAAAGGGTTTTAAGGGTGCCGATGCACCACAGTGCCAGACAATATCTGGGACCAAAGACACTATGTGCTGGCCCGACCTCGCTCCTGTTCCCAGTACACTGAAGGACAACTGCATAGGAAATTTTCTTCATCTAGCCTGTCAGGTACACATCCCCTTTACCCTGTGAGCAACTCCCTTCCTGTGCAGTCTGCAGGGCTGTCATTCCATATCAGCTTGAGAAACACGGAACGAAGCACTGTTTGCACACACTTGTGCTTTGCGTGTTGAGAAAAGGTGCGCAAACCTTTCAGCACCTGCTTGGAGCAAGCTGGATGAGAACTGGCCAATCCCGAAAGAATTGTGGGTACCCCATGGTTTTCCTCTAGCTCGTCAGTTGCAGGTGCACATCCCGTCTGGGACGAGCCTGCTCGTGCCTCCGGCCAAGGCTTCTTTTATTCTATTTCGAATATGGAACACAGACCTCATGGCAGCATTAAGGCATCTCTGCGAAATTGCTCTTTCCAGCTCTCCAAGATCCCCGAATTCCATGTAGGAGCAGCACCCTTCAACTTGTTGAGGGAAAGCTTCCCCGTCCCGTCCACCTGAGCACCCTTTGCCACATCCACTTCCACGAATCATGTACAAATGATACGCTTCTCACTCACAGCAATCTTCACCGCAGGCGTCCCTGCACTTGGAATGACCGCTGGTGTTGCAGGAACTCTCTCGGGTGAAACGCTTGCAGACGCGTCCGACTCCACAGGGCTGGTACTGGAAATCTGAAAATCTTCCTTGTGATGTGCGTCCACCTGATGGCTACTGCTATTCTTTTTATATGACTCTATGTTAGCCAAGCGTTTTAAGGGATCTGGTGCACCACAGTGCCAGATGATGTCTGGGAACAAAGACACCAGAGGCTCTACCGACCTGGGTCTTGTTCCCAGCACACTGAATGACAACTGCATAGGAAATTTCCTTCATCTAGCCTGTCAGTTACACATCTCATTTCCCCTGTTAGAAACTCCCTTCCTCTGCAGTCTGAAAGGCTCTCATTCCAAATCACCTTGAGAAACGCAGAGCGTAGCACTGTGAGAACGACATCGTGGTTGGTGAGTTGAGAAAAGGGGCGCAAACCTTTCAGAACCTGCTTGGAAGAAGCTGGATGAGAGCTGGCCGCTCCCAAAGAGTTGTGGGTATCACATTGCTCTCCTCTAGCTCGTCAGTTGCACGTGCACATCCCGTGTGGGGCCAGCCTGGCCGTGCTTTCCGCCCATGGCTTCTTTACTCCGTTTCGAATACGGAACACAGAGATCGGGGCAGCATGAAGGCAGCTCTGCGAAAGCGCTATTTCCACGTCTCCAAAATAATTGGCTCCTGGTCTTGAACTCCGTGGCAAAACTCCACACCCAGAAAGGGCAAGGGGCGTAACACAACTTTCACCTAGCTAGAAGGGCACATAACCATTTCCCATAAGGGCGATGTATTTACCAGGCCACCAGTAAGGTTTTGCCAGACACGTGGCTTCACACAGCCTGCCAGGCGCAGGGCCACATGCCCGTTACCGATACGTGCGGTTCGGTTATGTAGCTGAAACCACCTGGTGGATGACACATTCAGTATGGGACCACTGCAGGCATTCTTATTAGTGTGCATCACGTTTCTATCCTCTAGCCCATAACGGACTTCTGCATTCCTTCTCGGAGCAACACGTTCCTACATGCCCTCTGTGGAGAGGCATGAGCCTCGTTCCGCCCCTGGGACTTGAGCCCACTTTGCTAGCTTCGCTCAGCTTCTAAAGACCAAAGAGATAGAGTGTCTGTGTATGGAAGTTTCGAAAGGAATCGCTTCAAGTGTCCCACAAGAGGGACAGCATCTGGTCACTAAAGGAGCACTGTGGGGAAACCCTGGTTCCGAGAGCTGACGTCAAAGGGATCCCGTTCCTTAGGAAATTCTTCATGGTGTGAGGGAGGAGAAAGCACAAGCTGCCCTTGGCCTGAGGACCGTGCTTCTGTGGAGCTACAAGTCAGAGGGAGACACCTCTACAGAAACTCCGTGGAGAAGCCTCTGAAATGACAAATCTTTTACCTCTGCCATTAGGCTCAGGGGCAAACGTGTGAACGTAACTTCTGTTTCCCGTGGGACGACCTCCTACAGAGAGACATTGCCATACTTTGCAGAGGTACGCCACCAGCACGTGGCCAAGTGCCTTTAAAAGAGTTTGCACCGTGTGGGCTTCAGAGCCAAGCCCTTAGAGCGCGTTATTTGAACCCCTGTGCAAGTCGGGTACCACAGGTCTCGCATAGATGACGCTATGTTCTCGAACCAAGGAGTATGTGGTTCCTTCAGGGAAAGCCACATGGTATACCATGCATCCGCCCAGCCAACCTCAGTCATGAGCCTTTCTGAGCAGGGGAGCAACTCGTCTCCCGTACCAGGGGAAAGGCCTCCTTTGCAGTGGGCTTGAGGCCACAGTGGCAAGAAGTGTTTGTAGCGTTCCCTCGTGTGATCGGAAGTGATCTGTGTGAACACAGGTCACCTTAAGCCTCACTCCAAGGACTTTCTGCAGTCAAGGAACAAACACCAACCCAGGATTTCTTTCTCGCACACGGCAATACACAAACCCCGGAATTCCATGTAGGAGCAGCACCCTGCAACTTGTTTTGGGAAGCCTTTCTCGTCCCGTCCACCTGGGCACCCTTTGCTACGCTGCAATTGCAAGAAGCGTGTAAAATGATGATAGGTTTTCACTCACAGCACTCTTCACCGCATGGGACACTGCCCTCGTTATAACCTCCAGTGTTGAAGGAACCCTCTTGGGTGAAACGCTTGCAGACCCATCCGTCTCCGCTGGGCTTGGCATCGGAAGTCTGCAGGGATTCTTTGGGATGTGTGTCCACCTGGTTTCTCCTGCTCTCCTCTGTATGAGGCTCTGTGCTAGCAAAGGGTTTTAAGGGTGCCGATGCACCACAGTGCCAGACAATATCTGGGACCAAAGACACTATGTGCTGGCCCGACCTCGCTCCTGTTCCCAGTACACTGAAGGACAACTGCATAGGAAATTTTCTTCATCTAGCCTGTCAGGTACACATCCCCTTTACCCTGTGAGCAACTCCCTTCCTGTGCAGTCTGCAGGGCTGTCATTCCATATCAGCTTGAGAAACACGGAACGAAGCACTGTTTGCACACACTTGTGCTTTGCGTGTTGAGAAAAGGTGCGCAAACCTTTCAGCACCTGCTTGGAGCAAGCTGGATGAGAACTGGCCAATCCCGAAAGAATTGTGGGTACCCCATGGTTTTCCTCTAGCTCGTCAGTTGCAGGTGCACATCCCGTCTGGGACGAGCCTGCTCGTGCCTCCGGCCAAGGCTTCTTTTATTCTATTTCGAATATGGAACACAGACCTCATGGCAGCATTAAGGCATCTCTGCGAAATTGCTCTTTCCAGCTCTCCAAGATCCCCGAATTCCATGTAGGAGCAGCACCCTTCAACTTGTTGAGGGAAAGCTTCCCCGTCCCGTCCACCTGAGCACCCTTTGCCACATCCACTTCCACGAATCATGTACAAATGATACGCTTCTCACTCACAGCAATCTTCACCGCAGGCGTCCCTGCACTTGGAATGACCGCTGGTGTTGCAGGAACTCTCTCGGGTGAAACGCTTGCAGACGCGTCCGACTCCACAGGGCTGGTACTGGAAATCTGAAAATCTTCCTTGTGATGTGCGTCCACCTGATGGCTACTGCTATTCTTTTTATATGACTCTATGTTAGCCAAGCGTTTTAAGGGATCTGGTGCACCACAGTGCCAGATGATGTCTGGGAACAAAGACACCAGAGGCTCTACCGACCTGGGTCTTGTTCCCAGCACACTGAATGACAACTGCATAGGAAATTTCCTTCATCTAGCCTGTCAGTTACACATCTCATTTCCCCTGTTAGAAACTCCCTTCCTCTGCAGTCTGAAAGGCTCTCATTCCAAATCACCTTGAGAAACGCAGAGCGTAGCACTGTGAGAACGACATCGTGGTTGGTGAGTTGAGAAAAGGGGCGCAAACCTTTCAGAACCTGCTTGGAAGAAGCTGGATGAGAGCTGGCCGCTCCCAAAGAGTTGTGGGTATCACATTGCTCTCCTCTAGCTCGTCAGTTGCACGTGCACATCCCGTGTGGGGCCAGCCTGGCCGTGCTTTCCGCCCATGGCTTCTTTACTCCGTTTCGAATACGGAACACAGAGATCGGGGCAGCATGAAGGCAGCTCTGCGAAAGCGCTATTTCCACGTCTCCAAAATAATTGGCTCCTGGTCTTGAACTCCGTGGCAAAACTCCACACCCAGAAAGGGCAAGGGGCGTAACACAACTTTCACCTAGCTAGAAGGGCACATAACCATTTCCCATAAGGGCGATATATTTACCAGGCCACCAGTAAGGTTTTGCCAGACACGTGGCTTCACACAGCCTGCCAGACGCAGGGCCACATGCCCGTTACCGATACGTGCGGTTCGGTTATGTAGCTGAAACCACCTGGTGGATGACACATTCAGTATGGGACCACTGCAGGCATTCTTATTAGTGTGCATCACGTTTCTATCCTCTAGCCCATAACGGACTTCTGCATTCCTTCTCGGAGCAACACGTTCCTACATGCCCTCTGTGGAGAGGCATGAGCCTCGTTCCGCCCCTGGGACTTGAGCCCACTTTGCTAGCTTCGCTCAGCTTCTAAAGACCAAAGAGATAGAGTGTCTGTGTATGGAAGTTTCGAAAGGAATCGCTTCAAGTGTCCCACAAGAGGGACAGCATCTGGTCACTAAAGGAGCACTGTGGGGAAACCCTGGTTCCGAGAGCTGACGTCAAAGGGATCCCGTTCCTTAGGAAATTCTTCATGGTGTGAGGGAGGAGAAAGCACAAGCTGCCCTTGGCCTGAGGACCGTGCTTCTGTGGAGCTACAAGTCAGAGGGAGACACCTCTACAGAAACTCCGTGGAGAAGCCTCTGAAATGACAAATCTTTTACCTCTGCCATTAGGCTCAGGGGCAAACGTGTGAACGTAACTTCTGTTTCCCGTGGGACGACCTCCTACAGAGAGACATTGCCATACTTTGCAGAGGTACGCCACCAGCACGTGGCCAAGTGCCTTTAAAAGAGTTTGCACCGTGTGGGCTTCAGAGCCAAGCCCTTAGAGCGCGTTATTTGAACCCCTGTGCAAGTCGGGTACCACAGGTCTCGCATAGATGACGCTATGTTCTCGAACCAAGGAGTATGTGGTTCCTTCAGGGAAAGCCACATGGTATACCATGCATCCGCCCAGCCAACCTCAGTCATGAGCCTTTCTGAGCAGGGGAGCAACTCGTCTCCCGTACCAGGGGAAAGGCCTCCTTTGCAGTGGGCTTGAGGCCACAGTGGCAAGAAGTGTTTGTAGCGTTCCCTCGTGTGATCGGAAGTGATCTGTGTGAACACAGGTCACCTTAAGCCTCACTCCAAGGACTTTCTGCAGTCAAGGAACAAACACCAACCCAGGATTTCTTTCTCGCACACGGCAATACACAAACCCCGGAATTCCATGTAGGAGCAGCACCCTGCAACTTGTTTTGGGAAGCCTTTCTCGTCCCGTCCACCTGGGCACCCTTTGCTACGCTGCAATTGCAAGAAGCGTGTAAAATGATGATAGGTTTTCACTCACAGCACTCTTCACCGCATGGGACACTGCCCTCGTTATAACCTCCAGTGTTGAAGGAACCCTCTTGGGTGAAACGCTTGCAGACCCATCCGTCTCCGCTGGGCTTGGCATCGGAAGTCTGCAGGGATTCTTTGGGATGTGTGTCCACCTGGTTTCTCCTGCTCTCCTCTGTATGAGGCTCTGTGCTAGCAAAGGGTTTTAAGGGTGCCGATGCACCACAGTGCCAGACAATATCTGGGACCAAAGACACTATGTGCTGGCCCGACCTCGCTCCTGTTCCCAGTACACTGAAGGACAACTGCATAGGAAATTTTCTTCATCTAGCCTGTCAGGTACACATCCCCTTTACCCTGTGAGCAACTCCCTTCCTGTGCAGTCTGCAGGGCTGTCATTCCATATCAGCTTGAGAAACACGGAACGAAGCACTGTTTGCACACACTTGTGCTTTGCGTGTTGAGAAAAGGTGCGCAAACCTTTCAGCACCTGCTTGGAGCAAGCTGGATGAGAACTGGCCAATCCCGAAAGAATTGTGGGTACCCCATGGTTTTCCTCTAGCTCGTCAGTTGCAGGTGCACATCCCGTCTGGGACGAGCCTGCTCGTGCCTCCGGCCAAGGCTTCTTTTATTCTATTTCGAATATGGAACACAGACCTCATGGCAGCATTAAGGCATCTCTGCGAAATTGCTCTTTCCAGCTCTCCAAGATCCCCGAATTCCATGTAGGAGCAGCACCCTTCAACTTGTTGAGGGAAAGCTTCCCCGTCCCGTCCACCTGAGCACCCTTTGCCACATCCACTTCCACGAATCATGTACAAATGATACGCTTCTCACTCACAGCAATCTTCACCGCAGGCGTCCCTGCACTTGGAATGACCGCTGGTGTTGCAGGAACTCTCTCGGGTGAAACGCTTGCAGACGCGTCCGACTCCACAGGGCTGGTACTGGAAATCTGAAAATCTTCCTTGTGATGTGCGTCCACCTGATGGCTACTGCTATTCTTTTTATATGACTCTATGTTAGCCAAGCGTTTTAAGGGATCTGGTGCACCACAGTGCCAGATGATGTCTGGGAACAAAGACACCAGAGGCTCTACCGACCTGGGTCTTGTTCCCAGCACACTGAATGACAACTGCATAGGAAATTTCCTTCATCTAGCCTGTCAGTTACACATCTCATTTCCCCTGTTAGAAACTCCCTTCCTCTGCAGTCTGAAAGGCTCTCATTCCAAATCACCTTGAGAAACGCAGAGCGTAGCACTGTGAGAACGACATCGTGGTTGGTGAGTTGAGAAAAGGGGCGCAAACCTTTCAGAACCTGCTTGGAAGAAGCTGGATGAGAGCTGGCCGCTCCCAAAGAGTTGTGGGTATCACATTGCTCTCCTCTAGCTCGTCAGTTGCACGTGCACATCCCGTGTGGGGCCAGCCTGGCCGTGCTTTCCGCCCATGGCTTCTTTACTCCGTTTCGAATACGGAACACAGAGATCGGGGCAGCATGAAGGCAGCTCTGCGAAAGCGCTATTTCCACGTCTCCAAAATAATTGGCTCCTGGTCTTGAACTCCGTGGCAAAACTCCACACCCAGAAAGGGCAAGGGGCGTAACACAACTTTCACCTAGCTAGAAGGGCACATAACCATTTCCCATAAGGGCGATATATTTACCAGGCCACCAGTAAGGTTTTGCCAGACACGTGGCTTCACACAGCCTGCCAGACGCAGGGCCACATGCCCGTTACCGATACGTGCGGTTCGGTTATGTAGCTGAAACCACCTGGTGGATGACACATTCAGTATGGGACCACTGCAGGCATTCTTATTAGTGTGCATCACGTTTCTATCCTCTAGCCCATAACGGACTTCTGCATTCCTTCTCGGAGCAACACGTTCCTACATGCCCTCTGTGGAGAGGCATGAGCCTCGTTCCGCCCCTGGGACTTGAGCCCACTTTGCTAGCTTCGCTCAGCTTCTAAAGACCAAAGAGATAGAGTGTCTGTGTATGGAAGTTTCGAAAGGAATCGCTTCAAGTGTCCCACAAGAGGGACAGCATCTGGTCACTAAAGGAGCACTGTGGGGAAACCCTGGTTCCGAGAGCTGACGTCAAAGGGATCCCGTTCCTTAGGAAATTCTTCATGGTGTGAGGGAGGAGAAAGCACAAGCTGCCCTTGGCCTGAGGACCGTGCTTCTGTGGAGCTACAAGTCAGAGGGAGACACCTCTACAGAAACTCCGTGGAGAAGCCTCTGAAATGACAAATCTTTTACCTCTGCCATTAGGCTCAGGGGCAAACGTGTGAACGTAACTTCTGTTTCCCGTGGGACGACCTCCTACAGAGAGACATTGCCATACTTTGCAGAGGTACGCCACCAGCACGTGGCCAAGTGCCTTTAAAAGAGTTTGCACCGTGTGGGCTTCAGAGCCAAGCCCTTAGAGCGCGTTATTTGAACCCCTGTGCAAGTCGGGTACCACAGGTCTCGCATAGATGACGCTATGTTCTCGAACCAAGGAGTATGTGGTTCCTTCAGGGAAAGCCACATGGTATACCATGCATCCGCCCAGCCAACCTCAGTCATGAGCCTTTCTGAGCAGGGGAGCAACTCGTCTCCCGTACCAGGGGAAAGGCCTCCTTTGCAGTGGGCTTGAGGCCACAGTGGCAAGAAGTGTTTGTAGCGTTCCCTCGTGTGATCGGAAGTGATCTGTGTGAACACAGGTCACCTTAAGCCTCACTCCAAGGACTTTCTGCAGTCAAGGAACAAACACCAACCCAGGATTTCTTTCTCGCACACGGCAATACACAAACCCCGGAATTCCATGTAGGAGCAGCACCCTGCAACTTGTTTTGGGAAGCCTTTCTCGTCCCGTCCACCTGGGCACCCTTTGCTACGCTGCAATTGCAAGAAGCGTGTAAAATGATGATAGGTTTTCACTCACAGCACTCTTCACCGCATGGGACACTGCCCTCGTTATAACCTCCAGTGTTGAAGGAACCCTCTTGGGTGAAACGCTTGCAGACCCATCCGTCTCCGCTGGGCTTGGCATCGGAAGTCTGCAGGGATTCTTTGGGATGTGTGTCCACCTGGTTTCTCCTGCTCTCCTCTGTATGAGGCTCTGTGCTAGCAAAGGGTTTTAAGGGTGCCGATGCACCACAGTGCCAGACAATATCTGGGACCAAAGACACTATGTGCTGGCCCGACCTCGCTCCTGTTCCCAGTACACTGAAGGACAACTGCATAGGAAATTTTCTTCATCTAGCCTGTCAGGTACACATCCCCTTTACCCTGTGAGCAACTCCCTTCCTGTGCAGTCTGCAGGGCTGTCATTCCATATCAGCTTGAGAAACACGGAACGAAGCACTGTTTGCACACACTTGTGCTTTGCGTGTTGAGAAAAGGTGCGCAAACCTTTCAGCACCTGCTTGGAGCAAGCTGGATGAGAACTGGCCAATCCCGAAAGAATTGTGGGTACCCCATGGTTTTCCTCTAGCTCGTCAGTTGCAGGTGCACATCCCGTCTGGGACGAGCCTGCTCGTGCCTCCGGCCAAGGCTTCTTTTATTCTATTTCGAATATGGAACACAGACCTCATGGCAGCATTAAGGCATCTCTGCGAAATTGCTCTTTCCAGCTCTCCAAGATCCCCGAATTCCATGTAGGAGCAGCACCCTTCAACTTGTTGAGGGAAAGCTTCCCCGTCCCGTCCACCTGAGCACCCTTTGCCACATCCACTTCCACGAATCATGTACAAATGATACGCTTCTCACTCACAGCAATCTTCACCGCAGGCGTCCCTGCACTTGGAATGACCGCTGGTGTTGCAGGAACTCTCTCGGGTGAAACGCTTGCAGACGCGTCCGACTCCACAGGGCTGGTACTGGAAATCTGAAAATCTTCCTTGTGATGTGCGTCCACCTGATGGCTACTGCTATTCTTTTTATATGACTCTATGTTAGCCAAGCGTTTTAAGGGATCTGGTGCACCACAGTGCCAGATGATGTCTGGGAACAAAGACACCAGAGGCTCTACCGACCTGGGTCTTGTTCCCAGCACACTGAATGACAACTGCATAGGAAATTTCCTTCATCTAGCCTGTCAGTTACACATCTCATTTCCCCTGTTAGAAACTCCCTTCCTCTGCAGTCTGAAAGGCTCTCATTCCAAATCACCTTGAGAAACGCAGAGCGTAGCACTGTGAGAACGACATCGTGGTTGGTGAGTTGAGAAAAGGGGCGCAAACCTTTCAGAACCTGCTTGGAAGAAGCTGGATGAGAGCTGGCCGCTCCCAAAGAGTTGTGGGTATCACATTGCTCTCCTCTAGCTCGTCAGTTGCACGTGCACATCCCGTGTGGGGCCAGCCTGGCCGTGCTTTCCGCCCATGGCTTCTTTACTCCGTTTCGAATACGGAACACAGAGATCGGGGCAGCATGAAGGCAGCTCTGCGAAAGCGCTATTTCCACGTCTCCAAAATAATTGGCTCCTGGTCTTGAACTCCGTGGCAAAACTCCACACCCAGAAAGGGCAAGGGGCGTAACACAACTTTCACCTAGCTAGAAGGGCACATAACCATTTCCCATAAGGGCGATATATTTACCAGGCCACCAGTAAGGTTTTGCCAGACACGTGGCTTCACACAGCCTGCCAGACGCAGGGCCACATGCCCGTTACCGATACGTGCGGTTCGGTTATGTAGCTGAAACCACCTGGTGGATGACACATTCAGTATGGGACCACTGCAGGCATTCTTATTAGTGTGCATCACGTTTCTATCCTCTAGCCCATAACGGACTTCTGCATTCCTTCTCGGAGCAACACGTTCCTACATGCCCTCTGTGGAGAGGCATGAGCCTCGTTCCGCCCCTGGGACTTGAGCCCACTTTGCTAGCTTCGCTCAGCTTCTAAAGACCAAAGAGATAGAGTGTCTGTGTATGGAAGTTTCGAAAGGAATCGCTTCAAGTGTCCCACAAGAGGGACAGCATCTGGTCACTAAAGGAGCACTGTGGGGAAACCTTGGTTCCGAGAGCTGACGTCAAAGGGATCCCGTTCCTTAGGAAATTCTTCATGGTGTGAGGGAGGAGAAAGCACAAGCTGCCCTTGGCCTGAGGACCGTGCTTCTGTGGAGCTACAAGTCAGAGGGAGACACCTCTACAGAAACTCCGTGGAGAAGCCTCTGAAATGACAAATCTTTTACCTCTGCCATTAGGCTCAGGGGCAAACGTGTGAACGTAACTTCTGTTTCCCGTGGGACGACCTCCTACAGAGAGACATTGCCATACTTTGCAGAGGTACGCCACCAGCACGTGGCCAAGTGCCTTTAAAAGAGTTTGCACCGTGTGGGCTTCAGAGCCAAGCCCTTAGAGCGCGTTATTTGAACCCCTGTGCAAGTCGGGTACCACAGGTCTCGCATAGATGACGCTATGTTCTCGAACCAAGGAGTATGTGGTTCCTTCAGGGAAAGCCACATGGTATACCATGCATCCGCCCAGCCAACCTCAGTCATGAGCCTTTCTGAGCAGGGGAGCAACTCGTCTCCCGTACCAGGGGAAAGGCCTCCTTTGCAGTGGGCTTGAGGCCACAGTGGCAAGAAGTGTTTGTAGCGTTCCCTCGTGTGATCGGAAGTGATCTGTGTGAACACAGGTCACCTTAAGCCTCACTCCAAGGACTTTCTGCAGTCAAGGAACAAACACCAACCCAGGATTTCTTTCTCGCACACGGCAATACACAAACCCCGGAATTCCATGTAGGAGCAGCACCCTGCAACTTGTTTTGGGAAGCCTTTCTCGTCCCGTCCACCTGGGCACCCTTTGCTACGCTGCAATTGCAAGAAGCGTGTAAAATGATGATAGGTTTTCACTCACAGCACTCTTCACCGCATGGGACACTGCCCTCGTTATAACCTCCAGTGTTGAAGGAACCCTCTTGGGTGAAACGCTTGCAGACCCATCCGTCTCCGCTGGGCTTGGCATCGGAAGTCTGCAGGGATTCTTTGGGATGTGTGTCCACCTGGTTTCTCCTGCTCTCCTCTGTATGAGGCTCTGTGCTAGCAAAGGGTTTTAAGGGTGCCGATGCACCACAGTGCCAGACAATATCTGGGACCAAAGACACTATGTGCTGGCCCGACCTCGCTCCTGTTCCCAGTACACTGAAGGACAACTGCATAGGAAATTTTCTTCATCTAGCCTGTCAGGTACACATCCCCTTTACCCTGTGAGCAACTCCCTTCCTGTGCAGTCTGCAGGGCTGTCATTCCATATCAGCTTGAGAAACACGGAACGAAGCACTGTTTGCACACACTTGTGCTTTGCGTGTTGAGAAAAGGTGCGCAAACCTTTCAGCACCTGCTTGGAGCAAGCTGGATGAGAACTGGCCAATCCCGAAAGAATTGTGGGTACCCCATGGTTTTCCTCTAGCTCGTCAGTTGCAGGTGCACATCCCGTCTGGGACGAGCCTGCTCGTGCCTCCGGCCAAGGCTTCTTTTATTCTATTTCGAATATGGAACACAGACCTCATGGCAGCATTAAGGCATCTCTGCGAAATTGCTCTTTCCAGCTCTCCAAGATCCCCGAATTCCATGTAGGAGCAGCACCCTTCAACTTGTTGAGGGAAAGCTTCCCCGTCCCGTCCACCTGAGCACCCTTTGCCACATCCACTTCCACGAATCATGTACAAATGATACGCTTCTCACTCACAGCAATCTTCACCGCAGGCGTCCCTGCACTTGGAATGACCGCTGGTGTTGCAGGAACTCTCTCGGGTGAAACGCTTGCAGACGCGTCCGACTCCACAGGGCTGGTACTGGAAATCTGAAAATCTTCCTTGTGATGTGCGTCCACCTGATGGCTACTGCTATTCTTTTTATATGACTCTATGTTAGCCAAGCGTTTTAAGGGATCTGGTGCACCACAGTGCCAGATGATGTCTGGGAACAAAGACACCAGAGGCTCTACCGACCTGGGTCTTGTTCCCAGCACACTGAATGACAACTGCATAGGAAATTTCCTTCATCTAGCCTGTCAGTTACACATCTCATTTCCCCTGTTAGAAACTCCCTTCCTCTGCAGTCTGAAAGGCTCTCATTCCAAATCACCTTGAGAAACGCAGAGCGTAGCACTGTGAGAACGACATCGTGGTTGGTGAGTTGAGAAAAGGGGCGCAAACCTTTCAGAACCTGCTTGGAAGAAGCTGGATGAGAGCTGGCCGCTCCCAAAGAGTTGTGGGTATCACATTGCTCTCCTCTAGCTCGTCAGTTGCACGTGCACATCCCGTGTGGGGCCAGCCTGGCCGTGCTTTCCGCCCATGGCTTCTTTACTCCGTTTCGAATACGGAACACAGAGATCGGGGCAGCATGAAGGCAGCTCTGCGAAAGCGCTATTTCCACGTCTCCAAAATAATTGGCTCCTGGTCTTGAACTCCGTGGCAAAACTCCACACCCAGAAAGGGCAAGGGGCGTAACACAACTTTCACCTAGCTAGAAGGGCACATAACCATTTCCCATAAGGGCGATATATTTACCAGGCCACCAGTAAGGTTTTGCCAGACACGTGGCTTCACACAGCCTGCCAGACGCAGGGCCACATGCCCGTTACCGATACGTGCGGTTCGGTTATGTAGCTGAAACCACCTGGTGGATGACACATTCAGTATGGGACCACTGCAGGCATTCTTATTAGTGTGCATCACGTTTCTATCCTCTAGCCCATAACGGACTTCTGCATTCCTTCTCGGAGCAACACGTTCCTACATGCCCTCTGTGGAGAGGCATGAGCCTCGTTCCGCCCCTGGGACTTGAGCCCACTTTGCTAGCTTCGCTCAGCTTCTAAAGACCAAAGAGATAGAGTGTCTGTGTATGGAAGTTTCGAAAGGAATCGCTTCAAGTGTCCCACAAGAGGGACAGCATCTGGTCACTAAAGGAGCACTGTGGGGAAACCTTGGTTCCGAGAGCTGACGTCAAAGGGATCCCGTTCCTTAGGAAATTCTTCATGGTGTGAGGGAGGAGAAAGCACAAGCTGCCCTTGGCCTGAGGACCGTGCTTCTGTGGAGCTACAAGTCAGAGGGAGACACCTCTACAGAAACTCCGTGGAGAAGCCTCTGAAATGACAAATCTTTTACCTCTGCCATTAGGCTCAGGGGCAAACGTGTGAACGTAACTTCTGTTTCCCGTGGGACGACCTCCTACAGAGAGACATTGCCATACTTTGCAGAGGTACGCCACCAGCACGTGGCCAAGTGCCTTTAAAAGAGTTTGCACCGTGTGGGCTTCAGAGCCAAGCCCTTAGAGCGCGTTATTTGAACCCCTGTGCAAGTCGGGTACCACAGGTCTCGCATAGATGACGCTATGTTCTCGAACCAAGGAGTATGTGGTTCCTTCAGGGAAAGCCACATGGTATACCATGCATCCGCCCAGCCAACCTCAGTCATGAGCCTTTCTGAGCAGGGGAGCAACTCGTCTCCCGTACCAGGGGAAAGGCCTCCTTTGCAGTGGGCTTGAGGCCACAGTGGCAAGAAGTGTTTGTAGCGTTCCCTCGTGTGATCGGAAGTGATCTGTGTGAACACAGGTCACCTTAAGCCTCACTCCAAGGACTTTCTGCAGTCAAGGAACAAACACCAACCCAGGATTTCTTTCTCGCACACGGCAATACACAAACCCCGGAATTCCATGTAGGAGCAGCACCCTGCAACTTGTTTTGGGAAGCCTTTCTCGTCCCGTCCACCTGGGCACCCTTTGCTACGCTGCAATTGCAAGAAGCGTGTAAAATGATGATAGGTTTTCACTCACAGCACTCTTCACCGCATGGGACACTGCCCTCGTTATAACCTCCAGTGTTGAAGGAACCCTCTTGGGTGAAACGCTTGCAGACCCATCCGTCTCCGCTGGGCTTGGCATCGGAAGTCTGCAGGGATTCTTTGGGATGTGTGTCCACCTGGTTTCTCCTGCTCTCCTCTGTATGAGGCTCTGTGCTAGCAAAGGGTTTTAAGGGTGCCGATGCACCACAGTGCCAGACAATATCTGGGACCAAAGACACTATGTGCTGGCCCGACCTCGCTCCTGTTCCCAGTACACTGAAGGACAACTGCATAGGAAATTTTCTTCATCTAGCCTGTCAGGTACACATCCCCTTTACCCTGTGAGCAACTCCCTTCCTGTGCAGTCTGCAGGGCTGTCATTCCATATCAGCTTGAGAAACACGGAACGAAGCACTGTTTGCACACACTTGTGCTTTGCGTGTTGAGAAAAGGTGCGCAAACCTTTCAGCACCTGCTTGGAGCAAGCTGGATGAGAACTGGCCAATCCCGAAAGAATTGTGGGTACCCCATGGTTTTCCTCTAGCTCGTCAGTTGCAGGTGCACATCCCGTCTGGGACGAGCCTGCTCGTGCCTCCGGCCAAGGCTTCTTTTATTCTATTTCGAATATGGAACACAGACCTCATGGCAGCATTAAGGCATCTCTGCGAAATTGCTCTTTCCAGCTCTCCAAGATCCCCGAATTCCATGTAGGAGCAGCACCCTTCAACTTGTTGAGGGAAAGCTTCCCCGTCCCGTCCACCTGAGCACCCTTTGCCACATCCACTTCCACGAATCATGTACAAATGATACGCTTCTCACTCACAGCAATCTTCACCGCAGGCGTCCCTGCACTTGGAATGACCGCTGGTGTTGCAGGAACTCTCTCGGGTGAAACGCTTGCAGACGCATCCGACTCCACAGGGCTGGTACTGGAAATCTGAAAATCTTCCTTGTGATGTGCGTCCACCTGATGGCTACTGCTATTCTTTTTATATGACTCTATGTTAGCCAAGCGTTTTAAGGGATCTGGTGCACCACAGTGCCAGATGATGTCTGGGAACAAAGACACCAGAGGCTCTACCGACCTGGGTCTTGTTCCCAGCACACTGAATGACAACTGCATAGGAAATTTCCTTCATCTAGCCTGTCAGTTACACATCTCATTTCCCCTGTTAGAAACTCCCTTCCTCTGCAGTCTGAAAGGCTCTCATTCCAAATCACCTTGAGAAACGCAGAGCGTAGCACTGTGAGAACGACATCGTGGTTGGTGAGTTGAGAAAAGGGGCGCAAACCTTTCAGAACCTGCTTGGAAGAAGCTGGATGAGAGCTGGCCGCTCCCAAAGAGTTGTGGGTATCACATTGCTCTCCTCTAGCTCGTCAGTTGCACGTGCACATCCCGTGTGGGGCCAGCCTGGCCGTGCTTTCCGCCCATGGCTTCTTTACTCCGTTTCGAATACGGAACACAGAGATCGGGGCAGCATGAAGGCAGCTCTGCGAAAGCACTATTTCCACGTCTCCAAAATAATTGGCTCCTGGTCTTGAACTCCGTGGCAAAACTCCACACCCAGAAAGGGCAAGGGGCGTAACACAACTTTCACCTAGCTAGAAGGGCACATAACCATTTCCCATAAGGGCGATATATTTACCAGGCCACCAGTAAGGTTTTGCCAGACACGTGGCTTCACACAGCCTGCCAGACGCAGGGCCACATGCCCGTTACCGATACGTGCGGTTCGGTTATGTAGCTGAAACCACCTGGTGGATGACACATTCAGTATGGGACCACTGCAGGCATTCTTATTAGTGTGCATCACGTTTCTATCCTCTAGCCCATAACGGACTTCTGCATTCCTTCTCGGAGCAACACGTTCCTACATGCCCTCTGTGGAGAGGCATGAGCCTCGTTCCGCCCCTGGGACTTGAGCCCACTTTGCTAGCTTCGCTCAGCTTCTAAAGACCAAAGAGATAGAGTGTCTGTGTATGGAAGTTTCGAAAGGAATCGCTTCAAGTGTCCCACAAGAGGGACAGCATCTGGTCACTAAAGGAGCACTGTGGGGAAACCTTGGTTCCGAGAGCTGACGTCAAAGGGATCCCGTTCCTTAGGAAATTCTTCATGGTGTGAGGGAGGAGAAAGCACAAGCTGCCCTTGGCCTGAGGACCGTGCTTCTGTGGAGCTACAAGTCAGAGGGAGACACCTCTACAGAAACTCCGTGGAGAAGCCTCTGAAATGACAAATCTTTTACCTCTGCCATTAGGCTCAGGGGCAAACGTGTGAACGTAACTTCTGTTTCCCGTGGGACGACCTCCTACAGAGAGACATTGCCATACTTTGCAGAGGTACGCCACCAGCACGTGGCCAAGTGCCTTTAAAAGAGTTTGCACCGTGTGGGCTTCAGAGCCAAGCCCTTAGAGCGCGTTATTTGAACCCCTGTGCAAGTCGGGTACCACAGGTCTCGCATAGATGACGCTATGTTCTCGAACCAAGGAGTATGTGGTTCCTTCAGGGAAAGCCACATGGTATACCATGCATCCGCCCAGCCAACCTCAGTCATGAGCCTTTCTGAGCAGGGGAGCAACTCGTCTCCCGTACCAGGGGAAAGGCCTCCTTTGCAGTGGGCTTGAGGCCACAGTGGCAAGAAGTGTTTGTAGCGTTCCCTCGTGTGATCGGAAGTGATCTGTGTGAACACAGGTCACCTTAAGCCTCACTCCAAGGACTTTCTGCAGTCAAGGAACAAACACCAACCCAGGATTTCTTTCTCGCACACGGCAATACACAAACCCCGGAATTCCATGTAGGAGCAGCACCCTGCAACTTGTTTTGGGAAGCCTTTCTCGTCCCGTCCACCTGAGCACCCTTTGCTACGCTGCAATTGCAAGAAGCGTGTAAAATGATGATAGGTTTTCACTCACAGCACTCTTCACCGCATGGGACACTGCCCTCGTTATAACCTCCAGTGTTGAAGGAACCCTCTTGGGTGAAACGCTTGCAGACCCATCCGTCTCTGCTGGGCTTGGTATCGGAAGTCTGCAGGGATTCTTTGGGATGTGTGTCCACCTGGTTTCTCCTGCTCTCCTCTGTATGAGGCTCTGTGCTAGCAAAGGGTTTTAAGGGTGCCGATGCACCACAGTGCCAGACAATATCTGGGACCAAAGACACTATGTGCTGGCCCGACCTCGCTCCTGTTCCCAGTACACTGAAGGACAACTGCATAGGAAATTTTCTTCATCTAGCCTGTCAGGTACACATCCCCTTTACCCTGTGAGCAACTCCCTTCCTGTGCAGTCTGCAGGGCTGTCATTCCATATCAGCTTGAGAAACACGGAACGAAGCACTGTTTGCACACACTTGTGCTTTGCGTGTTGAGAAAAGGTGCGCAAACCTTTCAGCACCTGCTTGGAGCAAGCTGGATGAGAACTGGCCAATCCCGAAAGAATTGTGGGTACCCCATGGTTTTCCTCTAGCTCGTCAGTTGCAGGTGCACATCCCGTCTGGGACGAGCCTGCTCGTGCCTCCGGCCAAGGCTTCTTTTATTCTATTTCGAATATGGAACACAGACCTCATGGCAGCATTAAGGCATCTCTGCGAAATTGCTCTTTCCAGCTCTCCAAGATCCCCGAATTCCATGTAGGAGCAGCACCCTTCAACTTGTTGAGGGAAAGCTTCCCCGTCCCGTCCACCTGAGCACCCTTTGCCACATCCACTTCCACGAATCATGTACAAATGATACGCTTCTCACTCACAGCAATCTTCACCGCAGGCGTCCCTGCACTTGGAATGACCGCTGGTGTTGCAGGAACTCTCTCGGGTGAAACGCTTGCAGACGCGTCCGACTCCACAGGGCTGGTACTGGAAATCTGAAAATCTTCCTTGTGATGTGCGTCCACCTGATGGCTACTGCTATTCTTTTTATATGACTCTATGTTAGCCAAGCGTTTTAAGGGATCTGGTGCACCACAGTGCCAGATGATGTCTGGGAACAAAGACACCAGAGGCTCTACCGACCTGGGTCTTGTTCCCAGCACACTGAATGACAACTGCATAGGAAATTTCCTTCATCTAGCCTGTCAGTTACACATCTCATTTCCCCTGTTAGAAACTCCCTTCCTCTGCAGTCTGAAAGGCTCTCATTCCAAATCACCTTGAGAAACGCAGAGCGTAGCACTGTGAGAACGACATCGTGGTTGGTGAGTTGAGAAAAGGGGCGCAAACCTTTCAGAACCTGCTTGGAAGAAGCTGGATGAGAGCTGGCCGCTCCCAAAGAGTTGTGGGTATCACATTGCTCTCCTCTAGCTCGTCAGTTGCACGTGCACATCCCGTGTGGGGCCAGCCTGGCCGTGCTTTCCGCCCATGGCTTCTTTACTCCGTTTCGAATACGGAACACAGAGATCGGGGCAGCATGAAGGCAGCTCTGCGAAAGCGCTATTTCCACGTCTCCAAAATAATTGGCTCCTGGTCTTGAACTCCGTGGCAAAACTCCACACCCAGAAAGGGCAAGGGGCGTAACACAACTTTCACCTAGCTAGAAGGGCACATAACCATTTCCCATAAGGGCGATATATTTACCAGGCCACCAGTAAGGTTTTGCCAGACACGTGGCTTCACACAGCCTGCCAGGCGCAGGGCCACATGCCCGTTACCGATACGTGCGGTTCGGTTATGTAGCTGAAACCACCTGGTGGATGACACATTCAGTATGGGACCACTGCAGGCATTCTTATTAGTGTGCATCACGTTTCTATCCTCTAGCCCATAACGGACTTCTGCATTCCTTCTCGGAGCAACACGTTCCTACATGCCCTCTGTGGAGAGGCATGAGCCTCGTTCCGCCCCTGGGACTTGAGCCCACTTTGCTAGCTTCGCTCAGCTTCTAAAGACCAAAGAGATAGAGTGTCTGTGTATGGAAGTTTCGAAAGGAATCGCTTCAAGTGTCCCACAAGAGGGACAGCATCTGGTCACTAAAGGAGCACTGTGGGGAAACCTTGGTTCCGAGAGCTGACGTCAAAGGGATCCCGTTCCTTAGGAAATTCTTCATGGTGTGAGGGAGGAGAAAGCACAAGCTGCCCTTGGCCTGAGGACCGTGCTTCTGTGGAGCTACAAGTCAGAGGGAGACACCTCTACAGAAACTCCGTGGAGAAGCCTCTGAAATGACAAATCTTTTACCTCTGCCATTAGGCTCAGGGGCAAACGTGTGAACGTAACTTCTGTTTCCCGTGGGACGACCTCCTACAGAGAGACATTGCCATACTTTGCAGAGGTACGCCACCAGCACGTGGCCAAGTGCCTTTAAAAGAGTTTGCACCGTGTGGGCTTCAGAGCCAAGCCCTTAGAGCGCGTTATTTGAACCCCTGTGCAAGTCGGGTACCACAGGTCTCGCATAGATGACGCTATGTTCTCGAACCAAGGAGTATGTGGTTCCTTCAGGGAAAGCCACATGGTATACCATGCATCCGCCCAGCCAACCTCAGTCATGAGCCTTTCTGAGCAGGGGAGCAACTCGTCTCCCGTACCAGGGGAAAGGCCTCCTTTGCAGTGGGCTTGAGGCCACAGTGGCAAGAAGTGTTTGTAGCGTTCCCTCGTGTGATCGGAAGTGATCTGTGTGAACACAGGTCACCTTAAGCCTCACTCCAAGGACTTTCTGCAGTCAAGGAACAAACACCAACCCAGGATTTCTTTCTCGCACACGGCAATACACAAACCCCGGAATTCCATGTAGGAGCAGCACCCTGCAACTTGTTTTGGGAAGCCTTTCTCGTCCCGTCCACCTGAGCACCCTTTGCTACGCTGCAATTGCAAGAAGCGTGTAAAATGATGATAGGTTTTCACTCACAGCACTCTTCACCGCATGGGACACTGCCCTCGTTATAACCTCCAGTGTTGAAGGAACCCTCTTGGGTGAAACGCTTGCAGACCCATCCGTCTCCGCTGGGCTTGGTATCGGAAGTCTGCAGGGATTCTTTGGGATGTGTGTCCACCTGGTTTCTCCTGCTCTCCTCTGTATGAGGCTCTGTGCTAGCAAAGGGTTTTAAGGGTGCCGATGCACCACAGTGCCAGACAATATCTGGGACCAAAGACACTATGTGCTGGCCCGACCTCGCTCCTGTTCCCAGTACACTGAAGGACAACTGCATAGGAAATTTTCTTCATCTAGCCTGTCAGGTACACATCCCCTTTACCCTGTGAGCAACTCCCTTCCTGTGCAGTCTGCAGGGCTGTCATTCCATATCAGCTTGAGAAACACGGAACGAAGCACTGTTTGCACACACTTGTGCTTTGCGTGTTGAGAAAAGGTGCGCAAACCTTTCAGCACCTGCTTGGAGCAAGCTGGATGAGAACTGGCCAATCCCGAAAGAATTGTGGGTACCCCATGGTTTTCCTCTAGCTCGTCAGTTGCAGGTGCACATCCCGTCTGGGACGAGCCTGCTCGTGCCTCCGGCCAAGGCTTCTTTTATTCTATTTCGAATATGGAACACAGACCTCATGGCAGCATTAAGGCATCTCTGCGAAATTGCTCTTTCCAGCTCTCCAAGATCCCCGAATTCCATGTAGGAGCAGCACCCTTCAACTTGTTGAGGGAAAGCTTCCCCGTCCCGTCCACCTGAGCACCCTTTGCCACATCCACTTCCACGAATCATGTACAAATGATACGCTTCTCACTCACAGCAATCTTCACCGCAGGCGTCCCTGCACTTGGAATGACCGCTGGTGTTGCAGGAACTCTCTCGGGTGAAACGCTTGCAGACGCGTCCGACTCCACAGGGCTGGTACTGGAAATCTGAAAATCTTCCTTGTGATGTGCGTCCACCTGATGGCTACTGCTATTCTTTTTATATGACTCTATGTTAGCCAAGCGTTTTAAGGGATCTGGTGCACCACAGTGCCAGATGATGTCTGGGAACAAAGACACCAGAGGCTCTACCGACCTGGGTCTTGTTCCCAGCACACTGAATGACAACTGCATAGGAAATTTCCTTCATCTAGCCTGTCAGTTACACATCTCATTTCCCCTGTTAGAAACTCCCTTCCTCTGCAGTCTGAAAGGCTCTCATTCCAAATCACCTTGAGAAACGCAGAGCGTAGCACTGTGAGAACGACATCGTGGTTGGTGAGTTGAGAAAAGGGGCGCAAACCTTTCAGAACCTGCTTGGAAGAAGCTGGATGAGAGCTGGCCGCTCCCAAAGAGTT
This sequence comes from Balaenoptera ricei, assembly GCF_028023285.1. NCBI lineage: Eukaryota > Metazoa > Chordata > Mammalia > Artiodactyla > Balaenopteridae > Balaenoptera > Balaenoptera ricei. The sequence continues at coordinate 53,545,262 of NC_082660.1, forward strand.
GTGGGTATCACATTGCTCTCCTCTAGCTCGTCAGTTGCACGTGCACATCCCGTGTGGGGCCAGCCTGGCCGTGCTTTCCGCCCATGGCTTCTTTACTCCGTTTCGAATACGGAACACAGAGATCGGGGCAGCATGAAGGCAGCTCTGCGAAAGCGCTATTTCCACGTCTCCAAAATAATTGGCTCCTGGTCTTGAACTCCGTGGCAAAACTCCACACCCAGAAAGGGCAAGGGGCGTAACACAACTTTCACCTAGCTAGAAGGGCACATAACCATTTCCCATAAGGGCGATATATTTACCAGGCCACCAGTAAGGTTTTGCCAGACACGTGGCTTCACACAGCCTGCCAGACGCAGGGCCACATGCCCGTTACCGATACGTGCGGTTCGGTTATGTAGCTGAAACCACCTGGTGGATGACACATTCAGTATGGGACCACTGCAGGCATTCTTATTAGTGTGCATCACGTTTCTATCCTCTAGCCCATAACGGACTTCTGCATTCCTTCTCGGAGCAACACGTTCCTACATGCCCTCTGTGGAGAGGCATGAGCCTCGTTCCGCCCCTGGGACTTGAGCCCACTTTGCTAGCTTCGCTCAGCTTCTAAAGACCAAAGAGATAGAGTGTCTGTGTATGGAAGTTTCGAAAGGAATCGCTTCAAGTGTCCCACAAGAGGGACAGCATCTGGTCACTAAAGGAGCACTGTGGGGAAACCTTGGTTCCGAGAGCTGACGTCAAAGGGATCCCGTTCCTTAGGAAATTCTTCATGGTGTGAGGGAGGAGAAAGCACAAGCTGCCCTTGGCCTGAGGACCGTGCTTCTGTGGAGCTACAAGTCAGAGGGAGACACCTCTACAGAAACTCCGTGGAGAAGCCTCTGAAATGACAAATCTTTTACCTCTGCCATTAGGCTCAGGGGCAAACGTGTGAACGTAACTTCTGTTTCCCGTGGGACGACCTCCTACAGAGAGACATTGCCATACTTTGCAGAGGTACGCCACCAGCACGTGGCCAAGTGCCTTTAAAAGAGTTTGCACCGTGTGGGCTTCAGAGCCAAGCCCTTAGAGCGCGTTATTTGAACCCCTGTGCAAGTCGGGTACCACAGGTCTCGCATAGATGACGCTATGTTCTCGAACCAAGGAGTATGTGGTTCCTTCAGGGAAAGCCACATGGTATACCATGCATCCGCCCAGCCAACCTCAGTCATGAGCCTTTCTGAGCAGGGGAGCAACTCGTCTCCCGTACCAGGGGAAAGGCCTCCTTTGCAGTGGGCTTGAGGCCACAGTGGCAAGAAGTGTTTGTAGCGTTCCCTCGTGTGATCGGAAGTGATCTGTGTGAACACAGGTCACCTTAAGCCTCACTCCAAGGACTTTCTGCAGTCAAGGAACAAACACCAACCCAGGATTTCTTTCTCGCACACGGCAATACACAAACCCCGGAATTCCATGTAGGAGCAGCACCCTGCAACTTGTTTTGGGAAGCCTTTCTCGTCCCGTCCACCTGAGCACCCTTTGCTACGCTGCAATTGCAAGAAGCGTGTAAAATGATGATAGGTTTTCACTCACAGCACTCTTCACCGCATGGGACACTGCCCTCGTTATAACCTCCAGTGTTGAAGGAACCCTCTTGGGTGAAACGCTTGCAGACCCATCCGTCTCTGCTGGGCTTGGTATCGGAAGTCTGCAGGGATTCTTTGGGATGTGTGTCCACCTGGTTTCTCCTGCTCTCCTCTGTATGAGGCTCTGTGCTAGCAAAGGGTTTTAAGGGTGCCGATGCACCACAGTGCCAGACAATATCTGGGACCAAAGACACTATGTGCTGGCCCGACCTCGCTCCTGTTCCCAGTACACTGAAGGACAACTGCATAGGAAATTTTCTTCATCTAGCCTGTCAGGTACACATCCCCTTTACCCTGTGAGCAACTCCCTTCCTGTGCAGTCTGCAGGGCTGTCATTCCATATCAGCTTGAGAAACACGGAACGAAGCACTGTTTGCACACACTTGTGCTTTGCGTGTTGAGAAAAGGTGCGCAAACCTTTCAGCACCTGCTTGGAGCAAGCTGGATGAGAACTGGCCAATCCCGAAAGAATTGTGGGTACCCCATGGTTTTCCTCTAGCTCGTCAGTTGCAGGTGCACATCCCGTCTGGGACGAGCCTGCTCGTGCCTCCGGCCAAGGCTTCTTTTATTCTATTTCGAATATGGAACACAGACCTCATGGCAGCATTAAGGCATCTCTGCGAAATTGCTCTTTCCAGCTCTCCAAGATCCCCGAATTCCATGTAGGAGCAGCACCCTTCAACTTGTTGAGGGAAAGCTTCCCCGTCCCGTCCACCTGAGCACCCTTTGCCACATCCACTTCCACGAATCATGTACAAATGATACGCTTCTCACTCACAGCAATCTTCACCGCAGGCGTCCCTGCACTTGGAATGACCGCTGGTGTTGCAGGAACTCTCTCGGGTGAAACGCTTGCAGACGCGTCCGACTCCACAGGGCTGGTACTGGAAATCTGAAAATCTTCCTTGTGATGTGCGTCCACCTGATGGCTACTGCTATTCTTTTTATATGACTCTATGTTAGCCAAGCGTTTTAAGGGATCTGGTGCACCACAGTGCCAGATGATGTCTGGGAACAAAGACACCAGAGGCTCTACCGACCTGGGTCTTGTTCCCAGCACACTGAATGACAACTGCATAGGAAATTTCCTTCATCTAGCCTGTCAGTTACACATCTCATTTCCCCTGTTAGAAACTCCCTTCCTCTGCAGTCTGAAAGGCTCTCATTCCAAATCACCTTGAGAAACGCAGAGCGTAGCACTGTGAGAACGACATCGTGGTTGGTGAGTTGAGAAAAGGGGCGCAAACCTTTGAGAACCTGCTTGGAAGAAGCTGGATGAGAGCTGGCCGCTCCCAAAGAGTTGTGGGTATCACATTGCTCTCCTCTAGCTCGTCAGTTGCACGTGCACATCCCGTGTGGGGCCAGCCTGGCCGTGCTTTCCGCCCATGGCTTCTTTACTCCATTTCGAATACGGAACACAGAGATCGGGGCAGCATGAAGGCAGCTCTGCGAAAGCGCTATTTCCACGTCTCCAAAATAATTGGCTCCTGGTCTTGAACTCCGTGGCAAAACTCCACACCCAGAAAGGGCAAGGGGCGTAACACAACTTTCACCTAGCTAGAAGGGCACATAACCATTTCCCATAAGGGCGATATATTTACCAGGCCACCAGTAAGGTTTTGCCAGACACGTGGCTTCACACAGCCTGCCAGACGCAGGGCCACATGCCCGTTACCGATACGTGCGGTTCGGTTATGTAGCTGAAACCACCTGGTGGATGACACATTCAGTATGGGACCACTGCAGGCATTCTTATTAGTGTGCATCACGTTTCTATCCTCTAGCCCATAACGGACTTCTGCATTCCTTCTCGGAGCAACACGTTCCTACATGCCCTCTGTGGAGAGGCATGAGCCTCGTTCCGCCCCTGGGACTTGAGCCCACTTTGCTAGCTTTGCTCAGCTTCTAAAGACCAAAGAGATAGAGTGTCTGTGTATGGAAGTTTCGAAAGGAATCGCTTCAAGTGTCCCACAAGAGGGACAGCATCTGGTCACTAAAGGAGCACTGTGGGGAAACCTTGGTTCCGAGAGCTGACGTCAAAGGGATCCCGTTCCTTAGGAAATTCTTCATGGTGTGAGGGAGGAGAAAGCACAAGCTGCCCTTGGCCTGAGGACCGTGCTTCTGTGGAGCTACAAGTCAGAGGGAGACACCTCTACAGAAACTCCGTGGAGAAGCCTCTGAAATGACAAATCTTTTACCTCTGCCATTAGGCTCAGGGGCAAACGTGTGAACGTAACTTCTGTTTCCCGTGGGACGACCTCCTACAGAGAGACATTGCCATACTTTGCAGAGGTACGCCACCAGCACGTGGCCAAGTGCCTTTAAAAGAGTTTGCACCGTGTGGGCTTCAGAGCCAAGCCCTTAGAGCGCGTTATTTGAACCCCTGTGCAAGTCGGGTACCACAGGTCTCGCATAGATGACGCTATGTTCTCGAACCAAGGAGTATGTGGTTCCTTCAGGGAAAGCCACATGGTATACCATGCATCCGCCCAGCCAACCTCAGTCATGAGCCTTTCTGAGCAGGGGAGCAACTCGTCTCCCGTACCAGGGGAAAGGCCTCCTTTGCAGTGGGCTTGAGGCCACAGTGGCAAGAAGTGTTTGTAGCGTTCCCTCGTGTGATCGGAAGTGATCTGTGTGAACACAGGTCACCTTAAGCCTCACTCCAAGGACTTTCTGCAGTCAAGGAACAAACACCAACCCAGGATTTCTTTCTCGCACACGGCAATACACAAACCCCGGAATTCCATGTAGGAGCAGCACCCTGCAACTTGTTTTGGGAAGCCTTTCTCGTCCCGTCCACCTGAGCACCCTTTGCTACGCTGCAATTGCAAGAAGCGTGTAAAATGATGATAGGTTTTCACTCACAGCACTCTTCACCGCATGGGACACTGCCCTCGTTATAACCTCCAGTGTTGAAGGAACCCTCTTGGGTGAAACGCTTGCAGACCCATCCGTCTCCGCTGGGCTTGGTATCGGAAGTCTGCAGGGATTCTTTGGGATGTGTGTCCACCTGGTTTCTCCTGCTCTCCTCTGTATGAGGCTCTGTGCTAGCAAAGGGTTTTAAGGGTGCCGATGCACCACAGTGCCAGACAATATCTGGGACCAAAGACACTATGTGCTGGCCCGACCTCGCTCCTGTTCCCAGTACACTGAAGGACAACTGCATAGGAAATTTTCTTCATCTAGCCTGTCAGGTACACATCCCCTTTACCCTGTGAGCAACTCCCTTCCTGTGCAGTCTGCAGGGCTGTCATTCCATATCAGCTTGAGAAACACGGAACGAAGCACTGTTTGCACACACTTGTGCTTTGCGTGTTGAGAAAAGGTGCGCAAACCTTTCAGCACCTGCTTGGAGCAAGCTGGATGAGAACTGGCCAATCCCGAAAGAATTGTGGGTACCCCATGGTTTTCCTCTAGCTCGTCAGTTGCAGGTGCACATCCCGTCTGGGACGAGCCTGCTCGTGCCTCCGGCCAAGGCTTCTTTTATTCTATTTCGAATATGGAACACAGACCTCATGGCAGCATTAAGGCATCTCTGCGAAATTGCTCTTTCCAGCTCTCCAAGATCCCCGAATTCCATGTAGGAGCAGCACCCTTCAACTTGTTGAGGGAAAGCTTCCCCGTCCCGTCCACCTGAGCACCCTTTGCCACATCCACTTCCACGAATCATGTACAAATGATACGCTTCTCACTCACAGCAATCTTCACCGCAGGCGTCCCTGCACTTGGAATGACCGCTGGTGTTGCAGGAACTCTCTCGGGTGAAACGCTTGCAGACGCGTCCGACTCCACAGGGCTGGTACTGGAAATCTGAAAATCTTCCTTGTGATGTGCGTCCACCTGATGGCTACTGCTATTCTTTTTATATGACTCTATGTTAGCCAAGCGTTTTAAGGGATCTGGTGCACCACAGTGCCAGATGATGTCTGGGAACAAAGACACCAGAGGCTCTACCGACCTGGGTCTTGTTCCCAGCACACTGAATGACAACTGCATAGGAAATTTCCTTCATCTAGCCTGTCAGTTACACATCTCATTTCCCCTGTTAGAAACTCCCTTCCTCTGCAGTCTGAAAGGCTCTCATTCCAAATCACCTTGAGAAACGCAGAGCGTAGCACTGTGAGAACGACATCGTGGTTGGTGAGTTGAGAAAAGGGGCGCAAACCTTTCAGAACCTGCTTGGAAGAAGCTGGATGAGAGCTGGCCGCTCCCAAAGAGTTGTGGGTATCACATTGCTCTCCTCTAGCTCGTCAGTTGCACGTGCACATCCCGTGTGGGGCCAGCCTGGCCGTGCTTTCCGCCCATGGCTTCTTTACTCCGTTTCGAATACGGAACACAGAGATCGGGGCAGCATGAAGGCAGCTCTGCGAAAGCACTATTTCCACGTCTCCAAAATAATTGGCTCCTGGTCTTGAACTCCGTGGCAAAACTCCACACCCAGAAAGGGCAAGGGGCGTAACACAACTTTCACCTAGCTAGAAGGGCACATAACCATTTCCCATAAGGGCGATATATTTACCAGGCCACCAGTAAGGTTTTGCCAGACACGTGGCTTCACACAGCCTGCCAGGCGCAGGGCCACATGCCCGTTACCGATACGTGCGGTTCGGTTATGTAGCTGAAACCACCTGGTGGATGACACATTCAGTATGGGACCACTGCAGGCATTCTTATTAGTGTGCATCACGTTTCTATCCTCTAGCCCATAACGGACTTCTGCATTCCTTCTCGGAGCAACACGTTCCTACATGCCCTCTGTGGAGAGGCATGAGCCTCGTTCCGCCCCTGGGACTTGAGCCCACTTTGCTAGCTTCGCTCAGCTTCTAAAGACCAAAGAGATAGAGTGTCTGTGTATGGAAGTTTCGAAAGGAATCGCTTCAAGTGTCCCACAAGAGGGACAGCATCTGGTCACTAAAGGAGCACTGTGGGGAAACCTTGGTTCCGAGAGCTGACGTCAAAGGGATCCCGTTCCTTAGGAAATTCTTCATGGTGTGAGGGAGGAGAAAGCACAAGCTGCCCTTGGCCTGAGGACCGTGCTTCTGTGGAGCTACAAGTCAGAGGGAGACACCTCTACAGAAACTCCGTGGAGAAGCCTCTGAAATGACAAATCTTTTACCTCTGCCATTAGGCTCAGGGGCAAACGTGTGAACGTAACTTCTGTTTCCCGTGGGACGACCTCCTACAGAGAGACATTGCCATACTTTGCAGAGGTACGCCACCAGCACGTGGCCAAGTGCCTTTAAAAGAGTTTGCACCGTGTGGGCTTCAGAGCCAAGCCCTTAGAGCGCGTTATTTGAACCCCTGTGCAAGTCGGGTACCACAGGTCTCGCATAGATGACGCTATGTTCTCGAACCAAGGAGTATGTGGTTCCTTCAGGGAAAGCCACATGGTATACCATGCATCCGCCCAGCCAACCTCAGTCATGAGCCTTTCTGAGCAGGGGAGCAACTCGTCTCCCGTACCAGGGGAAAGGCCTCCTTTGCAGTGGGCTTGAGGCCACAGTGGCAAGAAGTGTTTGTAGCGTTCCCTCGTGTGATCGGAAGTGATCTGTGTGAACACAGGTCACCTTAAGCCTCACTCCAAGGACTTTCTGCAGTCAAGGAACAAACACCAACCCAGGATTTCTTTCTCGCACACGGCAATACACAAACCCCGGAATTCCATGTAGGAGCAGCACCCTGCAACTTGTTTTGGGAAGCCTTTCTCGTCCCGTCCACCTGAGCACCCTTTGCTACGCTGCAATTGCAAGAAGCGTGTAAAATGATGATAGGTTTTCACTCACAGCACTCTTCACCGCATGGGACACTGCCCTCGTTATAACCTCCAGTGTTGAAGGAACCCTCTTGGGTGAAACGCTTGCAGACCCATCCGTCTCCGCTGGGCTTGGTATCGGAAGTCTGCAGGGATTCTTTGGGATGTGTGTCCACCTGGTTTCTCCTGCTCTCCTCTGTATGAGGCTCTGTGCTAGCAAAGGGTTTTAAGGGTGCCGATGCACCACAGTGCCAGACAATATCTGGGACCAAAGACACTATGTGCTGGCCCGACCTCGCTCCTGTTCCCAGTACACTGAAGGACAACTGCATAGGAAATTTTCTTCATCTAGCCTGTCAGGTACACATCCCCTTTACCCTGTGAGCAACTCCCTTCCTGTGCAGTCTGCAGGGCTGTCATTCCATATCAGCTTGAGAAACACGGAACGAAGCACTGTTTGCACACACTTGTGCTTTGCGTGTTGAGAAAAGGTGCGCAAACCTTTCAGCACCTGCTTGGAGCAAGCTGGATGAGAACTGGCCAATCCCGAAAGAATTGTGGGTACCCCATGGTTTTCCTCTAGCTCGTCAGTTGCAGGTGCACATCCCGTCTGGGACGAGCCTGCTCGTGCCTCCGGCCAAGGCTTCTTTTATTCTATTTCGAATATGGAACACAGACCTCATGGCAGCATTAAGGCATCTCTGCGAAATTGCTCTTTCCAGCTCTCCAAGATCCCCGAATTCCATGTAGGAGCAGCACCCTTCAACTTGTTGAGGGAAAGCTTCCCCGTCCCGTCCACCTGAGCACCCTTTGCCACATCCACTTCCACGAATCATGTACAAATGATACGCTTCTCACTCACAGCAATCTTCACCGCAGGCGTCCCTGCACTTGGAATGACCGCTGGTGTTGCAGGAACTCTCTCGGGTGAAACGCTTGCAGACGCGTCCGACTCCACAGGGCTGGTACTGGAAATCTGAAAATCTTCCTTGTGATGTGCGTCCACCTGATGGCTACTGCTATTCTTTTTATATGACTCTATGTTAGCCAAGCGTTTTAAGGGATCTGGTGCACCACAGTGCCAGATGATGTCTGGGAACAAAGACACCAGAGGCTCTACCGACCTGGGTCTTGTTCCCAGCACACTGAATGACAACTGCATAGGAAATTTCCTTCATCTAGCCTGTCAGTTACACATCTCATTTCCCCTGTTAGAAACTCCCTTCCTCTGCAGTCTGAAAGGCTCTCATTCCAAATCACCTTGAGAAACGCAGAGCGTAGCACTGTGAGAACGACATCGTGGTTGGTGAGTTGAGAAAAGGGGCGCAAACCTTTCAGAACCTGCTTGGAAGAAGCTGGATGAGAGCTGGCCGCTCCCAAAGAGTTGTGGGTATCACATTGCTCTCCTCTAGCTCGTCAGTTGCACGTGCACATCCCGTGTGGGGCCAGCCTGGCCGTGCTTTCCGCCCATGGCTTCTTTACTCCGTTTCGAATACGGAACACAGAGATCGGGGCAGCATGAAGGCAGCTCTGCGAAAGCGCTATTTCCACGTCTCCAAAATAATTGGCTCCTGGTCTTGAACTCCGTGGCAAAACTCCACACCCAGAAAGGGCAAGGGGCGTAACACAACTTTCACCTAGCTAGAAGGGCACATAACCATTTCCCATAAGGGCGATGTATTTACCAGGCCACCAGTAAGGTTTTGCCAGACACGTGGCTTCACACAGCCTGCCAGACGCAGGGCCACATGCCCGTTACCGATACGTGCGGTTCGGTTATGTAGCTGAAACCACCTGGTGGATGACACATTCAGTATGGGACCACTGCAGGCATTCTTATTAGTGTGCATCACGTTTCTATCCTCTAGCCCATAACGGACTTCTGCATTCCTTCTCGGAGCAACACGTTCCTACATGCCCTCTGTGGAGAGGCATGAGCCTCGTTCCGCCCCTGGGACTTGAGCCCACTTTGCTAGCTTCGCTCAGCTTCTAAAGACCAAAGAGATAGAGTGTCTGTGTATGGAAGTTTCGAAAGGAATCGCTTCAAGTGTCCCACAAGAGGGACAGCATCTGGTCACTAAAGGAGCACTGTGGGGAAACCTTGGTTCCGAGAGCTGACGTCAAAGGGATCCCGTTCCTTAGGAAATTCTTCATGGTGTGAGGGAGGAGAAAGCACAAGCTGCCCTTGGCCTGAGGACCGTGCTTCTGTGGAGCTACAAGTCAGAGGGAGACACCTCTACAGAAACTCCGTGGAGAAGCCTCTGAAATGACAAATCTTTTACCTCTGCCATTAGGCTCAGGGGCAAACGTGTGAACGTAACTTCTGTTTCCCGTGGGACGACCTCCTACAGAGAGACATTGCCATACTTTGCAGAGGTACGCCACCAGCACGTGGCCAAGTGCCTTTAAAAGAGTTTGCACCGTGTGGGCTTCAGAGCCAAGCCCTTAGAGCGCGTTATTTGAACCCCTGTGCAAGTCGGGTACCACAGGTCTCGCATAGATGACGCTATGTTCTCGAACCAAGGAGTATGTGGTTCCTTCAGGGAAAGCCACATGGTATACCATGCATCCGCCCAGCCAACCTCAGTCATGAGCCTTTCTGAGCAGGGGAGCAACTCGTCTCCCGTACCAGGGGAAAGGCCTCCTTTGCAGTGGGCTTGAGGCCACAGTGGCAAGAAGTGTTTGTAGCGTTCCCTCGTGTGATCGGAAGTGATCTGTGTGAACACAGGTCACCTTAAGCCTCACTCCAAGGACTTTCTGCAGTCAAGGAACAAACACCAACCCAGGATTTCTTTCTCGCACACGGCAATACACAAACCCCGGAATTCCATGTAGGAGCAGCACCCTGCAACTTGTTTTGGGAAGCCTTTCTCGTCCCGTCCACCTGAGCACCCTTTGCTACGCTGCAATTGCAAGAAGCGTGTAAAATGATGATAGGTTTTCACTCACAGCACTCTTCACCGCATGGGACACTGCCCTCGTTATAACCTCCAGTGTTGAAGGAACCCTCTTGGGTGAAACGCTTGCAGACCCATCCGTCTCCGCTGGGCTTGGTATCGGAAGTCTGCAGGGATTCTTTGGGATGTGTGTCCACCTGGTTTCTCCTGCTCTCCTCTGTATGAGGCTCTGTGCTAGCAAAGGGTTTTAAGGGTGCCGATGCACCACAGTGCCAGACAATATCTGGGACCAAAGACACTATGTGCTGGCCCGACCTCGCTCCTGTTCCCAGTACACTGAAGGACAACTGCATAGGAAATTTTCTTCATCTAGCCTGTCAGGTACACATCCCCTTTACCCTGTGAGCAACTCCCTTCCTGTGCAGTCTGCAGGGCTGTCATTCCATATCAGCTTGAGAAACACGGAACGAAGCACTGTTTGCACACACTTGTGCTTTGCGTGTTGAGAAAAGGTGCGCAAACCTTTCAGCACCTGCTTGGAGCAAGCTGGATGAGAACTGGCCAATCCCGAAAGAATTGTGGGTACCCCATGGTTTTCCTCTAGCTCGTCAGTTGCAGGTGCACATCCCGTCTGGGACGAGCCTGCTCGTGCCTCCGGCCAAGGCTTCTTTTATTCTATTTCGAATATGGAACACAGACCTCATGGCAGCATTAAGGCATCTCTGCGAAATTGCTCTTTCCAGCTCTCCAAGATCCCCGAATTCCATGTAGGAGCAGCACCCTTCAACTTGTTGAGGGAAAGCTTCCCCGTCCCGTCCACCTGAGCACCCTTTGCCACATCCACTTCCACGAATCATGTACAAATGATACGCTTCTCACTCACAGCAATCTTCACCGCAGGCGTCCCTGCACTTGGAATGACCGCTGGTGTTGCAGGAACTCTCTCGGGTGAAACGCTTGCAGACGCGTCCGACTCCACAGGGCTGGTACTGGAAATCTGAAAATCTTCCTTGTGATGTGCGTCCACCTGATGGCTACTGCTATTCTTTTTATATGACTCTATGTTAGCCAAGCGTTTTAAGGGATCTGGTGCACCACAGTGCCAGATGATGTCTGGGAACAAAGACACCAGAGGCTCTACCGACCTGGGTCTTGTTCCCAGCACACTGAATGACAACTGCATAGGAAATTTCCTTCATCTAGCCTGTCAGTTACACATCTCATTTCCCCTGTTAGAAACTCCCTTCCTCTGCAGTCTGAAAGGCTCTCATTCCAAATCACCTTGAGAAACGCAGAGCGTAGCACTGTGAGAACGACATCGTGGTTCGTGAGTTGAGAAAAGGGGCGCAAACCTTTGAGAACCTGCTTGGAAGAAGCTGGATGAGAGCTGGCCGCTCCCAAAGAGTTGTGGGTATCACATTGCTCTCCTCTAGCTCGTCAGTTGCACGTGCACATCCCGTGTGGGGCCAGCCTGGCCGTGCTTTCCGCCCATGGCTTCTTTACTCCGTTTCGAATACGGAACACAGAGATCGGGGCAGCATGAAGGCAGCTCTGCGAAAGCACTATTTCCACGTCTCCAAAATAATTGGCTCCTGGTCTTGAACTCCGTGGCAAAACTCCACACCCAGAAAGGGCAAGGGGCGTAACACAACTTTCACCTAGCTAGAAGGGCACATAACCATTTCCCATAAGGGCGATATATTTACCAGGCCACCAGTAAGGTTTTGCCAGACACGTGGCTTCACACAGCCTGCCAGGCGCAGGGCCACATGCCCGTTACCGATACGTGCGGTTCGGTTATGTAGCTGAAACCACCTGGTGGATGACACATTCAGTATGGGACCACTGCAGGCATTCTTATTAGTGTGCATCACGTTTCTATCCTCTAGCCCATAACGGACTTCTGCATTCCTTCTCGGAGCAACACGTTCCTACATGCCCTCTGTGGAGAGGCATGAGCCTCGTTCCGCCCCTGGGACTTGAGCCCACTTTGCTAGCTTCGCTCAGCTTCTAAAGACCAAAGAGATAGAGTGTCTGTGTATGGAAGTTTCGAAAGGAATCGCTTCAAGTGTCCCACAAGAGGGACAGCATCTGGTCACTAAAGGAGCACTGTGGGGAAACCTTGGTTCCGAGAGCTGACGTCAAAGGGATCCCGTTCCTTAGGAAATTCTTCATGGTGTGAGGGAGGAGAAAGCACAAGCTGCCCTTGGCCTGAGGACCGTGCTTCTGTGGAGCTACAAGTCAGAGGGAGACACCTCTACAGAAACTCCGTGGAGAAGCCTCTGAAATGACAAATCTTTTACCTCTGCCATTAGGCTCAGGGGCAAACGTGTGAACGTAACTTCTGTTTCCCGTGGGACGACCTCCTACAGAGAGACATTGCCATACTTTGCAGAGGTACGCCACCAGCACGTGGCCAAGTGCCTTTAAAAGAGTTTGCACCGTGTGGGCTTCAGAGCCAAGCCCTTAGAGCGCGTTATTTGAACCCCTGTGCAAGTCGGGTACCACAGGTCTCGCATAGATGACGCTATGTTCTCGAACCAAGGAGTATGTGGTTCCTTCAGGGAAAGCCACATGGTATACCATGCATCCGCCCAGCCAACCTCAGTCATGAGCCTTTCTGAGCAGGGGAGCAACTCGTCTCCCGTACCAGGGGAAAGGCCTCCTTTGCAGTGGGCTTGAGGCCACAGTGGCAAGAAGTGTTTGTAGCGTTCCCTCGTGTGATCGGAAGTGATCTGTGTGAACACAGGTCACCTTAAGCCTCACTCCAAGGACTTTCTGCAGTCAAGGAACAAACACCAACCCAGGATTTCTTTCTCGCACACGGCAATACACAAACCCCGGAATTCCATGTAGGAGCAGCACCCTGCAACTTGTTTTGGGAAGCCTTTCTCGTCCCGTCCACCTGAGCACCCTTTGCTACGCTGCAATTGCAAGAAGCGTGTAAAATGATGATAGGTTTTCACTCACAGCACTCTTCACCGCATGGGACACTGCCCTCGTTATAACCTCCAGTGTTGAAGGAACCCTCTTGGGTGAAACGCTTGCAGACCCATCCGTCTCCGCTGGGCTTGGTATCGGAAGTCTGCAGGGATTCTTTGGGATGTGTGTCCACCTGGTTTCTCCTGCTCTCCTCTGTATGAGGCTCTGTGCTAGCAAAGGGTTTTAAGGGTGCCGATGCACCACAGTGCCAGACAATATCTGGGACCAAAGACACTATGTGCTGGCCCGACCTCGCTCCTGTTCCCAGTACACTGAAGGACAACTGCATAGGAAATTTTCTTCATCTAGCCTGTCAGGTACACATCCCCTTTACCCTGTGAGCAACTCCCTTCCTGTGCAGTCTGCAGGGCTGTCATTCCATATCAGCTTGAGAAACACGGAACGAAGCACTGTTTGCACACACTTGTGCTTTGCGTGTTGAGAAAAGGTGCGCAAACCTTTCAGCACCTGCTTGGAGCAAGCTGGATGAGAACTGGCCAATCCCGAAAGAATTGTGGGTACCCCATGGTTTTCCTCTAGCTCGTCAGTTGCAGGTGCACATCCCGTCTGGGACGAGCCTGCTCGTGCCTCCGGCCAAGGCTTCTTTTATTCTATTTCGAATATGGAACACAGACCTCATGGCAGCATTAAGGCATCTCTGCGAAATTGCTCTTTCCAGCTCTCCAAGATCCCCGAATTCCATGTAGGAGCAGCACCCTTCAACTTGTTGAGGGAAAGCTTCCCCGTCCCGTCCACCTGAGCACCCTTTGCCACATCCACTTCCACGAATCATGTACAAATGATACGCTTCTCACTCACAGCAATCTTCACCGCAGGCGTCCCTGCACTTGGAATGACCGCTGGTGTTGCAGGAACTCTCTCGGGTGAAACGCTTGCAGACGCGTCCGACTCCACAGGGCTGGTACTGGAAATCTGAAAATCTTCCTTGTGATGTGCGTCCACCTGATGGCTACTGCTATTCTTTTTATATGACTCTATGTTAGCCAAGCGTTTTAAGGGATCTGGTGCACCACAGTGCCAGATGATGTCTGGGAACAAAGACACCAGAGGCTCTACCGACCTGGGTCTTGTTCCCAGCACACTGAATGACAACTGCATAGGAAATTTCCTTCATCTAGCCTGTCAGTTACACATCTCATTTCCCCTGTTAGAAACTCCCTTCCTCTGCAGTCTGAAAGGCTCTCATTCCAAATCACCTTGAGAAACGCAGAGCGTAGCACTGTGAGAACGACATCGTGGTTGGTGAGTTGAGAAAAGGGGCGCAAACCTTTCAGAACCTGCTTGGAAGAAGCTGGATGAGAGCTGGCCGCTCCCAAAGAGTTGTGGGTATCACATTGCTCTCCTCTAGCTCGTCAGTTGCACGTGCACATCCCGTGTGGGGCCAGCCTGGCCGTGCTTTCCGCCCATGGCTTCTTTACTCCGTTTCGAATACGGAACACAGAGATCGGGGCAGCATGAAGGCAGCTCTGCGAAAGCGCTATTTCCACGTCTCCAAAATAATTGGCTCCTGGTCTTGAACTCCGTGGCAAAACTCCACACCCAGAAAGGGCAAGGGGCGTAACACAACTTTCACCTAGCTAGAAGGGCACATAACCATTTCCCATAAGGGCGATGTATTTACCAGGCCACCAGTAAGGTTTTGCCAGACACGTGGCTTCACACAGCCTGCCAGACGCAGGGCCACATGCCCGTTACCGATACGTGCGGTTCGGTTATGTAGCTGAAACCACCTGGTGGATGACACATTCAGTATGGGACCACTGCAGGCATTCTTATTAGTGTGCATCACGTTTCTATCCTCTAGCCCATAACGGACTTCTGCATTCCTTCTCGGAGCAACACGTTCCTACATGCCCTCTGTGGAGAGGCATGAGCCTCGTTCCGCCCCTGGGACTTGAGCCCACTTTGCTAGCTTCGCTCAGCTTCTAAAGACCAAAGAGATAGAGTGTCTGTGTATGGAAGTTTCGAAAGGAATCGCTTCAAGTGTCCCACAAGAGGGACAGCATCTGGTCACTAAAGGAGCACTGTGGGGAAACCTTGGTTCCGAGAGCTGACGTCAAAGGGATCCCGTTCCTTAGGAAATTCTTCATGGTGTGAGGGAGGAGAAAGCACAAGCTGCCCTTGGCCTGAGGACCGTGCTTCTGTGGAGCTACAAGTCAGAGGGAGACACCTCTACAGAAACTCCGTGGAGAAGCCTCTGAAATGACAAATCTTTTACCTCTGCCATTAGGCTCAGGGGCAAACGTGTGAACGTAACTTCTGTTTCCCGTGGGACGACCTCCTACAGAGAGACATTGCCATACTTTGCAGAGGTACGCCACCAGCACGTGGCCAAGTGCCTTTAAAAGAGTTTGCACCGTGTGGGCTTCAGAGCCAAGCCCTTAGAGCGCGTTATTTGAACCCCTGTGCAAGTCGGGTACCACAGGTCTCGCATAGATGACGCTATGTTCTCGAACCAAGGAGTATGTGGTTCCTTCAGGGAAAGCCACATGGTATACCATGCATCCGCCCAGCCAACCTCAGTCATGAGCCTTTCTGAGCAGGGGAGCAACTCGTCTCCCGTACCAGGGGAAAGGCCTCCTTTGCAGTGGGCTTGAGGCCACAGTGGCAAGAAGTGTTTGTAGCGTTCCCTCGTGTGATCGGAAGTGATCTGTGTGAACACAGGTCACCTTAAGCCTCACTCCAAGGACTTTCTGCAGTCAAGGAACAAACACCAACCCAGGATTTCTTTCTCGCACACGGCAATACACAAACCCCGGAATTCCATGTAGGAGCAGCACCCTGCAACTTGTTTTGGGAAGCCTTTCTCGTCCCGTCCACCTGGGCACCCTTTGCTACGCTGCAATTGCAAGAAGCGTGTAAAATGATGATAGGTTTTCACTCACAGCACTCTTCACCGCATGGGACACTGCCCTCGTTATAACCTCCAGTGTTGAAGGAACCCTCTTGGGTGAAACGCTTGCAGACCCATCCGTCTCCGCTGGGCTTGGCATCGGAAGTCTGCAGGGATTCTTTGGGATGTGTGTCCACCTGGTTTCTCCTGCTCTCCTCTGTATGAGGCTCTGTGCTAGCAAAGGGTTTTAAGGGTGCCGATGCACCACAGTGCCAGACAATATCTGGGACCAAAGACACTATGTGCTGGCCCGACCTCGCTCCTGTTCCCAGTACACTGAAGGACAACTGCATAGGAAATTTTCTTCATCTAGCCTGTCAGGTACACATCCCCTTTACCCTGTGAGCAACTCCCTTCCTGTGCAGTCTGCAGGGCTGTCATTCCATATCAGCTTGAGAAACACGGAACGAAGCACTGTTTGCACACACTTGTGCTTTGCGTGTTGAGAAAAGGTGCGCAAACCTTTCAGCACCTGCTTGGAGCAAGCTGGATGAGAACTGGCCAATCCCGAAAGAATTGTGGGTACCCCATGGTTTTCCTCTAGCTCGTCAGTTGCAGGTGCACATCCCGTCTGGGACGAGCCTGCTCGTGCCTCCGGCCAAGGCTTCTTTTATTCTATTTCGAATATGGAACACAGACCTCATGGCAGCATTAAGGCATCTCTGCGAAATTGCTCTTTCCAGCTCTCCAAGATCCCCGAATTCCATGTAGGAGCAGCACCCTTCAACTTGTTGAGGGAAAGCTTCCCCGTCCCGTCCACCTGAGCACCCTTTGCCACATCCACTTCCACGAATCATGTACAAATGATACGCTTCTCACTCACAGCAATCTTCACCGCAGGCGTCCCTGCACTTGGAATGACCGCTGGTGTTGCAGGAACTCTCTCGGGTGAAACGCTTGCAGACGCGTCCGACTCCACAGGGCTGGTACTGGAAATCTGAAAATCTTCCTTGTGATGTGCGTCCACCTGATGGCTACTGCTATTCTTTTTATATGACTCTATGTTAGCCAAGCGTTTTAAGGGATCTGGTGCACCACAGTGCCAGATGATGTCTGGGAACAAAGACACCAGAGGCTCTACCGACCTGGGTCTTGTTCCCAGCACACTGAATGACAACTGCATAGGAAATTTCCTTCATCTAGCCTGTCAGTTACACATCTCATTTCCCCTGTTAGAAACTCCCTTCCTCTGCAGTCTGAAAGGCTCTCATTCCAAATCACCTTGAGAAACGCAGAGCGTAGCACTGTGAGAACGACATCGTGGTTTGTGAGTTGAGAAAAGGGGCGCAAACCTTTGAGAACCTGCTTGGAAGAAGCTGGATGAGAGCTGGCCGCTCCCAAAGAGTTGTGGGTATCACATTGCTCTCCTCTAGCTCGTCAGTTGCACGTGCACATCCCGTGTGGGGCCAGCCTGGCCGTGCTTTCCGCCCATGGCTTCTTTACTCCGTTTCGAATACGGAACACAGAGATCGGGGCAGCATGAAGGCAGCTCTGCGAAAGCGCTATTTCCACGTCTCCAAAATAATTGGCTCCTGGTCTTGAACTCCGTGTCAAAACTCCGCACCCAGAAAGGGCAAGGGGCGTAACACAACTTTCACCTAGCTAGAAGGGCACATAACCATTTCCCATAAGGGCGATATATTTACCAGGCCACCAGTAAGGTTTTGCCAGACACGTGGCTTCACACAGCCTGCCAGGCGCAGGGCCACATGCCCGTTACCGATACGTGCGGTTCGGTTATGTAGCTGAAACCACCTGGTGGATGACACATTCAGTATGGGACCACTGCAGGCATTCTTATTAGTGTGCATCACGTTTCTATCCTCTAGCCCATAACGGACTTCTGCATTCCTTCTCGGAGCAACACGTTCCTACATGCCCTCTGTGGAGAGGCATGAGCCTCGTTCCGCCCCTGGGACTTGAGCCCACTTTGCTAGCTTCGCTCAGCTTCTAAAGACCAAAGAGATAGAGTGTCTGTGTATGGAAGTTTCGAAAGGAATCGCTTCAAGTGTCCCACAAGAGGGACAGCATCTGGTCACTAAAGGAGCACTGTGGGGAAACCTTGGTTCCGAGAGCTGACGTCAAAGGGATCCCGTTCCTTAGGAAATTCTTCATGGTGTGAGGGAGGAGAAAGCACAAGCTGCCCTTGGCCTGAGGACCGTGCTTCTGTGGAGCTACAAGTCAGAGGGAGACACCTCTACAGAAACTCCGTGGAGAAGCCTCTGAAATGACAAATCTTTTACCTCTGCCATTAGGCTCAGGGGCAAACGTGTGAACGTAACTTCTGTTTCCCGTGGGACGACCTCCTACAGAGAGACATTGCCATACTTTGCAGAGGTACGCCACCAGCACGTGGCCAAGTGCCTTTAAAAGAGTTTGCACCGTGTGGGCTTCAGAGCCAAGCCCTTAGAGCGCGTTATTTGAACCCCTGTGCAAGTCGGGTACCACAGGTCTCGCATAGATGACGCTATGTTCTCGAACCAAGGAGTATGTGGTTCCTTCAGGGAAAGCCACATGGTATACCATGCATCCGCCCAGCCAACCTCAGTCATGAGCCTTTCTGAGCAGGGGAGCAACTCGTCTCCCGTACCAGGGGAAAGGCCTCCTTTGCAGTGGGCTTGAGGCCACAGTGGCAAGAAGTGTTTGTAGCGTTCCCTCGTGTGATCGGAAGTGATCTGTGTGAACACAGGTCACCTTAAGCCTCACTCCAAGGACTTTCTGCAGTCAAGGAACAAACACCAACCCAGGATTTCTTTCTCGCACACGGCAATACACAAACCCCGGAATTCCATGTAGGAGCAGCACCCTGCAACTTGTTTTGGGAAGCCTTTCTCGTCCCGTCCACCTGAGCACCCTTTGCTACGCTGCAATTGCAAGAAGCGTGTAAAATGATGATAGGTTTTCACTCACAGCACTCTTCACCGCATGGGACACTGCCCTCGTTATAACCTCCAGTGTTGAAGGAACCCTCTTGGGTGAAACGCTTGCAGACCCATCCGTCTCCGCTGGGCTTGGCATCGGAAGTCTGCAGGGATTCTTTGGGATGTGTGTCCACCTGGTTTCTCCTGCTCTCCTCTGTATGAGGCTCTGTGCTAGCAAAGGGTTTTAAGGGTGCCGATGCACCACAGTGCCAGACTATATCTGGGACCAAAGACACTATGTGCTGGCCCGACCTCGCTCCTGTTCCCAGTACACTGAAGGACAACTGCATAGGAAATTTTCTTCATCTAGCCTGTCAGGTACACATCCCCTTTACCCTGTGAGCAACTCCCTTCCTGTGCAGTCTGCAGGGCTGTCATTCCATATCAGCTTGAGAAACACGGAACGAAGCACTGTTTGCACACACTTGTGCTTTGCGTGTTGAGAAAAGGTGCGCAAACCTTTCAGCACCTGCTTGGAGCAAGCTGGATGAGAACTGGCCAATCCCGAAAGAATTGTGGGTACCCCATGGTTTTCCTCTAGCTCGTCAGTTGCAGGTGCACATCCCGTCTGGGACGAGCCTGCTCGTGCCTCCGGCCAAGGCTTCTTTTATTCTATTTCGAATATGGAACACAGACCTCATGGCAGCATTAAGGCATCTCTGCGAAATTACTGTTTCCAGCTCTCCAAGATCCCCGAATTCCATGTAGGAGCAGCACCCTTCAACTTGTTGAGGGAAAGCTTCCCCGTCCCGTCCACCTGAGCACCCTTTGCCACATCCACTTCCACGAATCATGTACAAATGATACGCTTCTCACTCACAGCAATCTTCACCGCAGGCGTCCCTGCACTTGGAATGACCGCTGGTGTTGCAGGAACTCTCTCGGGTGAAACGCTTGCAGACGCGTCCGACTCCACAGGGCTGGTACTGGAAATCTGAAAATCTTCCTTGTGATGTGCGTCCACCTGATGGCTACTGCTATTCTTTTTATATGACTCTATGTTAGCCAAGCGTTTTAAGGGATCTGGTGCACCACAGTGCCAGATGATGTCTGGGAACAAAGACACCAGAGGCTCTACCGACCTGGGTCTTGTTCCCAGCACACTGAATGACAACTGCATAGGAAATTTCCTTCATCTAGCCTGTCAGTTACACATCTCATTTCCCCTGTTAGAAACTCCCTTCCTCTGCAGTCTGAAAGGCTCTCATTCCAAATCACCTTGAGAAACGCAGAGCGTAGCACTGTGAGAACGACATCGTGGTTGGTGAGTTGAGAAAAGGGGCGCAAACCTTTCAGAACCTGCTTGGAAGAAGCTGGATGAGAGCTGGCCGCTCCCAAAGAGTTGTGGGTATCACATTGCTCTCCTCTAGCTCGTCAGTTGCACGTGCACATCCCGTGTGGGGCCAGCCTGGCCGTGCTTTCCGCCCATGGCTTCTTTACTCCGTTTCGAATACGGAACACAGAGATCGGGGCAGCATGAAGGCAGCTCTGCGAAAGCGCTATTTCCACGTCTCCAAAATAATTGGCTCCTGGTCTTGAACTCCGTGGCAAAACTCCACACCCAGAAAGGGCAAGGGGCGTAACACAACTTTCACCTAGCTAGAAGGGCACATAACCATTTCCCATAAGGGCGATGTATTTACCAGGCCACCAGTAAGGTTTTGCCAGACACGTGGCTTCACACAGCCTGCCAGGCGCAGGGCCACATGCCCGTTACCGATACGTGCGGTTCGGTTATGTAGCTGAAACCACCTGGTGGATGACACATTCAGTATGGGACCACTGCAGGCATTCTTATTAGTGTGCATCACGTTTCTATCCTCTAGCCCATAACGGACTTCTGCATTCCTTCTCGGAGCAACACGTTCCTACATGCCCTCTGTGGAGAGGCATGAGCCTCGTTCCGCCCCTGGGACTTGAGCCCACTTTGCTAGCTTCGCTCAGCTTCTAAAGACCAAAGAGATAGAGTGTCTGTGTATGGAAGTTTCGAAAGGAATCGCTTCAAGTGTCCCACAAGAGGGACAGCATCTGGTCACTAAAGGAGCACTGTGGGGAAACCTTGGTTCCGAGAGCTGACGTCAAAGGGATCCCGTTCCTTAGGAAATTCTTCATGGTGTGAGGGAGGAGAAAGCACAAGCTGCCCTTGGCCTGAGGACCGTGCTTCTGTGGAGCTACAAGTCAGAGGGAGACACCTCTACAGAAACTCCGTGGAGAAGCCTCTGAAATGACAAATCTTTTACCTCTGCCATTAGGCTCAGGGGCAAACGTGTGAACGTAACTTCTGTTTCCCGTGGGACGACCTCCTACAGAGAGACATTGCCATACTTTGCAGAGGTACGCCACCAGCACGTGGCCAAGTGCCTTTAAAAGAGTTTGCACCGTGTGGGCTTCAGAGCCAAGCCCTTAGAGCGCGTTATTTGAACCCCTGTGCAAGTCGGGTACCACAGGTCTCGCATAGATGACGCTATGTTCTCGAACCAAGGAGTATGTGGTTCCTTCAGGGAAAGCCACATGGTATACCATGCATCCGCCCAGCCAACCTCAGTCATGAGCCTTTCTGAGCAGGGGAGCAACTCGTCTCCCGTACCAGGGGAAAGGCCTCCTTTGCAGTGGGCTTGAGGCCACAGTGGCAAGAAGTGTTTGTAGCGTTCCCTCGTGTGATCGGAAGTGATCTGTGTGAACACAGGTCACCTTAAGCCTCACTCCAAGGACTTTCTGCAGTCAAGGAACAAACACCAACCCAGGATTTCTTTCTCGCACACGGCAATACACAAACCCCGGAATTCCATGTAGGAGCAGCACCCTGCAACTTGTTTTGGGAAGCCTTTCTCGTCCCGTCCACCTGAGCACCCTTTGCTACGCTGCAATTGCAAGAAGCGTGTAAAATGATGATAGGTTTTCACTCACAGCACTCTTCACCGCATGGGACACTGCCCTCGTTATAACCTCCAGTGTTGAAGGAACCCTCTTGGGTGAAACGCTTGCAGACCCATCCGTCTCCGCTGGGCTTGGCATCGGAAGTCTGCAGGGATTCTTTGGGATGTGTGTCCACCTGGTTTCTCCTGCTCTCCTCTGTATGAGGCTCTGTGCTAGCAAAGGGTTTTAAGGGTGCCGATGCACCACAGTGCCAGACTATATCTGGGACCAAAGACACTATGTGCTGGCCCGACCTCGCTCCTGTTCCCAGTACACTGAAGGACAACTGCATAGGAAATTTTCTTCATCTAGCCTGTCAGGTACACATCCCCTTTACCCTGTGAGCAACTCCCTTCCTGTGCAGTCTGCAGGGCTGTCATTCCATATCAGCTTGAGAAACACGGAACGAAGCACTGTTTGCACACACTTGTGCTTTGCGTGTTGAGAAAAGGTGCGCAAACCTTTCAGCACCTGCTTGGAGCAAGCTGGATGAGAACTGGCCAATCCCGAAAGAATTGTGGGTACCCCATGGTTTTCCTCTAGCTCGTCAGTTGCAGCTGCACATCCCGTCTGGGACGAGCCTGCTCGTGCCTCCGGCCAAGGCTTCTTTTATTCTATTTCGAATATGGAACACAGACCTCATGGCAGCATTAAGGCATCTCTGCGAAATTACTGTTTCCAGCTCTCCAAGATCCCCGAATTCCATGTAGGAGCAGCACCCTTCAACTTGTTGAGGGAAAGCTTCCCCGTCCCGTCCACCTGAGCACCCTTTGCCACATCCACTTCCACGAATCATGTACAAATGATACGCTTCTCACTCACAGCAATCTTCACCGCAGGCGTCCCTGCACTTGGAATGACCGCTGGTGTTGCAGGAACTCTCTCGGGTGAAACGCTTGCAGACGCGTCCGACTCCACAGGGCTGGTACTGGAAATCTGAAAATCTTCCTTGTGATGTGCGTCCACCTGATGGCTACTGCTATTCTTTTTATATGACTCTATGTTAGCCAAGCGTTTTAAGGGATCTGGTGCACCACAGTGCCAGATGATGTCTGGGAACAAAGACACCAGAGGCTCTACCGACCTGGGTCTTGTTCCCAGCACACTGAATGACAACTGCATAGGAAATTTCCTTCATCTAGCCTGTCAGTTACACATCTCATTTCCCCTGTTAGAAACTCCCTTCCTCTGCAGTCTGAAAGGCTCTCATTCCAAATCACCTTGAGAAACGCAGAGCGTAGCACTGTGAGAACGACATCGTGGTTGGTGAGTTGAGAAAAGGGGCGCAAACCTTTCAGAACCTGCTTGGAAGAAGCTGGATGAGAGCTGGCCGCTCCCAAAGAGTTGTGGGTATCACATTGCTCTCCTCTAGCTCGTCAGTTGCACGTGCACATCCCGTGTGGGGCCAGCCTGGCCGTGCTTTCCGCCCATGGCTTCTTTACTCCGTTTCGAATACGGAACACAGAGATCGGGGCAGCATGAAGGCAGCTCTGCGAAAGCGCTATTTCCACGTCTCCAAAATAATTGGCTCCTGGTCTTGAACTCCGTGGCAAAACTCCACACCCAGAAAGGGCAAGGGGCGTAACACAACTTTCACCTAGCTAGAAGGGCACATAACCATTTCCCATAAGGGCGATATATTTACCAGGCCACCAGTAAGGTTTTGCCAGACACGTGGCTTCACACAGCCTGCCAGGCGCAGGGCCACATGCCCGTTACCGATACGTGCGGTTCGGTTATGTAGCTGAAACCACCTGGTGGATGACACATTCAGTATGGGACCACTGCAGGCATTCTTATTAGTGTGCATCACGTTTCTATCCTCTAGCCCATAACGGACTTCTGCATTCCTTCTCGGAGCAACACGTTCCTACATGCCCTCTGTGGAGAGGCATGAGCCTCGTTCCGCCCCTGGGACTTGAGCCCACTTTGCTAGCTTCGCTCAGCTTCTAAAGACCAAAGAGATAGAGTGTCTGTGTATGGAAGTTTCGAAAGGAATCGCTTCAAGTGTCCCACAAGAGGGACAGCATCTGGTCACTAAAGGAGCACTGTGGGGAAACCTTGGTTCCGAGAGCTGACGTCAAAGGGATCCCGTTCCTTAGGAAATTCTTCATGGTGTGAGGGAGGAGAAAGCACAAGCTGCCCTTGGCCTGAGGACCGTGCTTCTGTGGAGCTACAAGTCAGAGGGAGACACCTCTACAGAAACTCCGTGGAGAAGCCTCTGAAATGACAAATCTTTTACCTCTGCCATTAGGCTCAGGGGCAAACGTGTGAACGTAACTTCTGTTTCCCGTGGGACGACCTCCTACAGAGAGACATTGCCATACTTTGCAGAGGTACGCCACCAGCACGTGGCCAAGTGCCTTTAAAAGAGTTTGCACCGTGTGGGCTTCAGAGCCAAGCCCTTAGAGCGCGTTATTTGAACCCCTGTGCAAGTCGGGTACCACAGGTCTCGCATAGATGACGCTATGTTCTCGAACCAAGGAGTATGTGGTTCCTTCAGGGAAAGCCACATGGTATACCATGCATCCGCCCAGCCAACCTCAGTCATGAGCCTTTCTGAGCAGGGGAGCAACTCGTCTCCCGTACCAGGGGAAAGGCCTCCTTTGCAGTGGGCTTGAGGCCACAGTGGCAAGAAGTGTTTGTAGCGTTCCCTCGTGTGATCGGAAGTGATCTGTGTGAACACAGGTCACCTTAAGCCTCACTCCAAGGACTTTCTGCAGTCAAGGAACAAACACCAACCCAGGATTTCTTTCTCGCACACGGCAATACACAAACCCCGGAATTCCATGTAGGAGCAGCACCCTGCAACTTGTTTTGGGAAGCCTTTCTCGTCCCGTCCACCTGAGCACCCTTTGCTACGCTGCAATTGCAAGAAGCGTGTAAAATGATGATAGGTTTTCACTCACAGCACTCTTCACCGCATGGGACACTGCCCTCGTTATAACCTCCAGTGTTGAAGGAACCCTCTTGGGTGAAACGCTTGCAGACCCATCCGTCTCCGCTGGGCTTGGCATCGGAAGTCTGCAGGGATTCTTTGGGATGTGTGTCCACCTGGTTTCTCCTGCTCTCCTCTGTATGAGGCTCTGTGCTAGCAAAGGGTTTTAAGGGTGCCGATGCACCACAGTGCCAGACTATATCTGGGACCAAAGACACTATGTGCTGGCCCGACCTCGCTCCTGTTCCCAGTACACTGAAGGACAACTGCATAGGAAATTTTCTTCATCTAGCCTGTCAGGTACACATCCCCTTTACCCTGTGAGCAACTCCCTTCCTGTGCAGTCTGCAGGGCTGTCATTCCATATCAGCTTGAGAAACACGGAACGAAGCACTGTTTGCACACACTTGTGCTTTGCGTGTTGAGAAAAGGTGCGCAAACCTTTCAGCACCTGCTTGGAGCAAGCTGGATGAGAACTGGCCAATCCCGAAAGAATTGTGGGTACCCCATGGTTTTCCTCTAGCTCGTCAGTTGCAGCTGCACATCCCGTCTGGGACGAGCCTGCTCGTGCCTCCGGCCAAGGCTTCTTTTATTCTATTTCGAATATGGAACACAGACCTCATGGCAGCATTAAGGCATCTCTGCGAAATTGCTCTTTCCAGCTCTCCAAGATCCCCGAATTCCATGTAGGAGCAGCACCCTTCAACTTGTTGAGGGAAAGCTTCCCCGTCCCGTCCACCTGAGCACCCTTTGCCACATCCACTTCCACGAATCATGTACAAATGATACGCTTCTCACTCACAGCAATCTTCACCGCAGGCGTCCCTGCACTTGGAATGACCGCTGGTGTTGCAGGAACTCTCTCGGGTGAAACGCTTGCAGACGCGTCCGACTCCACAGGGCTGGTACTGGAAATCTGAAAATCTTCCTTGTGATGTGCGTCCACCTGATGGCTACTGCTATTCTTTTTATATGACTCTATGTTAGCCAAGCGTTTTAAGGGATCTGGTGCACCACAGTGCCAGATGATGTCTGGGAACAAAGACACCAGAGGCTCTACCGACCTGGGTCTTGTTCCCAGCACACTGAATGACAACTGCATAGGAAATTTCCTTCATCTAGCCTGTCAGTTACACATCTCATTTCCCCTGTTAGAAACTCCCTTCCTCTGCAGTCTGAAAGGCTCTCATTCCAAATCACCTTGAGAAACGCAGAGCGTAGCACTGTGAGAACGACATCGTGGTTGGTGAGTTGAGAAAAGGGGCGCAAACCTTTCAGAACCTGCTTGGAAGAAGCTGGATGAGAGCTGGCCGCTCCCAAAGAGTTGTGGGTATCACATTGCTCTCCTCTAGCTCGTCAGTTGCACGTGCACATCCCGTGTGGGGCCAGCCTGGCCGTGCTTTCCGCCCATGGCTTCTTTACTCCGTTTCGAATACGGAACACAGAGATCGGGGCAGCATGAAGGCAGCTCTGCGAAAGCGCTATTTCCACGTCTCCAAAATAATTGGCTCCTGGTCTTGAACTCCGTGGCAAAACTCCACACCCAGAAAGGGCAAGGGGCGTAACACAACTTTCACCTAGCTAGAAGGGCACATAACCATTTCCCATAAGGGCGATATATTTACCAGGCCACCAGTAAGGTTTTGCCAGACACGTGGCTTCACACAGCCTGCCAGGCGCAGGGCCACATGCCCGTTACCGATACGTGCGGTTCGGTTATGTAGCTGAAACCACCTGGTGGATGACACATTCAGTATGGGACCACTGCAGGCATTCTTATTAGTGTGCATCACGTTTCTATCCTCTAGCCCATAACGGACTTCTGCATTCCTTCTCGGAGCAACACGTTCCTACATGCCCTCTGTGGAGAGGCATGAGCCTCGTTCCGCCCCTGGGACTTGAGCCCACTTTGCTAGCTTCGCTCAGCTTCTAAAGACCAAAGAGATAGAGTGTCTGTGTATGGAAGTTTCGAAAGGAATCGCTTCAAGTGTCCCACAAGAGGGACAGCATCTGGTCACTAAAGGAGCACTGTGGGGAAACCTTGGTTCCGAGAGCTGACGTCAAAGGGATCCCGTTCCTTAGGAAATTCTTCATGGTGTGAGGGAGGAGAAAGCACAAGCTGCCCTTGGCCTGAGGACCGTGCTTCTGTGGAGCTACAAGTCAGAGGGAGACACCTCTACAGAAACTCCGTGGAGAAGCCTCTGAAATGACAAATCTTTTACCTCTGCCATTAGGCTCAGGGGCAAACGTGTGAACGTAACTTCTGTTTCCCGTGGGACGACCTCCTACAGAGAGACATTGCCATACTTTGCAGAGGTACGCCACCAGCACGTGGCCAAGTGCCTTTAAAAGAGTTTGCACCGTGTGGGCTTCAGAGCCAAGCCCTTAGAGCGCGTTATTTGAACCCCTGTGCAAGTCGGGTACCACAGGTCTCGCATAGATGACGCTATGTTCTCGAACCAAGGAGTATGTGGTTCCTTCAGGGAAAGCCACATGGTATACCATGCATCCGCCCAGCCAACCTCAGTCATGAGCCTTTCTGAGCAGGGGAGCAACTCGTCTCCCGTACCAGGGGAAAGGCCTCCTTTGCAGTGGGCTTGAGGCCACAGTGGCAAGAAGTGTTTGTAGCGTTCCCTCGTGTGATCGGAAGTGATCTGTGTGAACACAGGTCACCTTAAGCCTCACTCCAAGGACTTTCTGCAGTCAAGGAACAAACACCAACCCAGGATTTCTTTCTCGCACACGGCAATACACAAACCCCGGAATTCCATGTAGGAGCAGCACCCTGCAACTTGTTTTGGGAAGCCTTTCTCGTCCCGTCCACCTGAGCACCCTTTGCTACGCTGCAATTGCAAGAAGCGTGTAAAATGATGATAGGTTTTCACTCACAGCACTCTTCACCGCATGGGACACTGCCCTCGTTATAACCTCCAGTGTTGAAGGAACCCTCTTGGGTGAAACGCTTGCAGACCCATCCGTCTCCGCTGGGCTTGGCATCGGAAGTCTGCAGGGATTCTTTGGGATGTGTGTCCACCTGGTTTCTCCTGCTCTCCTCTGTATGAGGCTCTGTGCTAGCAAAGGGTTTTAAGGGTGCCGATGCACCACAGTGCCAGACAATATCTGGGACCAAAGACACTATGTGCTGGCCCGACCTCGCTCCTGTTCCCAGTACACTGAAGGACAACTGCATAGGAAATTTTCTTCATCTAGCCTGTCAGGTACACATCCCCTTTACCCTGTGAGCAACTCCCTTCCTGTGCAGTCTGCAGGGCTGTCATTCCATATCAGCTTGAGAAACACGGAACGAAGCACTGTTTGCACACACTTGTGCTTTGCGTGTTGAGAAAAGGTGCGCAAACCTTTCAGCACCTGCTTGGAGCAAGCTGGATGAGAACTGGCCAATCCCGAAAGAATTGTGGGTACCCCATGGTTTTCCTCTAGCTCGTCAGTTGCAGGTGCACATCCCGTCTGGGACGAGCCTGCTCGTGCCTCCGGCCAAGGCTTCTTTTATTCTATTTCGAATATGGAACACAGACCTCATGGCAGCATTAAGGCATCTCTGCGAAATTGCTCTTTCCAGCTCTCCAAGATCCCCGAATTCCATGTAGGAGCAGCACCCTTCAACTTGTTGAGGGAAAGCTTCCCCGTCCCGTCCACCTGAGCACCCTTTGCCACATCCACTTCCACGAATCATGTACAAATGATACGCTTCTCACTCACAGCAATCTTCACCGCAGGCGTCCCTGCACTTGGAATGACCGCTGGTGTTGCAGGAACTCTCTCGGGTGAAACGCTTGCAGACGCGTCCGACTCCACAGGGCTGGTACTGGAAATCTGAAAATCTTCCTTGTGATGTGCGTCCACCTGATGGCTACTGCTATTCTTTTTATATGACTCTATGTTAGCCAAGCGTTTTAAGGGATCTGGTGCACCACAGTGCCAGATGATGTCTGGGAACAAAGACACCAGAGGCTCTACCGACCTGGGTCTTGTTCCCAGCACACTGAATGACAACTGCATAGGAAATTTCCTTCATCTAGCCTGTCAGTTACACATCTCATTTCCCCTGTTAGAAACTCCCTTCCTCTGCAGTCTGAAAGGCTCTCATTCCAAATCACCTTGAGAAACGCAGAGCGTAGCACTGTGAGAACGACATCGTGGTTGGTGAGTTGAGAAAAGGGGCGCAAACCTTTCAGAACCTGCTTGGAAGAAGCTGGATGAGAGCTGGCCGCTCCCAAAGAGTTGTGGGTATCACATTGCTCTCCTCTAGCTCGTCAGTTGCACGTGCACATCCCGTGTGGGGCCAGCCTGGCCGTGCTTTCCGCCCATGGCTTCTTTACTCCGTTTCGAATACGGAACACAGAGATCGGGGCAGCATGAAGGCAGCTCTGCGAAAGCGCTATTTCCACGTCTCCAAAATAATTGGCTCCTGGTCTTGAACTCCGTGGCAAAACTCCACACCCAGAAAGGGCAAGGGGCGTAACACAACTTTCACCTAGCTAGAAGGGCACATAACCATTTCCCATAAGGGCGATATATTTACCAGGCCACCAGTAAGGTTTTGCCAGACACGTGGCTTCACACAGCCTGCCAGGCGCAGGGCCACATGCCCGTTACCGATACGTGCGGTTCGGTTATGTAGCTGAAACCACCTGGTGGATGACACATTCAGTATGGGACCACTGCAGGCATTCTTATTAGTGTGCATCACGTTTCTATCCTCTAGCCCATAACGGACTTCTGCATTCCTTCTCGGAGCAACACGTTCCTACATGCCCTCTGTGGAGAGGCATGAGCCTCGTTCCGCCCCTGGGACTTGAGCCCACTTTGCTAGCTTCGCTCAGCTTCTAAAGACCAAAGAGATAGAGTGTCTGTGTATGGAAGTTTCGAAAGGAATCGCTTCAAGTGTCCCACAAGAGGGACAGCATCTGGTCACTAAAGGAGCACTGTGGGGAAACCTTGGTTCCGAGAGCTGACGTCAAAGGGATCCCGTTCCTTAGGAAATTCTTCATGGTGTGAGGGAGGAGAAAGCACAAGCTGCCCTTGGCCTGAGGACCGTGCTTCTGTGGAGCTACAAGTCAGAGGGAGACACCTCTACAGAAACTCCGTGGAGAAGCCTCTGAAATGACAAATCTTTTACCTCTGCCATTAGGCTCAGGGGCAAACGTGTGAACGTAACTTCTGTTTCCCGTGGGACGACCTCCTACAGAGAGACATTGCCATACTTTGCAGAGGTACGCCACCAGCACGTGGCCAAGTGCCTTTAAAAGAGTTTGCACCGTGTGGGCTTCAGAGCCAAGCCCTTAGAGCGCGTTATTTGAACCCCTGTGCAAGTCGGGTACCACAGGTCTCGCATAGATGACGCTATGTTCTCGAACCAAGGAGTATGTGGTTCCTTCAGGGAAAGCCACATGGTATACCATGCATCCGCCCAGCCAACCTCAGTCATGAGCCTTTCTGAGCAGGGGAGCAACTCGTCTCCCGTACCAGGGGAAAGGCCTCCTTTGCAGTGGGCTTGAGGCCACAGTGGCAAGAAGTGTTTGTAGCGTTCCCTCGTGTGATCGGAAGTGATCTGTGTGAACACAGGTCACCTTAAGCCTCACTCCAAGGACTTTCTGCAGTCAAGGAACAAACACCAACCCAGGATTTCTTTCTCGCACACGGCAATACACAAACCCCGGAATTCCATGTAGGAGCAGCACCCTGCAACTTGTTTTGGGAAGCCTTTCTCGTCCCGTCCACCTGGGCACCCTTTGCTACGCTGCAATTGCAAGAAGCGTGTAAAATGATGATAGGTTTTCACTCACAGCACTCTTCACCGCATGGGACACTGCCCTCGTTATAACCTCCAGTGTTGAAGGAACCCTCTTGGGTGAAACGCTTGCAGACCCATCCGTCTCCGCTGGGCTTGGCATCGGAAGTCTGCAGGGATTCTTTGGGATGTGTGTCCACCTGGTTTCTCCTGCTCTCCTCTGTATGAGGCTCTGTGCTAGCAAAGGGTTTTAAGGGTGCCGATGCACCACAGTGCCAGACAATATCTGGGACCAAAGACACTATGTGCTGGCCCGACCTCGCTCCTGTTCCCAGTACACTGAAGGACAACTGCATAGGAAATTTTCTTCATCTAGCCTGTCAGGTACACATCCCCTTTACCCTGTGAGCAACTCCCTTCCTGTGCAGTCTGCAGGGCTGTCATTCCATATCAGCTTGAGAAACACGGAACGAAGCACTGTTTGCACACACTTGTGCTTTGCGTGTTGAGAAAAGGTGCGCAAACCTTTCAGCACCTGCTTGGAGCAAGCTGGATGAGAACTGGCCAATCCCGAAAGAATTGTGGGTACCCCATGGTTTTCCTCTAGCTCGTCAGTTGCAGGTGCACATCCCGTCTGGGACGAGCCTGCTCGTGCCTCCGGCCAAGGCTTCTTTTATTCTATTTCGAATATGGAACACAGACCTCATGGCAGCATTAAGGCATCTCTGCGAAATTGCTCTTTCCAGCTCTCCAAGATCCCCGAATTCCATGTAGGAGCAGCACCCTTCAACTTGTTGAGGGAAAGCTTCCCCGTCCCGTCCACCTGAGCACCCTTTGCCACATCCACTTCCACGAATCATGTACAAATGATACGCTTCTCACTCACAGCAATCTTCACCGCAGGCGTCCCTGCACTTGGAATGACCGCTGGTGTTGCAGGAACTCTCTCGGGTGAAACGCTTGCAGACGCGTCCGACTCCACAGGGCTGGTACTGGAAATCTGAAAATCTTCCTTGTGATGTGCGTCCACCTGATGGCTACTGCTATTCTTTTTATATGACTCTATGTTAGCCAAGCGTTTTAAGGGATCTGGTGCACCACAGTGCCAGATGATGTCTGGGAACAAAGACACCAGAGGCTCTACCGACCTGGGTCTTGTTCCCAGCACACTGAATGACAACTGCATAGGAAATTTCCTTCATCTAGCCTGTCAGTTACACATCTCATTTCCCCTGTTAGAAACTCCCTTCCTCTGCAGTCTGAAAGGCTCTCATTCCAAATCACCTTGAGAAACGCAGAGCGTAGCACTGTGAGAACGACATCGTGGTTTGTGAGTTGAGAAAAGGGGCGCAAACCTTTCAGAACCTGCTTGGAAGAAGCTGGATGAGAGCTGGCCGCTCCCAAAGAGTTGTGGGTATCACATTGCTCTCCTCTAGCTCGTCAGTTGCACGTGCACATCCCGTGTGGGGCCAGCCTGGCCGTGCTTTCCGCCCATGGCTTCTTTACTCCGTTTCGAATACGGAACACAGAGATCGGGGCAGCATGAAGGCAGCTCTGCGAAAGCGCTATTTCCACGTCTCCAAAATAATTGGCTCCTGGTCTTGAACTCCGTGGCAAAACTCCGCACCCAGAAAGGGCAAGGGGCGTAACACAACTTTCACCTAGCTAGAAGGGCACATAACCATTTCCCATAAGGGCGATATATTTACCAGGCCACCAGTAAGGTTTTGCCAGACACGTGGCTTCACACAGCCTGCCAGGCGCAGGGCCACATGCCCGTTACCGATACGTGCGGTTCGGTTATGTAGCTGAAACCACCTGGTGGATGACACATTCAGTATGGGACCACTGCAGGCATTCTTATTAGTGTGCATCACGTTTCTATCCTCTAGCCCATAACGGACTTCTGCATTCCTTCTCGGAGCAACACGTTCCTACATGCCCTCTGTGGAGAGGCATGAGCCTCGTTCCGCCCCTGGGACTTGAGCCCACTTTGCTAGCTTCGCTCAGCTTCTAAAGACCAAAGAGATAGAGTGTCTGTGTATGGAAGTTTCGAAAGGAATCGCTTCAAGTGTCCCACAAGAGGGACAGCATCTGGTCACTAAAGGAGCACTGTGGGGAAACCTTGGTTCCGAGAGCTGACGTCAAAGGGATCCCGTTCCTTAGGAAATTCTTCATGGTGTGAGGGAGGAGAAAGCACAAGCTGCCCTTGGCCTGAGGACCGTGCTTCTGTGGAGCTACAAGTCAGAGGGAGACACCTCTACAGAAACTCCGTGGAGAAGCCTCTGAAATGACAAATCTTTTACCTCTGCCATTAGGCTCAGGGGCAAACGTGTGAACGTAACTTCTGTTTCCCGTGGGACGACCTCCTACAGAGAGACATTGCCATACTTTGCAGAGGTACGCCACCAGCACGTGGCCAAGTGCCTTTAAAAGAGTTTGCACCGTGTGGGCTTCAGAGCCAAGCCCTTAGAGCGCGTTATTTGAACCCCTGTGCAAGTCGGGTACCACAGGTCTCGCATAGATGACGCTATGTTCTCGAACCAAGGAGTATGTGGTTCCTTCAGGGAAAGCCACATGGTATACCATGCATCCGCCCAGCCAACCTCAGTCATGAGCCTTTCTGAGCAGGGGAGCAACTCGTCTCCCGTACCAGGGGAAAGGCCTCCTTTGCAGTGGGCTTGAGGCCACAGTGGCAAGAAGTGTTTGTAGCGTTCCCTCGTGTGATCGGAAGTGATCTGTGTGAACACAGGTCACCTTAAGCCTCACTCCAAGGACTTTCTGCAGTCAAGGAACAAACACCAACCCAGGATTTCTTTCTCGCACACGGCAATACACAAACCCCGGAATTCCATGTAGGAGCAGCACCCTGCAACTTGTTTTGGGAAGCCTTTCTCGTCCCGTCCACCTGAGCACCCTTTGCTACGCTGCAATTGCAAGAAGCGTGTAAAATGATGATAGGTTTTCACTCACAGCACTCTTCACCGCATGGGACACTGCCCTCGTTATAACCTCCAGTGTTGAAGGAACCCTCTTGGGTGAAACGCTTGCAGACCCATCCGTCTCCGCTGGGCTTGGCATCGGAAGTCTGCAGGGATTCTTTGGGATGTGTGTCCACCTGGTTTCTCCTGCTCTCCTCTGTATGAGGCTCTGTGCTAGCAAAGGGTTTTAAGGGTGCCGATGCACCACAGTGCCAGACTATATCTGGGACCAAAGACACTATGTGCTGGCCCGACCTCGCTCCTGTTCCCAGTACACTGAAGGACAACTGCATAGGAAATTTTCTTCATCTAGCCTGTCAGGTACACATCCCCTTTACCCTGTGAGCAACTCCCTTCCTGTGCAGTCTGCAGGGCTGTCATTCCATATCAGCTTGAGAAACACGGAACGAAGCACTGTTTGCACACACTTGTGCTTTGCGTGTTGAGAAAAGGTGCGCAAACCTTTCAGCACCTGCTTGGAGCAAGCTGGATGAGAACTGGCCAATCCCGAAAGAATTGTGGGTACCCCATGGTTTTCCTCTAGCTCGTCAGTTGCAGGTGCACATCCCGTCTGGGACGAGCCTGCTCGTGCCTCCGGCCAAGGCTTCTTTTATTCTATTTCGAATATGGAACACAGACCTCATGGCAGCATTAAGGCATCTCTGCGAAATTGCTCTTTCCAGCTCTCCAAGATCCCCGAATTCCATGTAGGAGCAGCACCCTTCAACTTGTTGAGGGAAAGCTTCCCCGTCCCGTCCACCTGAGCACCCTTTGCCACATCCACTTCCACGAATCATGTACAAATGATACGCTTCTCACTCACAGCAATCTTCACCGCAGGCGTCCCTGCACTTGGAATGACCGCTGGTGTTGCAGGAACTCTCTCGGGTGAAACGCTTGCAGACGCGTCCGACTCCACAGGGCTGGTACTGGAAATCTGAAAATCTTCCTTGTGATGTGCGTCCACCTGATGGCTACTGCTATTCTTTTTATATGACTCTATGTTAGCCAAGCGTTTTAAGGGATCTGGTGCACCACAGTGCCAGATGATGTCTGGGAACAAAGACACCAGAGGCTCTACCGACCTGGGTCTTGTTCCCAGCACACTGAATGACAACTGCATAGGAAATTTCCTTCATCTAGCCTGTCAGTTACACATCTCATTTCCCCTGTTAGAAACTCCCTTCCTCTGCAGTCTGAAAGGCTCTCATTCCAAATCACCTTGAGAAACGCAGAGCGTAGCACTGTGAGAACGACATCGTGGTTGGTGAGTTGAGAAAAGGGGCGCAAACCTTTCAGAACCTGCTTGGAAGAAGCTGGATGAGAGCTGGCCGCTCCCAAAGAGTTGTGGGTATCACATTGCTCTCCTCTAGCTCGTCAGTTGCACGTGCACATCCCGTGTGGGGCCAGCCTGGCCGTGCTTTCCGCCCATGGCTTCTTTACTCCGTTTCGAATACGGAACACAGAGATCGGGGCAGCATGAAGGCAGCTCTGCGAAAGCGCTATTTCCACGTCTCCAAAATAATTGGCTCCTGGTCTTGAACTCCGTGTCAAAACTCCGCACCCAGAAAGGGCAAGGGGCGTAACACAACTTTCACCTAGCTAGAAGGGCACATAACCATTTCCCATAAGGGCGATGTATTTACCAGGCCACCAGTAAGGTTTTGCCAGACACGTGGCTTCACACAGCCTGCCAGGCGCAGGGCCACATGCCCGTTACCGATACGTGCGGTTCGGTTATGTAGCTGAAACCACCTGGTGGATGACACATTCAGTATGGGACCACTGCAGGCATTCTTATTAGTGTGCATCACGTTTCTATCCTCTAGCCCATAACGGACTTCTGCATTCCTTCTCGGAGCAACACGTTCCTACATGCCCTCTGTGGAGAGGCATGAGCCTCGTTCCGCCCCTGGGACTTGAGCCCACTTTGCTAGCTTCGCTCAGCTTCTAAAGACCAAAGAGATAGAGTGTCTGTGTATGGAAGTTTCGAAAGGAATCGCTTCAAGTGTCCCACAAGAGGGACAGCATCTGGTCACTAAAGGAGCACTGTGGGGAAACCTTGGTTCCGAGAGCTGACGTCAAAGGGATCCCGTTCCTTAGGAAATTCTTCATGGTGTGAGGGAGGAGAAAGCACAAGCTGCCCTTGGCCTGAGGACCGTGCTTCTGTGGAGCTACAAGTCAGAGGGAGACACCTCTACAGAAACTCCGTGGAGAAGCCTCTGAAATGACAAATCTTTTACCTCTGCCATTAGGCTCAGGGGCAAACGTGTGAACGTAACTTCTGTTTCCCGTGGGACGACCTCCTACAGAGAGACATTGCCATACTTTGCAGAGGTACGCCACCAGCACGTGGCCAAGTGCCTTTAAAAGAGTTTGCACCGTGTGGGCTTCAGAGCCAAGCCCTTAGAGCGCGTTATTTGAACCCCTGTGCAAGTCGGGTACCACAGGTCTCGCATAGATGACGCTATGTTCTCGAACCAAGGAGTATGTGGTTCCTTCAGGGAAAGCCACATGGTATACCATGCATCCGCCCAGCCAACCTCAGTCATGAGCCTTTCTGAGCAGGGGAGCAACTCGTCTCCCGTACCAGGGGAAAGGCCTCCTTTGCAGTGGGCTTGAGGCCACAGTGGCAAGAAGTGTTTGTAGCGTTCCCTCGTGTGATCGGAAGTGATCTGTGTGAACACAGGTCACCTTAAGCCTCACTCCAAGGACTTTCTGCAGTCAAGGAACAAACACCAACCCAGGATTTCTTTCTCGCACACGGCAATACACAAACCCCGGAATTCCATGTAGGAGCAGCACCCTGCAACTTGTTTTGGGAAGCCTTTCTCGTCCCGTCCACCTGAGCACCCTTTGCTACGCTGCAATTGCAAGAAGCGTGTAAAATGATGATAGGTTTTCACTCACAGCACTCTTCACCGCATGGGACACTGCCC
Organism: Balaenoptera ricei; assembly: GCF_028023285.1. NCBI lineage: Eukaryota > Metazoa > Chordata > Mammalia > Artiodactyla > Balaenopteridae > Balaenoptera > Balaenoptera ricei. The sequence continues at coordinate 53,581,870 of NC_082660.1, forward strand.
TCGTTATAACCTCCAGTGTTGAAGGAACCCTCTTGGGTGAAACGCTTGCAGACCCATCCGTCTCCGCTGGGCTTGGCATCGGAAGTCTGCAGGGATTCTTTGGGATGTGTGTCCACCTGGTTTCTCCTGCTCTCCTCTGTATGAGGCTCTGTGCTAGCAAAGGGTTTTAAGGGTGCCGATGCACCACAGTGCCAGACTATATCTGGGACCAAAGACACTATGTGCTGGCCCGACCTCGCTCCTGTTCCCAGTACACTGAAGGACAACTGCATAGGAAATTTTCTTCATCTAGCCTGTCAGGTACACATCCCCTTTACCCTGTGAGCAACTCCCTTCCTGTGCAGTCTGCAGGGCTGTCATTCCATATCAGCTTGAGAAACACGGAACGAAGCACTGTTTGCACACACTTGTGCTTTGCGTGTTGAGAAAAGGTGCGCAAACCTTTCAGCACCTGCTTGGAGCAAGCTGGATGAGAACTGGCCAATCCCGAAAGAATTGTGGGTACCCCATGGTTTTCCTCTAGCTCGTCAGTTGCAGGTGCACATCCCGTCTGGGACGAGCCTGCTCGTGCCTCCGGCCAAGGCTTCTTTTATTCTATTTCGAATATGGAACACAGACCTCATGGCAGCATTAAGGCATCTCTGCGAAATTACTGTTTCCAGCTCTCCAAGATCCCCGAATTCCATGTAGGAGCAGCACCCTTCAACTTGTTGAGGGAAAGCTTCCCCGTCCCGTCCACCTGAGCACCCTTTGCCACATCCACTTCCACGAATCATGTACAAATGATACGCTTCTCACTCACAGCAATCTTCACCGCAGGCGTCCCTGCACTTGGAATGACCGCTGGTGTTGCAGGAACTCTCTCGGGTGAAACGCTTGCAGACGCGTCCGACTCCACAGGGCTGGTACTGGAAATCTGAAAATCTTCCTTGTGATGTGCGTCCACCTGATGGCTACTGCTATTCTTTTTATATGACTCTATGTTAGCCAAGCGTTTTAAGGGATCTGGTGCACCACAGTGCCAGATGATGTCTGGGAACAAAGACACCAGAGGCTCTACCGACCTGGGTCTTGTTCCCAGCACACTGAATGACAACTGCATAGGAAATTTCCTTCATCTAGCCTGTCAGTTACACATCTCATTTCCCCTGTTAGAAACTCCCTTCCTCTGCAGTCTGAAAGGCTCTCATTCCAAATCACCTTGAGAAACGCAGAGCGTAGCACTGTGAGAACGACATCGTGGTTGGTGAGTTGAGAAAAGGGGCGCAAACCTTTCAGAACCTGCTTGGAAGAAGCTGGATGAGAGCTGGCCGCTCCCAAAGAGTTGTGGGTATCACATTGCTCTCCTCTAGCTCGTCAGTTGCACGTGCACATCCCGTGTGGGGCCAGCCTGGCCGTGCTTTCCGCCCATGGCTTCTTTACTCCGTTTCGAATACGGAACACAGAGATCGGGGCAGCATGAAGGCAGCTCTGCGAAAGCGCTATTTCCACGTCTCCAAAATAATTGGCTCCTGGTCTTGAACTCCGTGGCAAAACTCCACACCCAGAAAGGGCAAGGGGCGTAACACAACTTTCACCTAGCTAGAAGGGCACATAACCATTTCCCATAAGGGCGATGTATTTACCAGGCCACCAGTAAGGTTTTGCCAGACACGTGGCTTCACACAGCCTGCCAGGCGCAGGGCCACATGCCCGTTACCGATACGTGCGGTTCGGTTATGTAGCTGAAACCACCTGGTGGATGACACATTCAGTATGGGACCACTGCAGGCATTCTTATTAGTGTGCATCACGTTTCTATCCTCTAGCCCATAACGGACTTCTGCATTCCTTCTCGGAGCAACACGTTCCTACATGCCCTCTGTGGAGAGGCATGAGCCTCGTTCCGCCCCTGGGACTTGAGCCCACTTTGCTAGCTTCGCTCAGCTTCTAAAGACCAAAGAGATAGAGTGTCTGTGTATGGAAGTTTCGAAAGGAATCGCTTCAAGTGTCCCACAAGAGGGACAGCATCTGGTCACTAAAGGAGCACTGTGGGGAAACCTTGGTTCCGAGAGCTGACGTCAAAGGGATCCCGTTCCTTAGGAAATTCTTCATGGTGTGAGGGAGGAGAAAGCACAAGCTGCCCTTGGCCTGAGGACCGTGCTTCTGTGGAGCTACAAGTCAGAGGGAGACACCTCTACAGAAACTCCGTGGAGAAGCCTCTGAAATGACAAATCTTTTACCTCTGCCATTAGGCTCAGGGGCAAACGTGTGAACGTAACTTCTGTTTCCCGTGGGACGACCTCCTACAGAGAGACATTGCCATACTTTGCAGAGGTACGCCACCAGCACGTGGCCAAGTGCCTTTAAAAGAGTTTGCACCGTGTGGGCTTCAGAGCCAAGCCCTTAGAGCGCGTTATTTGAACCCCTGTGCAAGTCGGGTACCACAGGTCTCGCATAGATGACGCTATGTTCTCGAACCAAGGAGTATGTGGTTCCTTCAGGGAAAGCCACATGGTATACCATGCATCCGCCCAGCCAACCTCAGTCATGAGCCTTTCTGAGCAGGGGAGCAACTCGTCTCCCGTACCAGGGGAAAGGCCTCCTTTGCAGTGGGCTTGAGGCCACAGTGGCAAGAAGTGTTTGTAGCGTTCCCTCGTGTGATCGGAAGTGATCTGTGTGAACACAGGTCACCTTAAGCCTCACTCCAAGGACTTTCTGCAGTCAAGGAACAAACACCAACCCAGGATTTCTTTCTCGCACACGGCAATACACAAACCCCGGAATTCCATGTAGGAGCAGCACCCTGCAACTTGTTTTGGGAAGCCTTTCTCGTCCCGTCCACCTGAGCACCCTTTGCTACGCTGCAATTGCAAGAAGCGTGTAAAATGATGATAGGTTTTCACTCACAGCACTCTTCACCGCATGGGACACTGCCCTCGTTATAACCTCCAGTGTTGAAGGAACCCTCTTGGGTGAAACGCTTGCAGACCCATCCGTCTCCGCTGGGCTTGGCATCGGAAGTCTGCAGGGATTCTTTGGGATGTGTGTCCACCTGGTTTCTCCTGCTCTCCTCTGTATGAGGCTCTGTGCTAGCAAAGGGTTTTAAGGGTGCCGATGCACCACAGTGCCAGACAATATCTAGGACCAAAGACACTATGTGCTGGCCCAACCTCGCTCCTGTTCCCAGTACACTGAAGGACAACTGCATAGGAAATTTTCTTCATCTAGCCTGTCAGGTACACATCCCCTTTACCCTGTGAGCAACTCCCTTCCTGTGCAGTCTGCAGGGCTGTCATTCCATATCAGCTTGAGAAACACGGAACGAAGCACTGTTTGCACACACTTGTGCTTTGCGTGTTGAGAAAAGGTGCGCAAACCTTTCAGCACCTGCTTGGAGCAAGCTGGATGAGAACTGGCCAATCCCGAAAGAATTGTGGGTACCCCATGGTTTTCCTCTAGCTCGTCAGTTGCAGGTGCACATCCCGTCTGGGACGAGCCTGCTCGTGCCTCCGGCCAAGGCTTCTTTTATTCTATTTCGAATATGGAACACAGACCTCATGGCAGCATTAAGGCATCTCTGCGAAATTGCTCTTTCCAGCTCTCCAAGATCCCCGAATTCCATGTAGGAGCAGCACCCTTCAACTTGTTGAGGGAAAGCTTCCCCGTCCCGTCCACCTGAGCACCCTTTGCCACATCCACTTCCACGAATCATGTACAAATGATACGCTTCTCACTCACAGCAATCTTCACCGCAGGCGTCCCTGCACTTGGAATGACCGCTGGTGTTGCAGGAACTCTCTCGGGTGAAACGCTTGCAGACGCGTCCGACTCCACAGGGCTGGTACTGGAAATCTGAAAATCTTCCTTGTGATGTGCGTCCACCTGATGGCTACTGCTATTCTTTTTATATGACTCTATGTTAGCCAAGCGTTTTAAGGGATCTGGTGCACCACAGTGCCAGATGATGTCTGGGAACAAAGACACCAGAGGCTCTACCGACCTGGGTCTTGTTCCCAGCACACTGAATGACAACTGCATAGGAAATTTCCTTCATCTAGCCTGTCAGTTACACATCTCATTTCCCCTGTTAGAAACTCCCTTCCTCTGCAGTCTGAAAGGCTCTCATTCCAAATCACCTTGAGAAACGCAGAGCGTAGCACTGTGAGAACGACATCGTGGTTGGTGAGTTGAGAAAAGGGGCGCAAACCTTTCAGAACCTGCTTGGAAGAAGCTGGATGAGAGCTGGCCGCTCCCAAAGAGTTGTGGGTATCACATTGCTCTCCTCTAGCTCGTCAGTTGCACGTGCACATCCCGTGTGGGGCCAGCCTGGCCGTGCTTTCCGCCCATGGCTTCTTTACTCCGTTTCGAATACGGAACACAGAGATCGGGGCAGCATGAAGGCAGCTCTGCGAAAGCGCTATTTCCACGTCTCCAAAATAATTGGCTCCTGGTCTTGAACTCCGTGGCAAAACTCCACACCCAGAAAGGGCAAGGGGCGTAACACAACTTTCACCTAGCTAGAAGGGCACATAACCATTTCCCATAAGGGCGATGTATTTACCAGGCCACCAGTAAGGTTTTGCCAGACACGTGGCTTCACACAGCCTGCCAGGCGCAGGGCCACATGCCCGTTACCGATACGTGCGGTTCGGTTATGTAGCTGAAACCACCTGGTGGATGACACATTCAGTATGGGACCACTGCAGGCATTCTTATTAGTGTGCATCACGTTTCTATCCTCTAGCCCATAACGGACTTCTGCATTCCTTCTCGGAGCAACACGTTCCTACATGCCCTCTGTGGAGAGGCATGAGCCTCGTTCCGCCCCTGGGACTTGAGCCCACTTTGCTAGCTTCGCTCAGCTTCTAAAGACCAAAGAGATAGAGTGTCTGTGTATGGAAGTTTCGAAAGGAATCGCTTCAAGTGTCCCACAAGAGGGACAGCATCTGGTCACTAAAGGAGCACTGTGGGGAAACCTTGGTTCCGAGAGCTGACGTCAAAGGGATCCCGTTCCTTAGGAAATTCTTCATGGTGTGAGGGAGGAGAAAGCACAAGCTGCCCTTGGCCTGAGGACCGTGCTTCTGTGGAGCTACAAGTCAGAGGGAGACACCTCTACAGAAACTCCGTGGAGAAGCCTCTGAAATGACAAATCTTTTACCTCTGCCATTAGGCTCAGGGGCAAACGTGTGAACGTAACTTCTGTTTCCCGTGGGACGACCTCCTACAGAGAGACATTGCCATACTTTGCAGAGGTACGCCACCAGCACGTGGCCAAGTGCCTTTAAAAGAGTTTGCACCGTGTGGGCTTCAGAGCCAAGCCCTTAGAGCGCGTTATTTGAACCCCTGTGCAAGTCGGGTACCACAGGTCTCGCATAGATGACGCTATGTTCTCGAACCAAGGAGTATGTGGTTCCTTCAGGGAAAGCCACATGGTATACCATGCATCCGCCCAGCCAACCTCAGTCATGAGCCTTTCTGAGCAGGGGAGCAACTCGTCTCCCGTACCAGGGGAAAGGCCTCCTTTGCAGTGGGCTTGAGGCCACAGTGGCAAGAAGTGTTTGTAGCGTTCCCTCGTGTGATCGGAAGTGATCTGTGTGAACACAGGTCACCTTAAGCCTCACTCCAAGGACTTTCTGCAGTCAAGGAACAAACACCAACCCAGGATTTCTTTCTCGCACACGGCAATACACAAACCCCGGAATTCCATGTAGGAGCAGCACCCTGCAACTTGTTTTGGGAAGCCTTTCTCGTCCCGTCCACCTGAGCACCCTTTGCTACGCTGCAATTGCAAGAAGCGTGTAAAATGATGATAGGTTTTCACTCACAGCACTCTTCACCGCATGGGACACTGCCCTCGTTATAACCTCCAGTGTTGAAGGAACCCTCTTGGGTGAAACGCTTGCAGACCCATCCGTCTCCGCTGGGCTTGGCATCGGAAGTCTGCAGGGATTCTTTGGGATGTGTGTCCACCTGGTTTCTCCTGCTCTCCTCTGTATGAGGCTCTGTGCTAGCAAAGGGTTTTAAGGGTGCCGATGCACCACAGTGCCAGACAATATCTGGGACCAAAGACACTATGTGCTGGCCCGACCTCGCTCCTGTTCCCAGTACACTGAAGGACAACTGCATAGGAAATTTTCTTCATCTAGCCTGTCAGGTACACATCCCCTTTACCCTGTGAGCAACTCCCTTCCTGTGCAGTCTGCAGGGCTGTCATTCCATATCAGCTTGAGAAACACGGAACGAAGCACTGTTTGCACACACTTGTGCTTTGCGTGTTGAGAAAAGGTGCGCAAACCTTTCAGCACCTGCTTGGAGCAAGCTGGATGAGAACTGGCCAATCCCGAAAGAATTGTGGGTACCCCATGGTTTTCCTCTAGCTCGTCAGTTGCAGGTGCACATCCCGTCTGGGACGAGCCTGCTCGTGCCTCCGGCCAAGGCTTCTTTTATTCTATTTCGAATATGGAACACAGACCTCATGGCAGCATTAAGGCATCTCTGCGAAATTGCTCTTTCCAGCTCTCCAAGATCCCCGAATTCCATGTAGGAGCAGCACCCTTCAACTTGTTGAGGGAAAGCTTCCCCGTGCCGTCCACCTGAGCACCCTTTGCCACATCCACTTCCACGAATCATGTACAAATGATACGCTTCTCACTCACAGCAATCTTCACCGCAGGCGTCCCTGCACTTGGAATGACCGCTGGTGTTGCAGGAACTCTCTCGGGTGAAACGCTTGCAGACGCGTCCGACTCCACAGGGCTGGTACTGGAAATCTGAAAATCTTCCTTGTGATGTGCGTCCACCTGATGGCTACTGCTATTCTTTTTATATGACTCTATGTTAGCCAAGCGTTTTAAGGGATCTGGTGCACCACAGTGCCAGATGATGTCTGGGAACAAAGACACCAGAGGCTCTACCGACCTGGGTCTTGTTCCCAGCACACTGAATGACAACTGCATAGGAAATTTCCTTCATCTAGCCTGTCAGTTACACATCTCATTTCCCCTGTTAGAAACTCCCTTCCTCTGCAGTCTGAAAGGCTCTCATTCCAAATCACCTTGAGAAACGCAGAGCGTAGCACTGTGAGAACGACATCGTGGTTGGTGAGTTGAGAAAAGGGGCGCAAACCTTTCAGAACCTGCTTGGAAGAAGCTGGATGAGAGCTGGCCGCTCCCAAAGAGTTGTGGGTATCACATTGCTCTCCTCTAGCTCGTCAGTTGCACGTGCACATCCCGTGTGGGGCCAGCCTGGCCGTGCTTTCCGCCCATGGCTTCTTTACTCCGTTTCGAATACGGAACACAGAGATCGGGGCAGCATGAAGGCAGCTCTGCGAAAGCGCTATTTCCACGTCTCCAAAATAATTGGCTCCTGGTCTTGAACTCCGTGGCAAAACTCCACACCCAGAAAGGGCAAGGGGCGTAACACAACTTTCACCTAGCTAGAAGGGCACATAACCATTTCCCATAAGGGCGATGTATTTACCAGGCCACCAGTAAGGTTTTGCCAGACACGTGGCTTCACACAGCCTGCCAGGCGCAGGGCCACATGCCCGTTACCGATACGTGCGGTTCGGTTATGTAGCTGAAACCACCTGGTGGATGACACATTCAGTATGGGACCACTGCAGGCATTCTTATTAGTGTGCATCACGTTTCTATCCTCTAGCCCATAACGGACTTCTGCATTCCTTCTCGGAGCAACACGTTCCTACATGCCCTCTGTGGAGAGGCATGAGCCTCGTTCCGCCCCTGGGACTTGAGCCCACTTTGCTAGCTTCGCTCAGCTTCTAAAGACCAAAGAGATAGAGTGTCTGTGTATGGAAGTTTCGAAAGGAATCGCTTCAAGTGTCCCACAAGAGGGACAGCATCTGGTCACTAAAGGAGCACTGTGGGGAAACCTTGGTTCCGAGAGCTGACGTCAAAGGGATCCCGTTCCTTAGGAAATTCTTCATGGTGTGAGGGAGGAGAAAGCACAAGCTGCCCTTGGCCTGAGGACCGTGCTTCTGTGGAGCTACAAGTCAGAGGGAGACACCTCTACAGAAACTCCGTGGAGAAGCCTCTGAAATGACAAATCTTTTACCTCTGCCATTAGGCTCAGGGGCAAACGTGTGAACGTAACTTCTGTTTCCCGTGGGACGACCTCCTACAGAGAGACATTGCCATACTTTGCAGAGGTACGCCACCAGCACGTGGCCAAGTGCCTTTAAAAGAGTTTGCACCGTGTGGGCTTCAGAGCCAAGCCCTTAGAGCGCGTTATTTGAACCCCTGTGCAAGTCGGGTACCACAGGTCTCGCATAGATGACGCTATGTTCTCGAACCAAGGAGTATGTGGTTCCTTCAGGGAAAGCCACATGGTATACCATGCATCCGCCCAGCCAACCTCAGTCATGAGCCTTTCTGAGCAGGGGAGCAACTCGTCTCCCGTACCAGGGGAAAGGCCTCCTTTGCAGTGGGCTTGAGGCCACAGTGGCAAGAAGTGTTTGTAGCGTTCCCTCGTGTGATCGGAAGTGATCTGTGTGAACACAGGTCACCTTAAGCCTCACTCCAAGGACTTTCTGCAGTCAAGGAACAAACACCAACCCAGGATTTCTTTCTCGCACACGGCAATACACAAACCCCGGAATTCCATGTAGGAGCAGCACCCTGCAACTTGTTTTGGGAAGCCTTTCTCGTCCCGTCCACCTGAGCACCCTTTGCTACGCTGCAATTGCAAGAAGCGTGTAAAATGATGATAGGTTTTCACTCACAGCACTCTTCACCGCATGGGACACTGCCCTCGTTATAACCTCCAGTGTTGAAGGAACCCTCTTGGGTGAAACGCTTGCAGACCCATCCGTCTCCGCTGGGCTTGGCATCGGAAGTCTGCAGGGATTCTTTGGGATGTGTGTCCACCTGGTTTCTCCTGCTCTCCTCTGTATGAGGCTCTGTGCTAGCAAAGGGTTTTAAGGGTGCCGATGCACCACAGTGCCAGACAATATCTGGGACCAAAGACACTATGTGCTGGCCCGACCTCGCTCCTGTTCCCAGTACACTGAAGGACAACTGCATAGGAAATTTTCTTCATCTAGCCTGTCAGGTACACATCCCCTTTACCCTGTGAGCAACTCCCTTCCTGTGCAGTCTGCAGGGCTGTCATTCCATATCAGCTTGAGAAACACGGAACGAAGCACTGTTTGCACACACTTGTGCTTTGCGTGTTGAGAAAAGGTGCGCAAACCTTTCAGCACCTGCTTGGAGCAAGCTGGATGAGAACTGGCCAATCCCGAAAGAATTGTGGGTACCCCATGGTTTTCCTCTAGCTCGTCAGTTGCAGGTGCACATCCCGTCTGGGACGAGCCTGCTCGTGCCTCCGGCCAAGGCTTCTTTTATTCTATTTCGAATATGGAACACAGACCTCATGGCAGCATTAAGGCATCTCTGCGAAATTGCTCTTTCCAGCTCTCCAAGATCCCCGAATTCCATGTAGGAGCAGCACCCTTCAACTTGTTGTGGGAAAGCTTCCCCGTGCCGTCCACCTGAGCACCCTTTGCCACATCCACTTCCACGAATCATGTACAAATGATACGCTTCTCACTCACAGCAATCTTCACCGCAGGCGTCCCTGCACTTGGAATGACCGCTGGTGTTGCAGGAACTCTCTCGGGTGAAACGCTTGCAGACGCGTCCGACTCCACAGGGCTGGTACTGGAAATCTGAAAATCTTCCTTGTGATGTGCGTCCACCTGATGGCTACTGCTATTCTTTTTATATGACTCTATGTTAGCCAAGCGTTTTAAGGGATCTGGTGCACCACAGTGCCAGATGATGTCTGGGAACAAAGACACCAGAGGCTCTACCGACCTGGGTCTTGTTCCCAGCACACTGAATGACAACTGCATAGGAAATTTCCTTCATCTAGCCTGTCAGTTACACATCTCATTTCCCCTGTTAGAAACTCCCTTCCTCTGCAGTCTGAAAGGCTCTCATTCCAAATCACCTTGAGAAACGCAGAGCGTAGCACTGTGAGAACGACATCGTGGTTGGTGAGTTGAGAAAAGGGGCGCAAACCTTTGAGAACCTGCTTGGAAGAAGCTGGATGAGAGCTGGCCGTTCCCAAAGAGTTGTGGGTATCACATTGCTCTCCTCTAGCTCGTCAGTTGCACGTGCACATCCCGTGTGGGGCCAGCCTGGCCGTGCTTTCCGCCCATGGCTTCTTTACTCCGTTTCGAATACGGAACACAGAGATCGGGGCAGCATGAAGGCAGCTCTGCGAAAGCGCTATTTCCACGTCTCCAAAATAATTGGCTCCTGGTCTTGAACTCCGTGGCAAAACTCCACACCCAGAAAGGGCAAGGGGCGTAACACAACTTTCACCTAGCTAGAAGGGCACATAACCATTTCCCATAAGGGCGATGTATTTACCAGGCCACCAGTAAGGTTTTGCCAGACACGTGGCTTCACACAGCCTGCCAGGCGCAGGGCCACATGCCCGTTACCGATACGTGCGGTTCGGTTATGTAGCTGAAACCACCTGGTGGATGACACATTCAGTATGGGACCACTGCAGGCATTCTTATTAGTGTGCATCACGTTTCTATCCTCTAGCCCATAACGGACTTCTGCATTCCTTCTCGGAGCAACACGTTCCTACATGCCCTCTGTGGAGAGGCATGAGCCTCGTTCCGCCCCTGGGACTTGAGCCCACTTTGCTAGCTTCTCTCAGCTTCTAAAGACCAAAGAGATAGAGTGTCTGTGTATGGAAGTTTCGAAAGGAATCGCTTCAAGTGTCCCACAAGAGGGACAGCATCTGGTCACTAAAGGAGCACTGTGGGGAAACCTTGGTTCCGAGAGCTGACGTCAAAGGGATCCCGTTCCTTAGGAAATTCTTCATGGTGTGAGGGAGGAGAAAGCACAAGCTGCCCTTGGCCTGAGGACCGTGCTTCTGTGGAGCTACAAGTCAGAGGGAGACACCTCTACAGAAACTCCGTGGAGAAGCCTCTGAAATGACAAATCTTTTACCTCTGCCATTAGGCTCAGGGGCAAACGTGTGAACGTAACTTCTGTTTCCCGTGGGACGACCTCCTACAGAGAGACATTGCCATACTTTGCAGAGGTACGCCACCAGCACGTGGCCAAGTGCCTTTAAAAGAGTTTGCACCGTGTGGGCTTCAGAGCCAAGCCCTTAGAGCGCGTTATTTGAACCCCTGTGCAAGTCGGGTACCACAGGTCTCGCATAGATGACGCTATGTTCTCGAACCAAGGAGTATGTGGTTCCTTCAGGGAAAGCCACATGGTATACCATGCATCCGCCCAGCCAACCTCAGTCATGAGCCTTTCTGAGCAGGGGAGCAACTCGTCTCCCGTACCAGGGGAAAGGCCTCCTTTGCAGTGGGCTTGAGGCCACAGTGGCAAGAAGTGTTTGTAGCGTTCCCTCGTGTGATCGGAAGTGATCTGTGTGAACACAGGTCACCTTAAGCCTCACTCCAAGGACTTTCTGCAGTCAAGGAACAAACACCAACCCAGGATTTCTTTCTCGCACACGGCAATACACAAACCCCGGAATTCCATGTAGGAGCAGCACCCTGCAACTTGTTTTGGGAAGCCTTTCTCGTCCCGTCCACCTGAGCACCCTTTGCTACGCTGCAATTGCAAGAAGCGTGTAAAATGATGATAGGTTTTCACTCACAGCACTCTTCACCGCATGGGACACTGCCCTCGTTATAACCTCCAGTGTTGAAGGAACCCTCTTGGGTGAAACGCTTGCAGACCCATCCGTCTCCGCTGGGCTTGGCATCGGAAGTCTGCAGGGATTCTTTGGGATGTGTGTCCACCTGGTTTCTCCTGCTCTCCTCTGTATGAGGCTCTGTGCTAGCAAAGGGTTTTAAGGGTGCCGATGCACCACAGTGCCAGACAATATCTGGGACCAAAGACACTATGTGCTGGCCCGACCTCGCTCCTGTTCCCAGTACACTGAAGGACAACTGCATAGGAAATTTTCTTCATCTAGCCTGTCAGGTACACATCCCCTTTACCCTGTGAGCAACTCCCTTCCTGTGCAGTCTGCAGGGCTGTCATTCCATATCAGCTTGAGAAACACGGAACGAAGCACTGTTTGCACACACTTGTGCTTTGCGTGTTGAGAAAAGGTGCGCAAACCTTTCAGCACCTGCTTGGAGCAAGCTGGATGAGAACTGGCCAATCCCGAAAGAATTGTGGGTACCCCATGGTTTTCCTCTAGCTCGTCAGTTGCAGGTGCACATCCCGTCTGGGACGAGCCTGCTCGTGCCTCCGGCCAAGGCTTCTTTTATTCTATTTCGAATATGGAACACAGACCTCATGGCAGCATTAAGGCATCTCTGCGAAATTGCTCTTTCCAGCTCTCCAAGATCCCCGAATTCCATGTAGGAGCAGCACCCTTCAACTTGTTGAGGGAAAGCTTCCCCGTCCCGTCCACCTGAGCACCCTTTGCCACATCCACTTCCACGAATCATGTACAAATGATACGCTTCTCACTCACAGCAATCTTCACCGCAGGCGTCCCTGCACTTGGAATGACCGCTGGTGTTGCAGGAACTCTCTCGGGTGAAACGCTTGCAGACGCGTCCGACTCCACAGGGCTGGTACTGGAAATCTGAAAATCTTCCTTGTGATGTGCGTCCACCTGATGGCTACTGCTATTCTTTTTATATGACTCTATGTTAGCCAAGCGTTTTAAGGGATCTGGTGCACCACAGTGCCAGATGATGTCTGGGAACAAAGACACCAGAGGCTCTACCGACCTGGGTCTTGTTCCCAGCACACTGAATGACAACTGCATAGGAAATTTCCTTCATCTAGCCTGTCAGTTACACATCTCATTTCCCCTGTTAGAAACTCCCTTCCTCTGCAGTCTGAAAGGCTCTCATTCCAAATCACCTTGAGAAACGCAGAGCGTAGCACTGTGAGAACGACATCGTGGTTGGTGAGTTGAGAAAAGGGGCGCAAACCTTTGAGAACCTGCTTGGAAGAAGCTGGATGAGAGCTGGCCGCTCCCAAAGAGTTGTGGGTATCACATTGCTCTCCTCTAGCTCGTCAGTTGCACGTGCACATCCCGTGTGGGGCCAGCCTGGCCGTGCTTTCCGCCCATGGCTTCTTTACTCCGTTTCGAATACGGAACACAGAGATCGGGGCAGCATGAAGGCAGCTCTGCGAAAGCGCTATTTCCACGTCTCCAAAATAATTGGCTCCTGGTCTTGAACTCCGTGGCAAAACTCCACACCCAGAAAGGGCAAGGGGCGTAACACAACTTTCACCTAGCTAGAAGGGCACATAACCATTTCCCATAAGGGCGATGTATTTACCAGGCCACCAGTAAGGTTTTGCCAGACACGTGGCTTCACACAGCCTGCCAGGCGCAGGGCCACATGCCCGTTACCGATACGTGCGGTTCGGTTATGTAGCTGAAACCACCTGGTGGATGACACATTCAGTATGGGACCACTGCAGGCATTCTTATTAGTGTGCATCACGTTTCTATCCTCTAGCCCATAACGGACTTCTGCATTCCTTCTCGGAGCAACACGTTCCTACATGCCCTCTGTGGAGAGGCATGAGCCTCGTTCCGCCCCTGGGACTTGAGCCCACTTTGCTAGCTTCGCTCAGCTTCTAAAGACCAAAGAGATAGAGTGTCTGTGTATGGAAGTTTCGAAAGGAATCGCTTCAAGTGTCCCACAAGAGGGACAGCATCTGGTCACTAAAGGAGCACTGTGGGGAAACCTTGGTTCCGAGAGCTGACGTCAAAGGGATCCCGTTCCTTAGGAAATTCTTCATGGTGTGAGGGAGGAGAAAGCACAAGCTGCCCTTGGCCTGAGGACCGTGCTTCTGTGGAGCTACAAGTCAGAGGGAGACACCTCTACAGAAACTCCGTGGAGAAGCCTCTGAAATGACAAATCTTTTACCTCTGCCATTAGGCTCAGGGGCAAACGTGTGAACGTAACTTCTGTTTCCCGTGGGACGACCTCCTACAGAGAGACATTGCCATACTTTGCAGAGGTACGCCACCAGCACGTGGCCAAGTGCCTTTAAAAGAGTTTGCACCGTGTGGGCTTCAGAGCCAAGCCCTTAGAGCGCGTTATTTGAACCCCTGTGCAAGTCGGGTACCACAGGTCTCGCATAGATGACGCTATGTTCTCGAACCAAGGAGTATGTGGTTCCTTCAGGGAAAGCCACATGGTATACCATGCATCCGCCCAGCCAACCTCAGTCATGAGCCTTTCTGAGCAGGGGAGCAACTCGTCTCCCGTACCAGGGGAAAGGCCTCCTTTGCAGTGGGCTTGAGGCCACAGTGGCAAGAAGTGTTTGTAGCGTTCCCTCGTGTGATCGGAAGTGATCTGTGTGAACACAGGTCACCTTAAGCCTCACTCCAAGGACTTTCTGCAGTCAAGGAACAAACACCAACCCAGGATTTCTTTCTCGCACACGGCAATACACAAACCCCGGAATTCCATGTAGGAGCAGCACCCTGCAACTTGTTTTGGGAAGCCTTTCTCGTCCCGTCCACCTGAGCACCCTTTGCTACGCTGCAATTGCAAGAAGCGTGTAAAATGATGATAGGTTTTCACTCACAGCACTCTTCACCGCATGGGACACTGCCCTCGTTATAACCTCCAGTGTTGAAGGAACCCTCTTGGGTGAAACGCTTGCAGACCCATCCGTCTCCGCTGGGCTTGGCATCGGAAGTCTGCAGGGATTCTTTGGGATGTGTGTCCACCTGGTTTCTCCTGCTCTCCTCTGTATGAGGCTCTGTGCTAGCAAAGGGTTTTAAGGGTGCCGATGCACCACAGTGCCAGACAATATCTGGGACCAAAGACACTATGTGCTGGCCCGACCTCGCTCCTGTTCCCAGTACACTGAAGGACAACTGCATAGGAAATTTTCTTCATCTAGCCTGTCAGGTACACATCCCCTTTACCCTGTGAGCAACTCCCTTCCTGTGCAGTCTGCAGGGCTGTCATTCCATATCAGCTTGAGAAACACGGAACGAAGCACTGTTTGCACACACTTGTGCTTTGCGTGTTGAGAAAAGGTGCGCAAACCTTTCAGCACCTGCTTGGAGCAAGCTGGATGAGAACTGGCCAATCCCGAAAGAATTGTGGGTACCCCATGGTTTTCCTCTAGCTCGTCAGTTGCAGGTGCACATCCCGTCTGGGACGAGCCTGCTCGTGCCTCCGGCCAAGGCTTCTTTTATTCTATTTCGAATATGGAACACAGACCTCATGGCAGCATTAAGGCATCTCTGCGAAATTGCTCTTTCCAGCTCTCCAAGATCCCCGAATTCCATGTAGGAGCAGCACCCTTCAACTTGTTGAGGGAAAGCTTCCCCGTCCCGTCCACCTGAGCACCCTTTGCCACATCCACTTCCACGAATCATGTACAAATGATACGCTTCTCACTCACAGCAATCTTCACCGCAGGCGTCCCTGCACTTGGAATGACCGCTGGTGTTGCAGGAACTCTCTCGGGTGAAACGCTTGCAGACGCGTCCGACTCCACAGGGCTGGTACTGGAAATCTGAAAATCTTCCTTGTGATGTGCGTCCACCTGATGGCTACTGCTATTCTTTTTATATGACTCTATGTTAGCCAAGCGTTTTAAGGGATCTGGTGCACCACAGTGCCAGATGATGTCTGGGAACAAAGACACCAGAGGCTCTACCGACCTGGGTCTTGTTCCCAGCACACTGAATGACAACTGCATAGGAAATTTCCTTCATCTAGCCTGTCAGTTACACATCTCATTTCCCCTGTTAGAAACTCCCTTCCTCTGCAGTCTGAAAGGCTCTCATTCCAAATCACCTTGAGAAACGCAGAGCGTAGCACTGTGAGAACGACATCGTGGTTGGTGAGTTGAGAAAAGGGGCGCAAACCTTTGAGAACCTGCTTGGAAGAAGCTGGATGAGAGCTGGCCGCTCCCAAAGAGTTGTGGGTATCACATTGCTCTCCTCTAGCTCGTCAGTTGCACGTGCACATCCCGTGTGGGGCCAGCCTGGCCGTGCTTTCCGCCCATGGCTTCTTTACTCCGTTTCGAATACGGAACACAGAGATCGGGGCAGCATGAAGGCAGCTCTGCGAAAGCGCTATTTCCACGTCTCCAAAATAATTGGCTCCTGGTCTTGAACTCCGTGGCAAAACTCCACACCCAGAAAGGGCAAGGGGCGTAACACAACTTTCACCTAGCTAGAAGGGCACATAACCATTTCCCATAAGGGCGATGTATTTACCAGGCCACCAGTAAGGTTTTGCCAGACACGTGGCTTCACACAGCCTGCCAGGCGCAGGGCCACATGCCCGTTACCGATACGTGCGGTTCGGTTATGTAGCTGAAACCACCTGGTGGATGACACATTCAGTATGGGACCACTGCAGGCATTCTTATTAGTGTGCATCACGTTTCTATCCTCTAGCCCATAACGGACTTCTGCATTCCTTCTCGGAGCAACACGTTCCTACATGCCCTCTGTGGAGAGGCATGAGCCTCGTTCCGCCCCTGGGACTTGAGCCCACTTTGCTAGCTTCGCTCAGCTTCTAAAGACCAAAGAGATAGAGTGTCTGTGTATGGAAGTTTCGAAAGGAATCGCTTCAAGTGTCCCACAAGAGGGACAGCATCTGGTCACTAAAGGAGCACTGTGGGGAAACCTTGGTTCCGAGAGCTGACGTCAAAGGGATCCCGTTCCTTAGGAAATTCTTCATGGTGTGAGGGAGGAGAAAGCACAAGCTGCCCTTGGCCTGAGGACCGTGCTTCTGTGGAGCTACAAGTCAGAGGGAGACACCTCTACAGAAACTCCGTGGAGAAGCCTCTGAAATGACAAATCTTTTACCTCTGCCATTAGGCTCAGGGGCAAACGTGTGAACGTAACTTCTGTTTCCCGTGGGACGACCTCCTACAGAGAGACATTGCCATACTTTGCAGAGGTACGCCACCAGCACGTGGCCAAGTGCCTTTAAAAGAGTTTGCACCGTGTGGGCTTCAGAGCCAAGCCCTTAGAGCACGTTATTTGAACCCCTGTGCAAGTCGGGTACCACAGGTCTCGCATAGATGACGCTATGTTCTCGAACCAAGGAGTATGTGGTTCCTTCAGGGAAAGCCACATGGTATACCATGCATCCGCCCAGCCAACCTCAGTCATGAGCCTTTCTGAGCAGGGGAGCAACTCGTCTCCCGTACCAGGGGAAAGGCCTCCTTTGCAGTGGGCTTGAGGCCACAGTGGCAAGAAGTGTTTGTAGCGTTCCCTCGTGTGATCGGAAGTGATCTGTGTGAACACAGGTCACCTTAAGCCTCACTCCAAGGACTTTCTGCAGTCAAGGAACAAACACCAACCCAGGATTTCTTTCTCGCACACGGCAATACACAAACCCCGGAATTCCATGTAGGAGCAGCACCCTGCAACTTGTTTTGGGAAGCCTTTCTCGTCCCGTCCACCTGAGCACCCTTTGCTACGCTGCAATTGCAAGAAGCGTGTAAAATGATGATAGGTTTTCACTCACAGCACTCTTCACCACATGGGACACTGCCCTCGTTATAACCTCCAGTGTTGAAGGAACCCTCTTGGGTGAAACACTTGCAGACCCATCCGTCTCCGCTGGGCTTGGCATCGGAAGTCTGCAGGGATTCTTTGGGATGTGTGTCCACCTTGTTTCTCCTGCTCTCCTCTGTATGAGGCTCTGTGCTAGCAAAGGGTTTTAAGGGTGCCGATGCACCACAGTGCCAGACAATATCTGGGACCAAAGACACTATGTGCTGGCCCGACCTCGCTCCTGTTCCCAGTACACTGAAGGACAACTGCATAGGAAATTTTCTTCATCTAGCCTGTCAGGTACACATCCCCTTTACCCTGTGAGCAACTCCCTTCCTGTGCAGTCTGCAGGGCTGTCATTCCATATCAGCTTGAGAAACACGGAACGAAGCACTGTTTGCACACACTTGTGCTTTGCGTGTTGAGAAAAGGTGCGCAAACCTTTCAGCACCTGCTTGGAGCAAGCTGGATGAGAACTGGCCAATCCCGAAAGAATTGTGGGTACCCCATGGTTTTCCTCTAGCTCGTCAGTTGCAGGTGCACATCCCGTCTGGGACGAGCCTGCTCGTGCCTCCGGCCAAGGCTTCTTTTATTCTATTTCGAATATGGAACACAGACCTCATGGCAGCATTAAGGCATCTCTGCGAAATTGCTCTTTCCAGCTCTCCAAGATCCCCGAATTCCATGTAGGAGCAGCACCCTTCAACTTGTTGAGGGAAAGCTTCCCCGTCCCGTCCACCTGAGCACCCTTTGCCACATCCACTTCCACGAATCATGTACAAATGATACGCTTCTCACTCACAGCAATCTTCACCGCAGGCGTCCCTGCACTTGGAATGACCGCTGGTGTTGCAGGAACTCTCTCGGGTGAAACGCTTGCAGACGCGTCCGACTCCACAGGGCTGGTACTGGAAATCTGAAAATCTTCCTTGTGATGTGCGTCCACCTGATGGCTACTGCTATTCTTTTTATATGACTCTATGTTAGCCAAGCGTTTTAAGGGATCTGGTGCACCACAGTGCCAGATGATGTCTGGGAACAAAGACACCAGAGGCTCTACCGACCTGGGTCTTGTTCCCAGCACACTGAATGACAACTGCATAGGAAATTTCCTTCATCTAGCCTGTCAGTTACACATCTCATTTCCCCTGTTAGAAACTCCCTTCCTCTGCAGTCTGAAAGGCTCTCATTCCAAATCACCTTGAGAAACGCAGAGCGTAGCACTGTGAGAACGACATCGTGGTTGGTGAGTTGAGAAAAGGGGCGCAAACCTTTCAGAACCTGCTTGGAAGAAGCTGGATGAGAGCTGGCCGCTCCCAAAGAGTTGTGGGTATCACATTGCTCTCCTCTAGCTCGTCAGTTGCACGTGCACATCCCGTGTGGGGCCAGCCTGGCCGTGCTTTCCGCCCATGGCTTCTTTACTCCGTTTCGAATACGGAACACAGAGATCGGGGCAGCATGAAGGCAGCTCTGCGAAAGCGCTATTTCCACGTCTCCAAAATAATTGGCTCCTGGTCTTGAACTCCGTGGCAAAACTCCACACCCAGAAAGGGCAAGGGGCGTAACACAACTTTCACCTAGCTAGAAGGGCACATAACCATTTCCCATAAGGGCGATGTATTTACCAGGCCACCAGTAAGGTTTTGCCAGACACGTGGCTTCACACAGCCTGCCAGGCGCAGGGCCACATGCCCGTTACCGATACGTGCGGTTCGGTTATGTAGCTGAAACCACCTGGTGGATGACACATTCAGTATGGGACCACTGCAGGCATTCTTATTAGTGTGCATCACGTTTCTATCCTCTAGCCCATAACGGACTTCTGCATTCCTTCTCGGAGCAACACGTTCCTACATGCCCTCTGTGGAGAGGCATGAGCCTCGTTCCGCCCCTGGGACTTGAGCCCACTTTGCTAGCTTCGCTCAGCTTCTAAAGACCAAAGAGATAGAGTGTCTGTGTATGGAAGTTTCGAAAGGAATCGCTTCAAGTGTCCCACAAGAGGGACAGCATCTGGTCACTAAAGGAGCACTGTGGGGAAACCTTGGTTCCGAGAGCTGACGTCAAAGGGATCCCGTTCCTTAGGAAATTCTTCATGGTGTGAGGGAGGAGAAAGCACAAGCTGCCCTTGGCCTGAGGACCGTGCTTCTGTGGAGCTACAAGTCAGAGGGAGACACCTCTACAGAAACTCCGTGGAGAAGCCTCTGAAATGACAAATCTTTTACCTCTGCCATTAGGCTCAGGGGCAAACGTGTGAACGTAACTTCTGTTTCCCGTGGGACGACCTCCTACAGAGAGACATTGCCATACTTTGCAGAGGTACGCCACCAGCACGTGGCCAAGTGCCTTTAAAAGAGTTTGCACCGTGTGGGCTTCAGAGCCAAGCCCTTAGAGCGCGTTATTTGAACCCCTGTGCAAGTCGGGTACCACAGGTCTCGCATAGATGACGCTATGTTCTCGAACCAAGGAGTATGTGGTTCCTTCAGGGAAAGCCACATGGTATACCATGCATCCGCCCAGCCAACCTCAGTCATGAGCCTTTCTGAGCAGGGGAGCAACTCGTCTCCCGTACCAGGGGAAAGGCCTCTTTTGCAGTGGGCTTGAGGCCACAGTGGCAAGAAGTGTTTGTAGCGTTCCCTCGTGTGATCGGAAGTGATCTGTGTGAACACAGGTCACCTTAAGCCTCACTCCAAGGACTTTCTGCAGTCAAGGAACAAACACCAACCCAGGATTTCTTTCTCGCACACGGCAATACACAAACCCCGGAATTCCATGTAGGAGCAGCACCCTGCAACTTGTTTTGGGAAGCCTTTCTCGTCCCGTCCACCTGAGCACCCTTTGCTACGCTGCAATTGCAAGAAGCGTGTAAAATGATGATAGGTTTTCACTCACAGCACTCTTCACCGCATGGGACACTGCCCTCGTTATAACCTCCAGTGTTGAAGGAACCCTCTTGGGTGAAACGCTTGCAGACCCATCCGTCTCCGCTGGGCTTGGCATCGGAAGTCTGCAGGGATTCTTTGGGATGTGTGTCCACCTGGTTTCTCCTGCTCTCCTCTGTATGAGGCTCTGTGCTAGCAAAGGGTTTTAAGGGTGCCGATGCACCACAGTGCCAGACAATATCTAGGACCAAAGACACTATGTGCTGGCCCGACCTCGCTCCTGTTCCCAGTACACTGAAGGACAACTGCATAGGAAATTTTCTTCATCTAGCCTGTCAGGTACACATCCCCTTTACCCTGTGAGCAACTCCCTTCCTGTGCAGTCTGCAGGGCTGTCATTCCATATCAGCTTGAGAAACACGGAACGAAGCACTGTTTGCACACACTTGTGCTTTGCGTGTTGAGAAAAGGTGCGCAAACCTTTCAGCACCTGCTTGGAGCAAGCTGGATGAGAACTGGCCAATCCCGAAAGAATTGTGGGTACCCCATGGTTTTCCTCTAGCTCGTCAGTTGCAGGTGCACATCCCGTCTGGGACGAGCCTGCTCGTGCCTCCGGCCAAGGCTTCTTTTATTCTATTTCGAATATGGAACACAGACCTCATGGCAGCATTAAGGCATCTCTGCGAAATTGCTCTTTCCAGCTCTCCAAGATCCCCGAATTCCATGTAGGAGCAGCACCCTTCAACTTGTTGAGGGAAAGCTTCCCCGTCCCGTCCACCTGAGCACCCTTTGCCACATCCACTTCCACGAATCATGTACAAATGATACGCTTCTCACTCACAGCAATCTTCACCGCAGGCGTCCCTGCACTTGGAATGACCGCTGGTGTTGCAGGAACTCTCTCGGGTGAAACGCTTGCAGACGCGTCCGACTCCACAGGGCTGGTACTGGAAATCTGAAAATCTTCCTTGTGATGTGCGTCCACCTGATGGCTACTGCTATTCTTTTTATATGACTCTATGTTAGCCAAGCGTTTTAAGGGATCTGGTGCACCACAGTGCCAGATGATGTCTGGGAACAAAGACACCAGAGGCTCTACCGACCTGGGTCTTGTTCCCAGCACACTGAATGACAACTGCATAGGAAATTTCCTTCATCTAGCCTGTCAGTTACACATCTCATTTCCCCTGTTAGAAACTCCCTTCCTCTGCAGTCTGAAAGGCTCTCATTCCAAATCACCTTGAGAAACGCAGAGCGTAGCACTGTGAGAACGACATCGTGGTTGGTGAGTTGAGAAAAGGGGCGCAAACCTTTGAGAACCTGCTTGGAAGAAGCTGGATGAGAGCTGGCCGCTCCCAAAGAGTTGTGGGTATCACATTGCTCTCCTCTAGCTCGTCAGTTGCACGTGCACATCCCGTGTGGGGCCAGCCTGGCCGTGCTTTCCGCCCATGGCTTCTTTACTCCGTTTCGAATACGGAACACAGAGATCGGGGCAGCATGAAGGCAGCTCTGCGAAAGCGCTATTTCCACGTCTCCAAAATAATTGGCTCCTGGTCTTGAACTCCGTGGCAAAACTCCACACCCAGAAAGGGCAAGGGGCGTAACACAACTTTCACCTAGCTAGAAGGGCACATAACCATTTCCCATAAGGGCGATGTATTTACCAGGCCACCAGTAAGGTTTTGCCAGACACGTGGCTTCACACAGCCTGCCAGGCGCAGGGCCACATGCCCGTTACCGATACGTGCGGTTCGGTTATGTAGCTGAAACCACCTGGTGGATGACACATTCAGTATGGGACCACTGCAGGCATTCTTATTAGTGTGCATCACGTTTCTATCCTCTAGCCCATAACGGACTTCTGCATTCCTTCTCGGAGCAACACGTTCCTACATGCCCTCTGTGGAGAGGCATGAGCCTCGTTCCGCCCCTGGGACTTGAGCCCACTTTGCTAGCTTCTCTCAGCTTCTAAAGACCAAAGAGATAGAGTGTCTGTGTATGGAAGTTTCGAAAGGAATCGCTTCAAGTGTCCCACAAGAGGGACAGCATCTGGTCACTAAAGGAGCACTGTGGGGAAACCTTGGTTCCGAGAGCTGACGTCAAAGGGATCCCGTTCCTTAGGAAATTCTTCATGGTGTGAGGGAGGAGAAAGCACAAGCTGCCCTTGGCCTGAGGACCGTGCTTCTGTGGAGCTACAAGTCAGAGGGAGACACCTCTACAGAAACTCCGTGGAGAAGCCTCTGAAATGACAAATCTTTTACCTCTGCCATTAGGCTCAGGGGCAAACGTGTGAACGTAACTTCTGTTTCCCGTGGGACGACCTCCTACAGAGAGACATTGCCATACTTTGCAGAGGTACGCCACCAGCACGTGGCCAAGTGCCTTTAAAAGAGTTTGCACCGTGTGGGCTTCAGAGCCAAGCCCTTAGAGCGCGTTATTTGAACCCCTGTGCAAGTCGGGTACCACAGGTCTCGCATAGATGACGCTATGTTCTCGAACCAAGGAGTATGTGGTTCCTTCAGGGAAAGCCACATGGTATACCATGCATCCGCCCAGCCAACCTCAGTCATGAGCCTTTCTGAGCAGGGGAGCAACTCGTCTCCCGTACCAGGGGAAAGGCCTCCTTTGCAGTGGGCTTGAGGCCACAGTGGCAAGAAGTGTTTGTAGCGTTCCCTCGTGTGATCGGAAGTGATCTGTGTGAACACAGGTCACCTTAAGCCTCACTCCAAGGACTTTCTGCAGTCAAGGAACAAACACCAACCCAGGATTTCTTTCTCGCACACGGCAATACACAAACCCCGGAATTCCATGTAGGAGCAGCACCCTGCAACTTGTTTTGGGAAGCCTTTCTCGTCCCGTCCACCTGAGCACCCTTTGCTACGCTGCAATTGCAAGAAGCGTGTAAAATGATGATAGGTTTTCACTCACAGCACTCTTCACCGCATGGGACACTGCCCTCGTTATAACCTCCAGTGTTGAAGGAACCCTCTTGGGTGAAACGCTTGCAGACCCATCCGTCTCCGCTGGGCTTGGCATCGGAAGTCTGCAGGGATTCTTTGGGATGTGTGTCCACCTGGTTTCTCCTGCTCTCCTCTGTATGAGGCTCTGTGCTAGCAAAGGGTTTTAAGGGTGCCGATGCACCACAGTGCCAGACAATATCTGGGACCAAAGACACTATGTGCTGGCCCGACCTCGCTCCTGTTCCCAGTACACTGAAGGACAACTGCATAGGAAATTTTCTTCATCTAGCCTGTCAGGTACACATCCCCTTTACCCTGTGAGCAACTCCCTTCCTGTGCAGTCTGCAGGGCTGTCATTCCATATCAGCTTGAGAAACACGGAACGAAGCACTGTTTGCACACACTTGTGCTTTGCGTGTTGAGAAAAGGTGCGCAAACCTTTCAGCACCTGCTTGGAGCAAGCTGGATGAGAACTGGCCAATCCCGAAAGAATTGTGGGTACCCCATGGTTTTCCTCTAGCTCGTCAGTTGCAGGTGCACATCCCGTCTGGGACGAGCCTGCTCGTGCCTCCGGCCAAGGCTTCTTTTATTCTATTTCGAATATGGAACACAGACCTCATGGCAGCATTAAGGCATCTCTGCGAAATTGCTCTTTCCAGCTCTCCAAGATCCCCGAATTCCATGTAGGAGCAGCACCCTTCAACTTGTTGAGGGAAAGCTTCCCCGTCCCGTCCACCTGAGCACCCTTTGCCACATCCACTTCCACGAATCATGTACAAATGATACGCTTCTCACTCACAGCAATCTTCACCGCAGGCGTCCCTGCACTTGGAATGACCGCTGGTGTTGCAGGAACTCTCTCGGGTGAAACGCTTGCAGACGCGTCCGACTCCACAGGGCTGGTACTGGAAATCTGAAAATCTTCCTTGTGATGTGCGTCCACCTGATGGCTACTGCTATTCTTTTTATATGACTCTATGTTAGCCAAGCGTTTTAAGGGATCTGGTGCACCACAGTGCCAGATGATGTCTGGGAACAAAGACACCAGAGGCTCTACCGACCTGGGTCTTGTTCCCAGCACACTGAATGACAACTGCATAGGAAATTTCCTTCATCTAGCCTGTCAGTTACACATCTCATTTCCCCTGTTAGAAACTCCCTTCCTCTGCAGTCTGAAAGGCTCTCATTCCAAATCACCTTGAGAAACGCAGAGCGTAGCACTGTGAGAACGACATCGTGGTTGGTGAGTTGAGAAAAGGGGCGCAAACCTTTCAGAACCTGCTTGGAAGAAGCTGGATGAGAGCTGGCCGCTCCCAAAGAGTTGTGGGTATCACATTGCTCTCCTCTAGCTCGTCAGTTGCACGTGCACATCCCGTGTGGGGCCAGCCTGGCCGTGCTTTCCGCCCATGGCTTCTTTACTCCGTTTCGAATACGGAACACAGAGATCGGGGCAGCATGAAGGCAGCTCTGCGAAAGCGCTATTTCCACGTCTCCAAAATAATTGGCTCCTGGTCTTGAACTCCGTGGCAAAACTCCACACCCAGAAAGGGCAAGGGGCGTAACACAACTTTCACCTAGCTAGAAGGGCACATAACCATTTCCCATAAGGGCGATGTATTTACCAGGCCACCAGTAAGGTTTTGCCAGACACGTGGCTTCACACAGCCTGCCAGGCGCAGGGCCACATGCCCGTTACCGATACGTGCGGTTCGGTTATGTAGCTGAAACCACCTGGTGGATGACACATTCAGTATGGGACCACTGCAGGCATTCTTATTAGTGTGCATCACGTTTCTATCCTCTAGCCCATAACGGACTTCTGCATTCCTTCTCGGAGCAACACGTTCCTACATGCCCTCTGTGGAGAGGCATGAGCCTCGTTCCGCCCCTGGGACTTGAGCCCACTTTGCTAGCTTCGCTCAGCTTCTAAAGACCAAAGAGATAGAGTGTCTGTGTATGGAAGTTTCGAAAGGAATCGCTTCAAGTGTCCCACAAGAGGGACAGCATCTGGTCACTAAAGGAGCACTGTGGGGAAACCTTGGTTCCGAGAGCTGACGTCAAAGGGATCCCGTTCCTTAGGAAATTCTTCATGGTGTGAGGGAGGAGAAAGCACAAGCTGCCCTTGGCCTGAGGACCGTGCTTCTGTGGAGCTACAAGTCAGAGGGAGACACCTCTACAGAAACTCCGTGGAGAAGCCTCTGAAATGACAAATCTTTTACCTCTGCCATTAGGCTCAGGGGCAAACGTGTGAACGTAACTTCTGTTTCCCGTGGGACGACCTCCTACAGAGAGACATTGCCATACTTTGCAGAGGTACGCCACCAGCACGTGGCCAAGTGCCTTTAAAAGAGTTTGCACCGTGTGGGCTTCAGAGCCAAGCCCTTAGAGCGCGTTATTTGAACCCCTGTGCAAGTCGGGTACCACAGGTCTCGCATAGATGACGCTATGTTCTCGAACCAAGGAGTATGTGGTTCCTTCAGGGAAAGCCACATGGTATACCATGCATCCGCCCAGCCAACCTCAGTCATGAGCCTTTCTGAGCAGGGGAGCAACTCGTCTCCCGTACCAGGGGAAAGGCCTCCTTTGCAGTGGGCTTGAGGCCACAGTGGCAAGAAGTGTTTGTAGCGTTCCCTCGTGTGATCGGAAGTGATCTGTGTGAACACAGGTCACCTTAAGCCTCACTCCAAGGACTTTCTGCAGTCAAGGAACAAACACCAACCCAGGATTTCTTTCTCGCACACGGCAATACACAAACCCCGGAATTCCATGTAGGAGCAGCACCCTGCAACTTGTTTTGGGAAGCCTTTCTCGTCCCGTCCACCTGAGCACCCTTTGCTACGCTGCAATTGCAAGAAGCGTGTAAAATGATGATAGGTTTTCACTCACAGCACTCTTCACCGCATGGGACACTGCCCTCGTTATAACCTCCAGTGTTGAAGGAACCCTCTTGGGTGAAACGCTTGCAGACCCATCCGTCTCCGCTGGGCTTGGCATCGGAAGTCTGCAGGGATTCTTTGGGATGTGTGTCCACCTGGTTTCTCCTGCTCTCCTCTGTATGAGGCTCTGTGCTAGCAAAGGGTTTTAAGGGTGCCGATGCACCACAGTGCCAGACAATATCTGGGACCAAAGACACTATGTGCTGGCCCGACCTCGCTCCTGTTCCCAGTACACTGAAGGACAACTGCATAGGAAATTTTCTTCATCTAGCCTGTCAGGTACACATCCCCTTTACCCTGTGAGCAACTCCCTTCCTGTGCAGTCTGCAGGGCTGTCATTCCATATCAGCTTGAGAAACACGGAACGAAGCACTGTTTGCACACACTTGTGCTTTGCGTGTTGAGAAAAGGTGCGCAAACCTTTCAGCACCTGCTTGGAGCAAGCTGGATGAGAACTGGCCAATCCCGAAAGAATTGTGGGTACCCCATGGTTTTCCTCTAGCTCGTCAGTTGCAGGTGCACATCCCGTCTGGGACGAGCCTGCTCGTGCCTCCGGCCAAGGCTTCTTTTATTCTATTTCGAATATGGAACACAGACCTCATGGCAGCATTAAGGCATCTCTGCGAAATTGCTCTTTCCAGCTCTCCAAGATCCCCGAATTCCATGTAGGAGCAGCACCCTTCAACTTGTTGAGGGAAAGCTTCCCCGTCCCGTCCACCTGAGCACCCTTTGCCACATCCACTTCCACGAATCATGTACAAATGATACGCTTCTCACTCACAGCAATCTTCACCGCAGACGTCCCTGCACTTGGAATGACCGCTGGTGTTGCAGGAACTCTCTCGGGTGAAACGCTTGCAGACGCGTCCGACTCCACAGGGCTGGTACTGGAAATCTGAAAATCTTCCTTGTGATGTGCGTCCACCTGATGGCTACTGCTATTCTTTTTATATGACTCTATGTTAGCCAAGCGTTTTAAGGGATCTGGTGCACCACAGTGCCAGATGATGTCTGGGAACAAAGACACCAGAGGCTCTACCGACCTGGGTCTTGTTCCCAGCACACTGAATGACAACTGCATAGGAAATTTCCTTCATCTAGCCTGTCAGTTACACATCTCATTTCCCCTGTTAGAAACTCCCTTCCTCTGCAGTCTGAAAGGCTCTCATTCCAAATCACCTTGAGAAACGCAGAGCGTAGCACTGTGAGAACGACATCGTGGTTGGTGAGTTGAGAAAAGGGGCGCAAACCTTTCAGAACCTGCTTGGAAGAAGCTGGATGAGAGCTGGCCGCTCCCAAAGAGTTGTGGGTATCACATTGCTCTCCTCTAGCTCGTCAGTTGCACGTGCACATCCCGTGTGGGGCCAGCCTGGCCGTGCTTTCCGCCCATGGCTTCTTTACTCCGTTTCGAATACGGAACACAGAGATCGGGGCAGCATGAAGGCAGCTCTGCGAAAGCGCTATTTCCACGTCTCCAAAATAATTGGCTCCTGGTCTTGAACTCCGTGGCAAAACTCCACACCCAGAAAGGGCAAGGGGCGTAACACAACTTTCACCTAGCTAGAAGGGCACATAACCATTTCCCATAAGGGCGATGTATTTACCAGGCCACCAGTAAGGTTTTGCCAGACACGTGGCTTCACACAGCCTGCCAGGCGCAGGGCCACATGCCCGTTACCGATACGTGCGGTTCGGTTATGTAGCTGAAACCACCTGGTGGATGACACATTCAGTATGGGACCACTGCAGGCATTCTTATTAGTGTGCATCACGTTTCTATCCTCTAGCCCATAACGGACTTCTGCATTCCTTCTCGGAGCAACACGTTCCTACATGCCCTCTGTGGAGAGGCATGAGCCTCGTTCCGCCCCTGGGACTTGAGCCCACTTTGCTAGCTTCGCTCAGCTTCTAAAGACCAAAGAGATAGAGTGTCTGTGTATGGAAGTTTCGAAAGGAATCGCTTCAAGTGTCCCACAAGAGGGACAGCATCTGGTCACTAAAGGAGCACTGTGGGGAAACCTTGGTTCCGAGAGCTGACGTCAAAGGGATCCCGTTCCTTAGGAAATTCTTCATGGTGTGAGGGAGGAGAAAGCACAAGCTGCCCTTGGCCTGAGGACCGTGCTTCTGTGGAGCTACAAGTCAGAGGGAGACACCTCTACAGAAACTCCGTGGAGAAGCCTCTGAAATGACAAATCTTTTACCTCTGCCATTAGGCTCAGGGGCAAACGTGTGAACGTAACTTCTGTTTCCCGTGGGACGACCTCCTACAGAGAGACATTGCCATACTTTGCAGAGGTACGCCACCAGCACGTGGCCAAGTGCCTTTAAAAGAGTTTGCACCGTGTGGGCTTCAGAGCCAAGCCCTTAGAGCGCGTTATTTGAACCCCTGTGCAAGTCGGGTACCACAGGTCTCGCATAGATGACGCTATGTTCTCGAACCAAGGAGTATGTGGTTCCTTCAGGGAAAGCCACATGGTATACCATGCATCCGCCCAGCCAACCTCAGTCATGAGCCTTTCTGAGCAGGGGAGCAACTCGTCTCCCGTACCAGGGGAAAGGCCTCCTTTGCAGTGGGCTTGAGGCCACAGTGGCAAGAAGTGTTTGTAGCGTTCCCTCGTGTGATCGGAAGTGATCTGTGTGAACACAGGTCACCTTAAGCCTCACTCCAAGGACTTTCTGCAGTCAAGGAACAAACACCAACCCAGGATTTCTTTCTCGCACACGGCAATACACAAACCCCGGAATTCCATGTAGGAGCAGCACCCTGCAACTTGTTTTGGGAAGCCTTTCTCGTCCCGTCCACCTGAGCACCCTTTGCTACGCTGCAATTGCAAGAAGCGTGTAAAATGATGATAGGTTTTCACTCACAGCACTCTTCACCGCATGGGACACTGCCCTCGTTATAACCTCCAGTGTTGAAGGAACCCTCTTGGGTGAAACGCTTGCAGACCCATCCGTCTCCGCTGGGCTTGGCATCGGAAGTCTGCAGGGATTCTTTGGGATGTGTGTCCACCTGGTTTCTCCTGCTCTCCTCTGTATGAGGCTCTGTGCTAGCAAAGGGTTTTAAGGGTGCCGATGCACCACAGTGCCAGACAATATCTGGGACCAAAGACACTATGTGCTGGCCCGACCTCGCTCCTGTTCCCAGTACACTGAAGGACAACTGCATAGGAAATTTTCTTCATCTAGCCTGTCAGGTACACATCCCCTTTACCCTGTGAGCAACTCCCTTCCTGTGCAGTCTGCAGGGCTGTCATTCCATATCAGCTTGAGAAACACGGAACGAAGCACTGTTTGCACACACTTGTGCTTTGCGTGTTGAGAAAAGGTGCGCAAACCTTTCAGCACCTGCTTGGAGCAAGCTGGATGAGAACTGGCCAATCCCGAAAGAATTGTGGGTACCCCATGGTTTTCCTCTAGCTCGTCAGTTGCAGGTGCACATCCCGTCTGGGACGAGCCTGCTCGTGCCTCCGGCCAAGGCTTCTTTTATTCTATTTCGAATATGGAACACAGACCTCATGGCAGCATTAAGGCATCTCTGCGAAATTGCTCTTTCCAGCTCTCCAAGATCCCCGAATTCCATGTAGGAGCAGCACCCTTCAACTTGTTGAGGGAAAGCTTCCCCGTCCCGTCCACCTGAGCACCCTTTGCCACATCCACTTCCACGAATCATGTACAAATGATACGCTTCTCACTCACAGCAATCTTCACCGCAGACGTCCCTGCACTTGGAATGACCGCTGGTGTTGCAGGAACTCTCTCGGGTGAAACGCTTGCAGACGCGTCCGACTCCACAGGGCTGGTACTGGAAATCTGAAAATCTTCCTTGTGATGTGCGTCCACCTGATGGCTACTGCTATTCTTTTTATATGACTCTATGTTAGCCAAGCGTTTTAAGGGATCTGGTGCACCACAGTGCCAGATGATGTCTGGGAACAAAGACACCAGAGGCTCTACCGACCTGGGTCTTGTTCCCAGCACACTGAATGACAACTGCATAGGAAATTTCCTTCATCTAGCCTGTCAGTTACACATCTCATTTCCCCTGTTAGAAACTCCCTTCCTCTGCAGTCTGAAAGGCTCTCATTCCAAATCACCTTGAGAAACGCAGAGCGTAGCACTGTGAGAACGACATCGTGGTTGGTGAGTTGAGAAAAGGGGCGCAAACCTTTGAGAACCTGCTTGGAAGAAGCTGGATGAGAGCTGGCCGCTCCCAAAGAGTTGTGGGTATCACATTGCTCTCCTCTAGCTCGTCAGTTGCACGTGCACATCCCGTGTGGGGCCAGCCTGGCCGTGCTTTCCGCCCATGGCTTCTTTACTCCGTTTCGAATACGGAACACAGAGATCGGGGCAGCATGAAGGCAGCTCTGCGAAAGCGCTATTTCCACGTCTCCAAAATAATTGGCTCCTGGTCTTGAACTCCGTGGCAAAACTCCACACCCAGAAAGGGCAAGGGGCGTAACACAACTTTCACCTAGCTAGAAGGGCACATAACCATTTCCCATAAGGGCGATGTATTTACCAGGCCACCAGTAAGGTTTTGCCAGACACGTGGCTTCACACAGCCTGCCAGACGCAGGGCCACATGCCCGTTACCGATACGTGCGGTTCGGTTATGTAGCTGAAACCACCTGGTGGATGACACATTCAGTATGGGACCACTGCAGGCATTCTTATTAGTGTGCATCACGTTTCTATCCTCTAGCCCATAACGGACTTCTGCATTCCTTCTCGGAGCAACACGTTCCTACATGCCCTCTGTGGAGAGGCATGAGCCTCGTTCCGCCCCTGGGACTTGAGCCCACTTTGCTAGCTTCGCTCAGCTTCTAAAGACCAAAGAGATAGAGTGTCTGTGTATGGAAGTTTCGAAAGGAATCGCTTCAAGTGTCCCACAAGAGGGACAGCATCTGGTCACTAAAGGAGCACTGTGGGGAAACCTTGGTTCCGAGAGCTGACGTCAAAGGGATCCCGTTCCTTAGGAAATTCTTCATGGTGTGAGGGAGGAGAAAGCACAAGCTGCCCTTGGCCTGAGGACCGTGCTTCTGTGGAGCTACAAGTCAGAGGGAGACACCTCTACAGAAACTCCGTGGAGAAGCCTCTGAAATGACAAATCTTTTACCTCTGCCATTAGGCTCAGGGGCAAACGTGTGAACGTAACTTCTGTTTCCCGTGGGACGACCTCCTACAGAGAGACATTGCCATACTTTGCAGAGGTACGCCACCAGCACGTGGCCAAGTGCCTTTAAAAGAGTTTGCACCGTGTGGGCTTCAGAGCCAAGCCCTTAGAGCGCGTTATTTGAACCCCTGTGCAAGTCGGGTACCACAGGTCTCGCATAGATGACGCTATGTTCTCGAACCAAGGAGTATGTGGTTCCTTCAGGGAAAGCCACATGGTATACCATGCATCCGCCCAGCCAACCTCAGTCATGAGCCTTTCTGAGCAGGGGAGCAACTCGTCTCCCGTACCAGGGGAAAGGCCTCCTTTGCAGTGGGCTTGAGGCCACAGTGGCAAGAAGTGTTTGTAGCGTTCCCTCGTGTGATCGGAAGTGATCTGTGTGAACACAGGTCACCTTAAGCCTCACTCCAAGGACTTTCTGCAGTCAAGGAACAAACACCAACCCAGGATTTCTTTCTCGCACACGGCAATACACAAACCCCGGAATTCCATGTAGGAGCAGCACCCTGCAACTTGTTTTGGGAAGCCTTTCTCGTCCCGTCCACCTGAGCACCCTTTGCTACGCTGCAATTGCAAGAAGCGTGTAAAATGATGATAGGTTTTCACTCACAGCACTCTTCACCGCATGGGACACTGCCCTCGTTATAACCTCCAGTGTTGAAGGAACCCTCTTGGGTGAAACGCTTGCAGACCCATCCGTCTCCGCTGGGCTTGGCATCAGAAGTCTGCAGGGATTCTTTGGGATGTGTGTCCACCTGGTTTCTCCTGCTCTCCTCTGTATGAGGCTCTGTGCTAGCAAAGGGTTTTAAGGGTGCCGATGCACCACAGTGCCAGACAATATCTGGGACCAAAGACACTATGTGCTGGCCCGACCTCGCTCCTGTTCCCAGTACACTGAAGGACAACTGCATAGGAAATTTTCTTCATCTAGCCTGTCAGGTACACATCCCCTTTACCCTGTGAGCAACTCCCTTCCTGTGCAGTCTGCAGGGCTGTCATTCCATATCAGCTTGAGAAACACGGAACGAAGCACTGTTTGCACACACTTGTGCTTTGCGTGTTGAGAAAAGGTGCGCAAACCTTTCAGCACCTGCTTGGAGCAAGCTGGATGAGAACTGGCCAATCCCGAAAGAATTGTGGGTACCCCATGGTTTTCCTCTAGCTCGTCAGTTGCAGGTGCACATCCCGTCTGGGACGAGCCTGCTCGTGCCTCCGGCCAAGGCTTCTTTTATTCTATTTCGAATATGGAACACAGACCTCATGGCAGCATTAAGGCATCTCTGCGAAATTGCTCTTTCCAGCTCTCCAAGATCCCCGAATTCCATGTAGGAGCAGCACCCTTCAACTTGTTGAGGGAAAGCTTCCCCGTCCCGTCCACCTGAGCACCCTTTGCCACATCCACTTCCACGAATCATGTACAAATGATACGCTTCTCACTCACAGCAATCTTCACCGCAGGCGTCCCTGCACTTGGAATGACCGCTGGTGTTGCAGGAACTCTCTCGGGTGAAACGCTTGCAGACGCGTCCGACTCCACAGGGCTGGTACTGGAAATCTGAAAATCTTCCTTGTGATGTGCGTCCACCTGATGGCTACTGCTATTCTTTTTATATGACTCTATGTTAGCCAAGCGTTTTAAGGGATCTGGTGCACCACAGTGCCAGATGATGTCTGGGAACAAAGACACCAGAGGCTCTACCGACCTGGGTCTTGTTCCCAGCACACTGAATGACAACTGCATAGGAAATTTCCTTCATCTAGCCTGTCAGTTACACATCTCATTTCCCCTGTTAGAAACTCCCTTCCTCTGCAGTCTGAAAGGCTCTCATTCCAAATCACCTTGAGAAACGCAGAGCGTAGCACTGTGAGAACGACATCGTGGTTGGTGAGTTGAGAAAAGGGGCGCAAACCTTTCAGAACCTGCTTGGAAGAAGCTGGATGAGAGCTGGCCGCTCCCAAAGAGTTGTGGGTATCACATTGCTCTCCTCTAGCTCGTCAGTTGCACGTGCACATCCCGTGTGGGGCCAGCCTGGCCGTGCTTTCCGCCCATGGCTTCTTTACTCCGTTTCGAATACGGAACACAGAGATCGGGGCAGCATGAAGGCAGCTCTGCGAAAGCGCTATTTCCACGTCTCCAAAATAATTGGCTCCTGGTCTTGAACTCCGTGGCAAAACTCCGCACCCAGAAAGGGCAAGGGGCGTAACACAA
This sequence comes from Balaenoptera ricei, assembly GCF_028023285.1. Taxonomy (NCBI): domain Eukaryota; kingdom Metazoa; phylum Chordata; class Mammalia; order Artiodactyla; family Balaenopteridae; genus Balaenoptera; species Balaenoptera ricei. The sequence goes on from NC_082660.1 coordinate 53,615,538, forward strand.
CTTTCACCTAGCTAGAAGGGCACATAACCATTTCCCATAAGGGCGATGTATTTACCAGGCCACCAGTAAGGTTTTGCCAGACACGTGGCTTCACACAGCCTGCCAGGCGCAGGGCCACATGCCCGTTACCGATACGTGCGGTTCGGTTATGTAGCTGAAACCACCTGGTGGATGACACATTCAGTATGGGACCACTGCAGGCATTCTTATTAGTGTGCATCACGTTTCTATCCTCTAGCCCATAACGGACTTCTGCATTCCTTCTCGGAGCAACACGTTCCTACATGCCCTCTGTGGAGAGGCATGAGCCTCGTTCCGCCCCTGGGACTTGAGCCCACTTTGCTAGCTTCGCTCAGCTTCTAAAGACCAAAGAGATAGAGTGTCTGTGTATGGAAGTTTCGAAAGGAATCGCTTCAAGTGTCCCACAAGAGGGACAGCATCTGGTCACTAAAGGAGCACTGTGGGGAAACCTTGGTTCCGAGAGCTGACGTCAAAGGGATCCCGTTCCTTAGGAAATTCTTCATGGTGTGAGGGAGGAGAAAGCACAAGCTGCCCTTGGCCTGAGGACCGTGCTTCTGTGGAGCTACAAGTCAGAGGGAGACACCTCTACAGAAACTCCGTGGAGAAGCCTCTGAAATGACAAATCTTTTACCTCTGCCATTAGGCTCAGGGGCAAACGTGTGAACGTAACTTCTGTTTCCCGTGGGACGACCTCCTACAGAGAGACATTGCCATACTTTGCAGAGGTACGCCACCAGCACGTGGCCAAGTGCCTTTAAAAGAGTTTGCACCGTGTGGGCTTCAGAGCCAAGCCCTTAGAGCGCGTTATTTGAACCCCTGTGCAAGTCGGGTACCACAGGTCTCGCATAGATGACGCTATGTTCTCGAACCAAGGAGTATGTGGTTCCTTCAGGGAAAGCCACATGGTATACCATGCATCCGCCCAGCCAACCTCAGTCATGAGCCTTTCTGAGCAGGGGAGCAACTCGTCTCCCGTACCAGGGGAAAGGCCTCCTTTGCAGTGGGCTTGAGGCCACAGTGGCAAGAAGTGTTTGTAGCGTTCCCTCGTGTGATCGGAAGTGATCTGTGTGAACACAGGTCACCTTAAGCCTCACTCCAAGGACTTTCTGCAGTCAAGGAACAAACACCAACCCAGGATTTCTTTCTCGCACACGGCAATACACAAACCCCGGAATTCCATGTAGGAGCAGCACCCTGCAACTTGTTTTGGGAAGCCTTTCTCGTCCCGTCCACCTGAGCACCCTTTGCTACGCTGCAATTGCAAGAAGCGTGTAAAATGATGATAGGTTTTCACTCACAGCACTCTTCACCGCATGGGACACTGCCCTCGTTATAACCTCCAGTGTTGAAGGAACCCTCTTGGGTGAAACGCTTGCAGACCCATCCGTCTCCGCTGGGCTTGGCATCGGAAGTCTGCAGGGATTCTTTGGGATGTGTGTCCACCTGGTTTCTCCTGCTCTCCTCTGTATGAGGCTCTGTGCTAGCAAAGGGTTTTAAGGGTGCCGATGCACCACAGTGCCAGACAATATCTGGGACCAAAGACACTATGTGCTGGCCCGACCTCGCTCCTGTTCCCAGTACACTGAAGGACAACTGCATAGGAAATTTTCTTCATCTAGCCTGTCAGGTACACATCCCCTTTACCCTGTGAGCAACTCCCTTCCTGTGCAGTCTGCAGGGCTGTCATTCCATATCAGCTTGAGAAACACGGAACGAAGCACTGTTTGCACACACTTGTGCTTTGCGTGTTGAGAAAAGGTGCGCAAACCTTTCAGCACCTGCTTGGAGCAAGCTGGATGAGAACTGGCCAATCCCGAAAGAATTGTGGGTACCCCATGGTTTTCCTCTAGCTCGTCAGTTGCAGCTGCACATCCCGTCTGGGACGAGCCTGCTCGTGCCTCCGGCCAAGGCTTCTTTTATTCTATTTCGAATATGGAACACAGACCTCATGGCAGCATTAAGGCATCTCTGCGAAATTGCTCTTTCCAGCTCTCCAAGATCCCCGAATTCCATGTAGGAGCAGCACCCTTCAACTTGTTGAGGGAAAGCTTCCCCGTCCCGTCCACCTGAGCACCCTTTGCCACATCCACTTCCACGAATCATGTACAAATGATACGCTTCTCACTCACAGCAATCTTCACCGCAGGCGTCCCTGCACTTGGAATGACCGCTGGTGTTGCAGGAACTCTCTCGGGTGAAACGCTTGCAGACGCGTCCGACTCCACAGGGCTGGTACTGGAAATCTGAAAATCTTCCTTGTGATGTGCGTCCACCTGATGGCTACTGCTATTCTTTTTATATGACTCTATGTTAGCCAAGCGTTTTAAGGGATCTGGTGCACCACAGTGCCAGATGATGTCTGGGAACAAAGACACCAGAGGCTCTACCGACCTGGGTCTTGTTCCCAGCACACTGAATGACAACTGCATAGGAAATTTCCTTCATCTAGCCTGTCAGTTACACATCTCATTTCCCCTGTTAGAAACTCCCTTCCTCTGCAGTCTGAAAGGCTCTCATTCCAAATCACCTTGAGAAACGCAGAGCGTAGCACTGTGAGAACGACATCGTGGTTGGTGAGTTGAGAAAAGGGGCGCAAACCTTTCAGAACCTGCTTGGAAGAAGCTGGATGAGAGCTGGCCGCTCCCAAAGAGTTGTGGGTATCACATTGCTCTCCTCTAGCTCGTCAGTTGCACGTGCACATCCCGTGTGGGGCCAGCCTGGCCGTGCTTTCCGCCCATGGCTTCTTTACTCCGTTTCGAATACGGAACACAGAGATCGGGGCAGCATGAAGGCAGCTCTGCGAAAGCGCTATTTCCACGTCTCCAAAATAATTGGCTCCTGGTCTTGAACTCCGTGGCAAAACTCCACACCCAGAAAGGGCAAGGGGCGTAACACAACTTTCACCTAGCTAGAAGGGCACATAACCATTTCCCATAAGGGCGATGTATTTACCAGGCCACCAGTAAGGTTTTGCCAGACACGTGGCTTCACACAGCCTGCCAGGCGCAGGGCCACATGCCCGTTACCGATACGTGCGGTTCGGTTATGTAGCTGAAACCACCTGGTGGATGACACATTCAGTATGGGACCACTGCAGGCATTCTTATTAGTGTGCATCACGTTTCTATCCTCTAGCCCATAACGGACTTCTGCATTCCTTCTCGGAGCAACACGTTCCTACATGCCCTCTGTGGAGAGGCATGAGCCTCGTTCCGCCCCTGGGACTTGAGCCCACTTTGCTAGCTTCGCTCAGCTTCTAAAGACCAAAGAGATAGAGTGTCTGTGTATGGAAGTTTCGAAAGGAATCGCTTCAAGTGTCCCACAAGAGGGACAGCATCTGGTCACTAAAGGAGCACTGTGGGGAAACCTTGGTTCCGAGAGCTGACGTCAAAGGGATCCCGTTCCTTAGGAAATTCTTCATGGTGTGAGGGAGGAGAAAGCACAAGCTGCCCTTGGCCTGAGGACCGTGCTTCTGTGGAGCTACAAGTCAGAGGGAGACACCTCTACAGAAACTCCGTGGAGAAGCCTCTGAAATGACAAATCTTTTACCTCTGCCATTAGGCTCAGGGGCAAACGTGTGAACGTAACTTCTGTTTCCCGTGGGACGACCTCCTACAGAGAGACATTGCCATACTTTGCAGAGGTACGCCACCAGCACGTGGCCAAGTGCCTTTAAAAGAGTTTGCACCGTGTGGGCTTCAGAGCCAAGCCCTTAGAGCGCGTTATTTGAACCCCTGTGCAAGTCGGGTACCACAGGTCTCGCATAGATGACGCTATGTTCTCGAACCAAGGAGTATGTGGTTCCTTCAGGGAAAGCCACATGGTATACCATGCATCCGCCCAGCCAACCTCAGTCATGAGCCTTTCTGAGCAGGGGAGCAACTCGTCTCCCGTACCAGGGGAAAGGCCTCCTTTGCAGTGGGCTTGAGGCCACAGTGGCAAGAAGTGTTTGTAGCGTTCCCTCGTGTGATCGGAAGTGATCTGTGTGAACACAGGTCACCTTAAGCCTCACTCCAAGGACTTTCTGCAGTCAAGGAACAAACACCAACCCAGGATTTCTTTCTCGCACACGGCAATACACAAACCCCGGAATTCCATGTAGGAGCAGCACCCTGCAACTTGTTTTGGGAAGCCTTTCTCGTCCCGTCCACCTGAGCACCCTTTGCTACGCTGCAATTGCAAGAAGCGTGTAAAATGATGATAGGTTTTCACTCACAGCACCCTTCACCGCATGGGACACTGCCCTCGTTATAACCTCCAGTGTTGAAGGAACCCTCTTGGGTGAAACGCTTGCAGACCCATCCGTCTCCGCTGGGCTTGGCATCGGAAGTCTGCAGGGATTCTTTGGGATGTGTGTCCACCTGGTTTCTCCTGCTCTCCTCTGTATGAGGCTCTGTGCTAGCAAAGGGTTTTAAGGGTGCCGATGCACCACAGTGCCAGACAATATCTGGGACCAAAGACACTATGTGCTGGCCCGACCTCGCTCCTGTTCCCAGTACACTGAAGGACAACTGCATAGGAAATTTTCTTCATCTAGCCTGTCAGGTACACATCCCCTTTACCCTGTGAGCAACTCCCTTCCTGTGCAGTCTGCAGGGCTGTCATTCCATATCAGCTTGAGAAACACGGAACGAAGCACTGTTTGCACACACTTGTGCTTTGCGTGTTGAGAAAAGGTGCGCAAACCTTTCAGCACCTGCTTGGAGCAAGCTGGATGAGAACTGGCCAATCCCGAAAGAATTGTGGGTACCCCATGGTTTTCCTCTAGCTCGTCAGTTGCAGCTGCACATCCCGTCTGGGACGAGCCTGCTCGTGCCTCCGGCCAAGGCTTCTTTTATTCTATTTCGAATATGGAACACAGACCTCATGGCAGCATTAAGGCATCTCTGCGAAATTGCTCTTTCCAGCTCTCCAAGATCCCCGAATTCCATGTAGGAGCAGCACCCTTCAACTTGTTGAGGGAAAGCTTCCCCGTCCCGTCCACCTGAGCACCCTTTGCCACATCCACTTCCACGAATCATGTACAAATGATACGCTTCTCACTCACAGCAATCTTCACCGCAGGCGTCCCTGCACTTGGAATGACCGCTGGTGTTGCAGGAACTCTCTCGGGTGAAACGCTTGCAGACGCGTCCGACTCCACAGGGCTGGTACTGGAAATCTGAAAATCTTCCTTGTGATGTGCGTCCACCTGATGGCTACTGCTATTCTTTTTATATGACTCTATGTTAGCCAAGCGTTTTAAGGGATCTGGTGCACCACAGTGCCAGATGATGTCTGGGAACAAAGACACCAGAGGCTCTACCGACCTGGGTCTTGTTCCCAGCACACTGAATGACAACTGCATAGGAAATTTCCTTCATCTAGCCTGTCAGTTACACATCTCATTTCCCCTGTTAGAAACTCCCTTCCTCTGCAGTCTGAAAGGCTCTCATTCCAAATCACCTTGAGAAACGCAGAGCGTAGCACTGTGAGAACGACATCGTGGTTGGTGAGTTGAGAAAAGGGGCGCAAACCTTTCAGAACCTGCTTGGAAGAAGCTGGATGAGAGCTGGCCGCTCCCAAAGAGTTGTGGGTATCACATTGCTCTCCTCTAGCTCGTCAGTTGCACGTGCACATCCCGTGTGGGGCCAGCCTGGCCGTGCTTTCCGCCCATGGCTTCTTTACTCCGTTTCGAATACGGAACACAGAGATCGGGGCAGCATGAAGGCAGCTCTGTGAAAGCGCTATTTCCACGTCTCCAAAATAATTGGCTCCTGGTCTTGAACTCCGTGGCAAAACTCCACACCCAGAAAGGGCAAGGGGCGTAACACAACTTTCACCTAGCTAGAAGGGCACATAACCATTTCCCATAAGGGCGATGTATTTACCAGGCCACCAGTAAGGTTTTGCCAGACACGTGGCTTCACACAGCCTGCCAGGCGCAGGGCCACATGCCCGTTACCGATACGTGCGGTTCGGTTATGTAGCTGAAACCACCTGGTGGATGACACATTCAGTATGGGACCACTGCAGGCATTCTTATTAGTGTGCATCACGTTTCTATCCTCTAGCCCATAACGGACTTCTGCATTCCTTCTCGGAGCAACACGTTCCTACATGCCCTCTGTGGAGAGGCATGAGCCTCGTTCCGCCCCTGGGACTTGAGCCCACTTTGCTAGCTTCGCTCAGCTTCTAAAGACCAAAGAGATAGAGTGTCTGTGTATGGAAGTTTCGAAAGGAATCGCTTCAAGTGTCCCACAAGAGGGACAGCATCTGGTCACTAAAGGAGCACTGTGGGGAAACCTTGGTTCCGAGAGCTGACGTCAAAGGGATCCCGTTCCTTAGGAAATTCTTCATGGTGTGAGGGAGGAGAAAGCACAAGCTGCCCTTGGCCTGAGGACCGTGCTTCTGTGGAGCTACAAGTCAGAGGGAGACACCTCTACAGAAACTCCGTGGAGAAGCCTCTGAAATGACAAATCTTTTACCTCTGCCATTAGGCTCAGGGGCAAACGTGTGAACGTAACTTCTGTTTCCCGTGGGACGACCTCCTACAGAGAGACATTGCCATACTTTGCAGAGGTACGCCACCAGCACGTGGCCAAGTGCCTTTAAAAGAGTTTGCACCGTGTGGGCTTCAGAGCCAAGCCCTTAGAGCGCGTTATTTGAACCCCTGTGCAAGTCGGGTACCACAGGTCTCGCATAGATGACGCTATGTTCTCGAACCAAGGAGTATGTGGTTCCTTCAGGGAAAGCCACATGGTATACCATGCATCCGCCCAGCCAACCTCAGTCATGAGCCTTTCTGAGCAGGGGAGCAACTCGTCTCCCGTACCAGGGGAAAGGCCTCCTTTGCAGTGGGCTTGAGGCCACAGTGGCAAGAAGTGTTTGTAGCGTTCCCTCGTGTGATCGGAAGTGATCTGTGTGAACACAGGTCACCTTAAGCCTCACTCCAAGGACTTTCTGCAGTCAAGGAACAAACACCAACCCAGGATTTCTTTCTCGCACACGGCAATACACAAACCCCGGAATTCCATGTAGGAGCAGCACCCTGCAACTTGTTTTGGGAAGCCTTTCTCGTCCCGTCCACCTGAGCACCCTTTGCTACGCTGCAATTGCAAGAAGCGTGTAAAATGATGATAGGTTTTCACTCACAGCACCCTTCACCGCATGGGACACTGCCCTCGTTATAACCTCCAGTGTTGAAGGAACCCTCTTGGGTGAAACGCTTGCAGACCCATCCGTCTCCGCTGGGCTTGGCATCGGAAGTCTGCAGGGATTCTTTGGGATGTGTGTCCACCTGGTTTCTCCTGCTCTCCTCTGTATGAGGCTCTGTGCTAGCAAAGGGTTTTAAGGGTGCCGATGCACCACAGTGCCAGACAATATCTGGGACCAAAGACACTATGTGCTGGCCCGACCTCGCTCCTGTTCCCAGTACACTGAAGGACAACTGCATAGGAAATTTTCTTCATCTAGCCTGTCAGGTACACATCCCCTTTACCCTGTGAGCAACTCCCTTCCTGTGCAGTCTGCAGGGCTGTCATTCCATATCAGCTTGAGAAACACGGAACGAAGCACTGTTTGCACACACTTGTGCTTTGCGTGTTGAGAAAAGGTGCGCAAACCTTTCAGCACCTGCTTGGAGCAAGCTGGATGAGAACTGGCCAATCCCGAAAGAATTGTGGGTACCCCATGGTTTTCCTCTAGCTCGTCAGTTGCAGCTGCACATCCCGTCTGGGACGAGCCTGCTCGTGCCTCCGGCCAAGGCTTCTTTTATTCTATTTCGAATATGGAACACAGACCTCATGGCAGCATTAAGGCATCTCTGCGAAATTGCTCTTTCCAGCTCTCCAAGATCCCCGAATTCCATGTAGGAGCAGCACCCTTCAACTTGTTGAGGGAAAGCTTCCCCGTCCCGTCCACCTGAGCACCCTTTGCCACATCCACTTCCACGAATCATGTACAAATGATACGCTTCTCACTCACAGCAATCTTCACCGCAGGCGTCCCTGCACTTGGAATGACCGCTGGTGTTGCAGGAACTCTCTCGGGTGAAACGCTTGCAGACGCGTCCGACTCCACAGGGCTGGTACTGGAAATCTGAAAATCTTCCTTGTGATGTGCGTCCACCTGATGGCTACTGCTATTCTTTTTATATGACTCTATGTTAGCCAAGCGTTTTAAGGGATCTGGTGCACCACAGTGCCAGATGATGTCTGGGAACAAAGACACCAGAGGCTCTACCGACCTGGGTCTTGTTCCCAGCACACTGAATGACAACTGCATAGGAAATTTCCTTCATCTAGCCTGTCAGTTACACATCTCATTTCCCCTGTTAGAAACTCCCTTCCTCTGCAGTCTGAAAGGCTCTCATTCCAAATCACCTTGAGAAACGCAGAGCGTAGCACTGTGAGAACGACATCGTGGTTGGTGAGTTGAGAAAAGGGGCGCAAACCTTTCAGAACCTGCTTGGAAGAAGCTGGATGAGAGCTGGCCGCTCCCAAAGAGTTGTGGGTATCACATTGCTCTCCTCTAGCTCGTCAGTTGCACGTGCACATCCCGTGTGGGGCCAGCCTGGCCGTGCTTTCCGCCCATGGCTTCTTTACTCCGTTTCGAATACGGAACACAGAGATCGGGGCAGCATGAAGGCAGCTCTGCGAAAGCGCTATTTCCACGTCTCCAAAATAATTGGCTCCTGGTCTTGAACTCCGTGGCAAAACTCCACACCCAGAAAGGGCAAGGGGCGTAACACAACTTTCACCTAGCTAGAAGGGCACATAACCATTTCCCATAAGGGCGATGTATTTACCAGGCCACCAGTAAGGTTTTGCCAGACACGTGGCTTCACACAGCCTGCCAGGCGCAGGGCCACATGCCCGTTACCGATACGTGCGGTTCGGTTATGTAGCTGAAACCACCTGGTGGATGACACATTCAGTATGGGACCACTGCAGGCATTCTTATTAGTGTGCATCACGTTTCTATCCTCTAGCCCATAACGGACTTCTGCATTCCTTCTCGGAGCAACACGTTCCTACATGCCCTCTGTGGAGAGGCATGAGCCTCGTTCCGCCCCTGGGACTTGAGCCCACTTTGCTAGCTTCGCTCAGCTTCTAAAGACCAAAGAGATAGAGTGTCTGTGTATGGAAGTTTCGAAAGGAATCGCTTCAAGTGTCCCACAAGAGGGACAGCATCTGGTCACTAAAGGAGCACTGTGGGGAAACCTTGGTTCCGAGAGCTGACGTCAAAGGGATCCCGTTCCTTAGGAAATTCTTCATGGTGTGAGGGAGGAGAAAGCACAAGCTGCCCTTGGCCTGAGGACCGTGCTTCTGTGGAGCTACAAGTCAGAGGGAGACACCTCTACAGAAACTCCGTGGAGAAGCCTCTGAAATGACAAATCTTTTACCTCTGCCATTAGGCTCAGGGGCAAACGTGTGAACGTAACTTCTGTTTCCCGTGGGACGACCTCCTACAGAGAGACATTGCCATACTTTGCAGAGGTACGCCACCAGCACGTGGCCAAGTGCCTTTAAAAGAGTTTGCACCGTGTGGGCTTCAGAGCCAAGCCCTTAGAGCGCGTTATTTGAACCCCTGTGCAAGTCGGGTACCACAGGTCTCGCATAGATGACGCTATGTTCTCGAACCAAGGAGTATGTGGTTCCTTCAGGGAAAGCCACATGGTATACCATGCATCCGCCCAGCCAACCTCAGTCATGAGCCTTTCTGAGCAGGGGAGCAACTCGTCTCCCGTACCAGGGGAAAGGCCTCCTTTGCAGTGGGCTTGAGGCCACAGTGGCAAGAAGTGTTTGTAGCGTTCCCTCGTGTGATCGGAAGTGATCTGTGTGAACACAGGTCACCTTAAGCCTCACTCCAAGGACTTTCTGCAGTCAAGGAACAAACACCAACCCAGGATTTCTTTCTCGCACACGGCAATACACAAACCCCGGAATTCCATGTAGGAGCAGCACCCTGCAACTTGTTTTGGGAAGCCTTTCTCGTCCCGTCCACCTGAGCACCCTTTGCTACGCTGCAATTGCAAGAAGCGTGTAAAATGATGATAGGTTTTCACTCACAGCACTCTTCACCGCATGGGACACTGCCCTCGTTATAACCTCCAGTGTTGAAGGAACCCTCTTGGGTGAAACGCTTGCAGACCCATCCGTCTCCGCTGGGCTTGGCATCGGAAGTCTGCAGGGATTCTTTGGGATGTGTGTCCACCTGGTTTCTCCTGCTCTCCTCTGTATGAGGCTCTGTGCTAGCAAAGGGTTTTAAGGGTGCCAATGCACCACAGTGCCAGACAATATCTGGGACCAAAGACACTATGTGCTGGCCCGACCTCGCTCCTGTTCCCAGTACACTGAAGGACAACTGCATAGGAAATTTTCTTCATCTAGCCTGTCAGGTACACATCCCCTTTACCCTGTGAGCAACTCCCTTCCTGTGCAGTCTGCAGGGCTGTCATTCCATATCAGCTTGAGAAACACGGAACGAAGCACTGTTTGCACACACTTGTGCTTTGCGTGTTGAGAAAAGGTGCGCAAACCTTTCAGCACCTGCTTGGAGCAAGCTGGATGAGAACTGGCCAATCCCGAAAGAATTGTGGGTACCCCATGGTTTTCCTCTAGCTCGTCAGTTGCAGGTGCACATCCCGTCTGGGACGAGCCTGCTCGTGCCTCCGGCCAAGGCTTCTTTTATTCTATTTCGAATATGGAACACAGACCTCATGGCAGCATTAAGGCATCTCTGCGAAATTGCTCTTTCCAGCTCTCCAAGATCCCCGAATTCCATGTAGGAGCAGCACCCTTCAACTTGTTGAGGGAAAGCTTCCCCGTCCCGTCCACCTGAGCACCCTTTGCCACATCCACTTCCACGAATCATGTACAAATGATACGCTTCTCACTCACAGCAATCTTCACCGCAGGCGTCCCTGCACTTGGAATGACCGCTGGTGTTGCAGGAACTCTCTCGGGTGAAACGCTTGCAGACGCGTCCGACTCCACAGGGCTGGTACTGGAAATCTGAAAATCTTCCTTGTGATGTGCGTCCACCTGATGGCTACTGCTATTCTTTTTATATGACTCTATGTTAGCCAAGCGTTTTAAGGGATCTGGTGCACCACAGTGCCAGATGATGTCTGGGAACAAAGACACCAGAGGCTCTACCGACCTGGGTCTTGTTCCCAGCACACTGAATGACAACTGCATAGGAAATTTCCTTCATCTAGCCTGTCAGTTACACATCTCATTTCCCCTGTTAGAAACTCCCTTCCTCTGCAGTCTGAAAGGCTCTCATTCCAAATCACCTTGAGAAACGCAGAGCGTAGCACTGTGAGAACGACATCGTGGTTGGTGAGTTGAGAAAAGGGGCGCAAACCTTTCAGAACCTGCTTGGAAGAAGCTGGATGAGAGCTGGCCGCTCCCAAAGAGTTGTGGGTATCACATTGCTCTCCTCTAGCTCGTCAGTTGCACGTGCACATCCCGTGTGGGGCCAGCCTGGCCGTGCTTTCCGCCCATGGCTTCTTTACTCCGTTTCGAATACGGAACACAGAGATCGGGGCAGCATGAAGGCAGCTCTGCGAAAGCGCTATTTCCACGTCTCCAAAATAATTGGCTCCTGGTCTTGAACTCCGTGGCAAAACTCCACACCCAGAAAGGGCAAGGGGCGTAACACAACTTTCACCTAGCTAGAAGGGCACATAACCATTTCCCATAAGGGCGATGTATTTACCAGGCCACCAGTAAGGTTTTGCCAGACACGTGGCTTCACACAGCCTGCCAGGCGCAGGGCCACATGCCCGTTACCGATACGTGCGGTTCGGTTATGTAGCTGAAACCACCTGGTGGATGACACATTCAGTATGGGACCACTGCAGGCATTCTTATTAGTGTGCATCACGTTTCTATCCTCTAGCCCATAACGGACTTCTGCATTCCTTCTCGGAGCAACACGTTCCTACATGCCCTCTGTGGAGAGGCATGAGCCTCGTTCCGCCCCTGGGACTTGAGCCCACTTTGCTAGCTTCGCTCAGCTTCTAAAGACCAAAGAGATAGAGTGTCTGTGTATGGAAGTTTCGAAAGGAATCGCTTCAAGTGTCCCACAAGAGGGACAGCATCTGGTCACTAAAGGAGCACTGTGGGGAAACCTTGGTTCCGAGAGCTGACGTCAAAGGGATCCCGTTCCTTAGGAAATTCTTCATGGTGTGAGGGAGGAGAAAGCACAAGCTGCCCTTGGCCTGAGGACCGTGCTTCTGTGGAGCTACAAGTCAGAGGGAGACACCTCTACAGAAACTCCGTGGAGAAGCCTCTGAAATGACAAATCTTTTACCTCTGCCATTAGGCTCAGGGGCAAACGTGTGAACGTAACTTCTGTTTCCCGTGGGACGACCTCCTACAGAGAGACATTGCCATACTTTGCAGAGGTACGCCACCAGCACGTGGCCAAGTGCCTTTAAAAGAGTTTGCACCGTGTGGGCTTCAGAGCCAAGCCCTTAGAGCGCGTTATTTGAACCCCTGTGCAAGTCGGGTACCACAGGTCTCGCATAGATGACGCTATGTTCTCGAACCAAGGAGTATGTGGTTCCTTCAGGGAAAGCCACATGGTATACCATGCATCCGCCCAGCCAACCTCAGTCATGAGCCTTTCTGAGCAGGGGAGCAACTCGTCTCCCGTACCAGGGGAAAGGCCTCCTTTGCAGTGGGCTTGAGGCCACAGTGGCAAGAAGTGTTTGTAGCGTTCCCTCGTGTGATCGGAAGTGATCTGTGTGAACACAGGTCACCTTAAGCCTCACTCCAAGGACTTTCTGCAGTCAAGGAACAAACACCAACCCAGGATTTCTTTCTCGCACACGGCAATACACAAACCCCGGAATTCCATGTAGGAGCAGCACCCTGCAACTTGTTTTGGGAAGCCTTTCTCGTCCCGTCCACCTGAGCACCCTTTGCTACGCTGCAATTGCAAGAAGCGTGTAAAATGATGATAGGTTTTCACTCACAGCACTCTTCACCGCATGGGACACTGCCCTCGTTATAACCTCCAGTGTTGAAGGAACCCTCTTGGGTGAAACGCTTGCAGACCCATCCGTCTCCGCTGGGCTTGGCATCGGAAGTCTGCAGGGATTCTTTGGGATGTGTGTCCACCTGGTTTCTCCTGCTCTCCTCTGTATGAGGCTCTGTGCTAGCAAAGGGTTTTAAGGGTGCCGATGCACCACAGTGCCAGACAATATCTGGGACCAAAGACACTATGTGCTGGCCCGACCTCGCTCCTGTTCCCAGTACACTGAAGGACAACTGCATAGGAAATTTTCTTCATCTAGCCTGTCAGGTACACATCCCCTTTACCCTGTGAGCAACTCCCTTCCTGTGCAGTCTGCAGGGCTGTCATTCCATATCAGCTTGAGAAACACGGAACGAAGCACTGTTTGCACACACTTGTGCTTTGCGTGTTGAGAAAAGGTGCGCAAACCTTTCAGCACCTGCTTGGAGCAAGCTGGATGAGAACTGGCCAATCCCGAAAGAATTGTGGGTACCCCATGGTTTTCCTCTAGCTCGTCAGTTGCAGGTGCACATCCCGTCTGGGACGAGCCTGCTCGTGCCTCCGGCCAAGGCTTCTTTTATTCTATTTCGAATATGGAACACAGACCTCATGGCAGCATTAAGGCATCTCTGCGAAATTGCTCTTTCCAGCTCTCCAAGATCCCCGAATTCCATGTAGGAGCAGCACCCTTCAACTTGTTGAGGGAAAGCTTCCCCGTCCCGTCCACCTGAGCACCCTTTGCCACATCCACTTCCACGAATCATGTACAAATGATACGCTTCTCACTCACAGCAATCTTCACCGCAGGCGTCCCTGCACTTGGAATGACCGCTGGTGTTGCAGGAACTCTCTCGGGTGAAACGCTTGCAGACGCGTCCGACTCCACAGGGCTGGTACTGGAAATCTGAAAATCTTCCTTGTGATGTGCGTCCACCTGATGGCTACTGCTATTCTTTTTATATGACTCTATGTTAGCCAAGCGTTTTAAGGGATCTGGTGCACCACAGTGCCAGATGATGTCTGGGAACAAAGACACCAGAGGCTCTACCGACCTGGGTCTTGTTCCCAGCACACTGAATGACAACTGCATAGGAAATTTCCTTCATCTAGCCTGTCAGTTACACATCTCATTTCCCCTGTTAGAAACTCCCTTCCTCTGCAGTCTGAAAGGCTCTCATTCCAAATCACCTTGAGAAACGCAGAGCGTAGCACTGTGAGAACGACATCGTGGTTGGTGAGTTGAGAAAAGGGGCGCAAACCTTTCAGAACCTGCTTGGAAGAAGCTGGATGAGAGCTGGCCGCTCCCAAAGAGTTGTGGGTATCACATTGCTCTCCTCTAGCTCGTCAGTTGCACGTGCACATCCCGTGTGGGGCCAGCCTGGCCGTGCTTTCCGCCCATGGCTTCTTTACTCCGTTTCGAATACGGAACACAGAGATCGGGGCAGCATGAAGGCAGCTCTGCGAAAGCGCTATTTCCACGTCTCCAAAATAATTGGCTCCTGGTCTTGAACTCCGTGGCAAAACTCCACACCCAGAAAGGGCAAGGGGCGTAACACAACTTTCACCTAGCTAGAAGGGCACATAACCATTTCCCATAAGGGCGATGTATTTACCAGGCCACCAGTAAGGTTTTGCCAGACACGTGGCTTCACACAGCCTGCCAGGCGCAGGGCCACATGCCCGTTACCGATACGTGCGGTTCGGTTATGTAGCTGAAACCACCTGGTGGATGACACATTCAGTATGGGACCACTGCAGGCATTCTTATTAGTGTGCATCACGTTTCTATCCTCTAGCCCATAACGGACTTCTGCATTCCTTCTCGGAGCAACACGTTCCTACATGCCCTCTGTGGAGAGGCATGAGCCTCGTTCCGCCCCTGGGACTTGAGCCCACTTTGCTAGCTTCGCTCAGCTTCTAAAGACCAAAGAGATAGAGTGTCTGTGTATGGAAGTTTCGAAAGGAATCGCTTCAAGTGTCCCACAAGAGGGACAGCATCTGGTCACTAAAGGAGCACTGTGGGGAAACCTTGGTTCCGAGAGCTGACGTCAAAGGGATCCCGTTCCTTAGGAAATTCTTCATGGTGTGAGGGAGGAGAAAGCACAAGCTGCCCTTGGCCTGAGGACCGTGCTTCTGTGGAGCTACAAGTCAGAGGGAGACACCTCTACAGAAACTCCGTGGAGAAGCCTCTGAAATGACAAATCTTTTACCTCTGCCATTAGGCTCAGGGGCAAACGTGTGAACGTAACTTCTGTTTCCCGTGGGACGACCTCCTACAGAGAGACATTGCCATACTTTGCAGAGGTACGCCACCAGCACGTGGCCAAGTGCCTTTAAAAGAGTTTGCACCGTGTGGGCTTCAGAGCCAAGCCCTTAGAGCGCGTTATTTGAACCCCTGTGCAAGTCGGGTACCACAGGTCTCGCATAGATGACGCTATGTTCTCGAACCAAGGAGTATGTGGTTCCTTCAGGGAAAGCCACATGGTATACCATGCATCCGCCCAGCCAACCTCAGTCATGAGCCTTTCTGAGCAGGGGAGCAACTCGTCTCCCGTACCAGGGGAAAGGCCTCCTTTGCAGTGGGCTTGAGGCCACAGTGGCAAGAAGTGTTTGTAGCGTTCCCTCGTGTGATCGGAAGTGATCTGTGTGAACACAGGTCACCTTAAGCCTCACTCCAAGGACTTTCTGCAGTCAAGGAACAAACACCAACCCAGGATTTCTTTCTCGCACACGGCAATACACAAACCCCGGAATTCCATGTAGGAGCAGCACCCTGCAACTTGTTTTGGGAAGCCTTTCTCGTCCCGTCCACCTGAGCACCCTTTGCTACGCTGCAATTGCAAGAAGCGTGTAAAATGATGATAGGTTTTCACTCACAGCACTCTTCACCGCATGGGACACTGCCCTCGTTATAACCTCCAGTGTTGAAGGAACCCTCTTGGGTGAAACGCTTGCAGACCCATCCGTCTCCGCTGGGCTTGGCATCGGAAGTCTGCAGGGATTCTTTGGGATGTGTGTCCACCTGGTTTCTCCTGCTCTCCTCTGTATGAGGCTCTGTGCTAGCAAAGGGTTTTAAGGGTGCCGATGCACCACAGTGCCAGACTATATCTGGGACCAAAGACACTATGTGCTGGCCCGACCTCGCTCCTGTTCCCAGTACACTGAAGGACAACTGCATAGGAAATTTTCTTCATCTAGCCTGTCAGGTACACATCCCCTTTACCCTGTGAGCAACTCCCTTCCTGTGCAGTCTGCAGGGCTGTCATTCCATATCAGCTTGAGAAACACGGAACGAAGCACTGTTTGCACACACTTGTGCTTTGCGTGTTGAGAAAAGGTGCGCAAACCTTTCAGCACCTGCTTGGAGCAAGCTGGATGAGAACTGGCCAATCCCGAAAGAATTGTGGGTACCCCATGGTTTTCCTCTAGCTCGTCAGTTGCAGGTGCACATCCCGTCTGGGACGAGCCTGCTCGTGCCTCCGGCCAAGGCTTCTTTTATTCTATTTCGAATATGGAACACAGACCTCATGGCAGCATTAAGGCATCTCTGCGAAATTGCTCTTTCCAGCTCTCCAAGATCCCCGAATTCCATGTAGGAGCAGCACCCTTCAACTTGTTGAGGGAAAGCTTCCCCGTCCCGTCCACCTGAGCACCCTTTGCCACATCCACTTCCACGAATCATGTACAAATGATACGCTTCTCACTCACAGCAATCTTCACCGCAGGCGTCCCTGCACTTGGAATGACCGCTGGTGTTGCAGGAACTCTCTCGGGTGAAACGCTTGCAGACGCGTCCGACTCCACAGGGCTGGTACTGGAAATCTGAAAATCTTCCTTGTGATGTGCGTCCACCTGATGGCTACTGCTATTCTTTTTATATGACTCTATGTTAGCCAAGCGTTTTAAGGGATCTGGTGCACCACAGTGCCAGATGATGTCTGGGAACAAAGACACCAGAGGCTCTACCGACCTGGGTCTTGTTCCCAGCACACTGAATGACAACTGCATAGGAAATTTCCTTCATCTAGCCTGTCAGTTACACATCTCATTTCCCCTGTTAGAAACTCCCTTCCTCTGCAGTCTGAAAGGCTCTCATTCCAAATCACCTTGAGAAACGCAGAGCGTAGCACTGTGAGAACGACATCGTGGTTGGTGAGTTGAGAAAAGGGGCGCAAACCTTTGAGAACCTGCTTGGAAGAAGCTGGATGAGAGCTGGCCGCTCCCAAAGAGTTGTGGGTATCACATTGCTCTCCTCTAGCTCGTCAGTTGCACGTGCACATCCCGTGTGGGGCCAGCCTGGCCGTGCTTTCCGCCCATGGCTTCTTTACTCCGTTTCGAATACGGAACACAGAGATCGGGGCAGCATGAAGGCAGCTCTGCGAAAGCGCTATTTCCACGTCTCCAAAATAATTGGCTCCTGGTCTTGAACTCCGTGGCAAAACTCCACACCCAGAAAGGGCAAGGGGCGTAACACAACTTTCACCTAGCTAGAAGGGCACATAACCATTTCCCATAAGGGCGATATATTTACCAGGCCACCAGTAAGGTTTTGCCAGACACGTGGCTTCACACAGCCTGCCAGGCGCAGGGCCACATGCCCGTTACCGATACGTGCGGTTCGGTTATGTAGCTGAAACCACCTGGTGGATGACACATTCAGTATGGGACCACTGCAGGCATTCTTATTAGTGTGCATCACGTTTCTATCCTCTAGCCCATAACGGACTTCTGCATTCCTTCTCGGAGCAACACGTTCCTACATGCCCTCTGTGGAGAGGCATGAGCCTCGTTCCGCCCCTGGGACTTGAGCCCACTTTGCTAGCTTCGCTCAGCTTCTAAAGACCAAAGAGATAGAGTGTCTGTGTATGGAAGTTTCGAAAGGAATCGCTTCAAGTGTCCCACAAGAGGGACAGCATCTGGTCACTAAAGGAGCACTGTGGGGAAACCTTGGTTCCGAGAGCTGACGTCAAAGGGATCCCGTTCCTTAGGAAATTCTTCATGGTGTGAGGGAGGAGAAAGCACAAGCTGCCCTTGGCCTGAGGACCGTGCTTCTGTGGAGCTACAAGTCAGAGGGAGACACCTCTACAGAAACTCCGTGGAGAAGCCTCTGAAATGACAAATCTTTTACCTCTGCCATTAGGCTCAGGGGCAAACGTGTGAACGTAACTTCTGTTTCCCGTGGGACGACCTCCTACAGAGAGACATTGCCATACTTTGCAGAGGTACGCCACCAGCACGTGGCCAAGTGCCTTTAAAAGAGTTTGCACCGTGTGGGCTTCAGAGCCAAGCCCTTAGAGCGCGTTATTTGAACCCCTGTGCAAGTCGGGTACCACAGGTCTCGCATAGATGACGCTATGTTCTCGAACCAAGGAGTATGTGGTTCCTTCAGGGAAAGCCACATGGTATACCATGCATCCGCCCAGCCAACCTCAGTCATGAGCCTTTCTGAGCAGGGGAGCAACTCGTCTCCCGTACCAGGGGAAAGGCCTCCTTTGCAGTGGGCTTGAGGCCACAGTGGCAAGAAGTGTTTGTAGCGTTCCCTCGTGTGATCGGAAGTGATCTGTGTGAACACAGGTCACCTTAAGCCTCACTCCAAGGACTTTCTGCAGTCAAGGAACAAACACCAACCCAGGATTTCTTTCTCGCACACGGCAATACACAAACCCCGGAATTCCATGTAGGAGCAGCACCCTGCAACTTGTTTTGGGAAGCCTTTCTCGTCCCGTCCACCTGAGCACCCTTTGCTACGCTGCAATTGCAAGAAGCGTGTAAAATGATGATAGGTTTTCACTCACAGCACTCTTCACCGCATGGGACACTGCCCTCGTTATAACCTCCAGTGTTGAAGGAACCCTCTTGGGTGAAACGCTTGCAGACCCATCCGTCTCCGCTGGGCTTGGCATCGGAAGTCTGCAGGGATTCTTTGGGATGTGTGTCCACCTGGTTTCTCCTGCTCTCCTCTGTATGAGGCTCTGTGCTAGCAAAGGGTTTTAAGGGTGCCGATGCACCACAGTGCCAGACAATATCTGGGACCAAAGACACTATGTGCTGGCCCGACCTCGCTCCTGTTCCCAGTACACTGAAGGACAACTGCATAGGAAATTTTCTTCATCTAGCCTGTCAGGTACACATCCCCTTTACCCTGTGAGCAACTCCCTTCCTGTGCAGTCTGCAGGGCTGTCATTCCATATCAGCTTGAGAAACACGGAACGAAGCACTGTTTGCACACACTTGTGCTTTGCGTGTTGAGAAAAGGTGCGCAAACCTTTCAGCACCTGCTTGGAGCAAGCTGGATGAGAACTGGCCAATCCCGAAAGAATTGTGGGTACCCCATGGTTTTCCTCTAGCTCGTCAGTTGCAGGTGCACATCCCGTCTGGGACGAGCCTGCTCGTGCCTCCGGCCAAGGCTTCTTTTATTCTATTTCGAATATGGAACACAGACCTCATGGCAGCATTAAGGCATCTCTGCGAAATTGCTCTTTCCAGCTCTCCAAGATCCCCGAATTCCATGTAGGAGCAGCACCCTTCAACTTGTTGAGGGAAAGCTTCCCCGTCCCGTCCACCTGAGCACCCTTTGCCACATCCACTTCCACGAATCATGTACAAATGATACGCTTCTCACTCACAGCAATCTTCACCGCAGGCGTCCCTGCACTTGGAATGACCGCTGGTGTTGCAGGAACTCTCTCGGGTGAAACGCTTGCAGACGCGTCCGACTCCACAGGGCTGGTACTGGAAATCTGAAAATCTTCCTTGTGATGTGCGTCCACCTGATGGCTACTGCTATTCTTTTTATATGACTCTATGTTAGCCAAGCGTTTTAAGGGATCTGGTGCACCACAGTGCCAGATGATGTCTGGGAACAAAGACACCAGAGGCTCTACCGACCTGGGTCTTGTTCCCAGCACACTGAATGACAACTGCATAGGAAATTTCCTTCATCTAGCCTGTCAGTTACACATCTCATTTCCCCTGTTAGAAACTCCCTTCCTCTGCAGTCTGAAAGGCTCTCATTCCAAATCACCTTGAGAAACGCAGAGCGTAGCACTGTGAGAACGACATCGTGGTTGGTGAGTTGAGAAAAGGGGCGCAAACCTTTGAGAACCTGCTTGGAAGAAGCTGGATGAGAGCTGGCCGCTCCCAAAGAGTTGTGGGTATCACATTGCTCTCCTCTAGCTCGTCAGTTGCACGTGCACATCCCGTGTGGGGCCAGCCTGGCCGTGCTTTCCGCCCATGGCTTCTTTACTCCGTTTCGAATACGGAACACAGAGATCGGGGCAGCATGAAGGCAGCTCTGCGAAAGCGCTATTTCCACGTCTCCAAAATAATTGGCTCCTGGTCTTGAACTCCGTGGCAAAACTCCACACCCAGAAAGGGCAAGGGGCGTAACACAACTTTCACCTAGCTAGAAGGGCACATAACCATTTCCCATAAGGGCGATGTATTTACCAGGCCACCAGTAAGGTTTTGCCAGACACGTGGCTTCACACAGCCTGCCAGGCGCAGGGCCACATGCCCGTTACCGATACGTGCGGTTCGGTTATGTAGCTGAAACCACCTGGTGGATGACACATTCAGTATGGGACCACTGCAGGCATTCTTATTAGTGTGCATCACGTTTCTATCCTCTAGCCCATAACGGACTTCTGCATTCCTTCTCGGAGCAACACGTTCCTACATGCCCTCTGTGGAGAGGCATGAGCCTCGTTCCGCCCCTGGGACTTGAGCCCACTTTGCTAGCTTCGCTCAGCTTCTAAAGACCAAAGAGATAGAGTGTCTGTGTATGGAAGTTTCGAAAGGAATCGCTTCAAGTGTCCCACAAGAGGGACAGCATCTGGTCACTAAAGGAGCACTGTGGGGAAACCTTGGTTCCGAGAGCTGACGTCAAAGGGATCCCGTTCCTTAGGAAATTCTTCATGGTGTGAGGGAGGAGAAAGCACAAGCTGCCCTTGGCCTGAGGACCGTGCTTCTGTGGAGCTACAAGTCAGAGGGAGACACCTCTACAGAAACTCCGTGGAGAAGCCTCTGAAATGACAAATCTTTTACCTCTGCCATTAGGCTCAGGGGCAAACGTGTGAACGTAACTTCTGTTTCCCGTGGGACGACCTCCTACAGAGAGACATTGCCATACTTTGCAGAGGTACGCCACCAGCACGTGGCCAAGTGCCTTTAAAAGAGTTTGCACCGTGTGGGCTTCAGAGCCAAGCCCTTAGAGCGCGTTATTTGAACCCCTGTGCAAGTCGGGTACCACAGGTCTCGCATAGATGACGCTATGTTCTCGAACCAAGGAGTATGTGGTTCCTTCAGGGAAAGCCACATGGTATACCATGCATCCGCCCAGCCAACCTCAGTCATGAGCCTTTCTGAGCAGGGGAGCAACTCGTCTCCCGTACCAGGGGAAAGGCCTCCTTTGCAGTGGGCTTGAGGCCACAGTGGCAAGAAGTGTTTGTAGCGTTCCCTCGTGTGATCGGAAGTGATCTGTGTGAACACAGGTCACCTTAAGCCTCACTCCAAGGACTTTCTGCAGTCAAGGAACAAACACCAACCCAGGATTTCTTTCTCGCACACGGCAATACACAAACCCCGGAATTCCATGTAGGAGCAGCACCCTGCAACTTGTTTTGGGAAGCCTTTCTCGTCCCGTCCACCTGAGCACCCTTTGCTACGCTGCAATTGCAAGAAGCGTGTAAAATGATGATAGGTTTTCACTCACAGCACTCTTCACCGCATGGGACACTGCCCTCGTTATAACCTCCAGTGTTGAAGGAACCCTCTTGGGTGAAACGCTTGCAGACCCATCCGTCTCCGCTGGGCTTGGCATCGGAAGTCTGCAGGGATTCTTTGGGATGTGTGTCCACCTGGTTTCTCCTGCTCTCCTCTGTATGAGGCTCTGTGCTAGCAAAGGGTTTTAAGGGTGCCGATGCACCACAGTGCCAGACTATATCTGGGACCAAAGACACTATGTGCTGGCCCGACCTCGCTCCTGTTCCCAGTACACTGAAGGACAACTGCATAGGAAATTTTCTTCATCTAGCCTGTCAGGTACACATCCCCTTTACCCTGTGAGCAACTCCCTTCCTGTGCAGTCTGCAGGGCTGTCATTCCATATCAGCTTGAGAAACACGGAACGAAGCACTGTTTGCACACACTTGTGCTTTGCGTGTTGAGAAAAGGTGCGCAAACCTTTCAGCACCTGCTTGGAGCAAGCTGGATGAGAACTGGCCAATCCCGAAAGAATTGTGGGTACCCCATGGTTTTCCTCTAGCTCGTCAGTTGCAGGTGCACATCCCGTCTGGGACGAGCCTGCTCGTGCCTCCGGCCAAGGCTTCTTTTATTCTATTTCGAATATGGAACACAGACCTCATGGCAGCATTAAGGCATCTCTGCGAAATTGCTCTTTCCAGCTCTCCAAGATCCCCGAATTCCATGTAGGAGCAGCACCCTTCAACTTGTTGAGGGAAAGCTTCCCCGTCCCGTCCACCTGAGCACCCTTTGCCACATCCACTTCCACGAATCATGTACAAATGATACGCTTCTCACTCACAGCAATCTTCACCGCAGGCGTCCCTGCACTTGGAATGACCGCTGGTGTTGCAGGAACTCTCTCGGGTGAAACGCTTGCAGACGCGTCCGACTCCACAGGGCTGGTACTGGAAATCTGAAAATCTTCCTTGTGATGTGCGTCCACCTGATGGCTACTGCTATTCTTTTTATATGACTCTATGTTAGCCAAGCGTTTTAAGGGATCTGGTGCACCACAGTGCCAGATGATGTCTGGGAACAAAGACACCAGAGGCTCTACCGACCTGGGTCTTGTTCCCAGCACACTGAATGACAACTGCATAGGAAATTTCCTTCATCTAGCCTGTCAGTTACACATCTCATTTCCCCTGTTAGAAACTCCCTTCCTCTGCAGTCTGAAAGGCTCTCATTCCAAATCACCTTGAGAAACGCAGAGCGTAGCACTGTGAGAACGACATCGTGGTTGGTGAGTTGAGAAAAGGGGCGCAAACCTTTCAGAACCTGCTTGGAAGAAGCTGGATGAGAGCTGGCCGCTCCCAAAGAGTTGTGGGTATCACATTGCTCTCCTCTAGCTCGTCAGTTGCACGTGCACATCCCGTGTGGGGCCAGCCTGGCCGTGCTTTCCGCCCATGGCTTCTTTACTCCGTTTCGAATACGGAACACAGAGATCGGGGCAGCATGAAGGCAGCTCTGCGAAAGCGCTATTTCCACGTCTCCAAAATAATTGGCTCCTGGTCTTGAACTCCGTGGCAAAACTCCACACCCAGAAAGGGCAAGGGGCGTAACACAACTTTCACCTAGCTAGAAGGGCACATAACCATTTCCCATAAGGGCGATATATTTACCAGGCCACCAGTAAGGTTTTGCCAGACACGTGGCTTCACACAGCCTGCCAGGCGCAGGGCCACATGCCCGTTACCGATACGTGCGGTTCGGTTATGTAGCTGAAACCACCTGGTGGATGACACATTCAGTATGGGACCACTGCAGGCATTCTTATTAGTGTGCATCACGTTTCTATCCTCTAGCCCATAACGGACTTCTGCATTCCTTCTCGGAGCAACACGTTCCTACATGCCCTCTGTGGAGAGGCATGAGCCTCGTTCCGCCCCTGGGACTTGAGCCCACTTTGCTAGCTTCGCTCAGCTTCTAAAGACCAAAGAGATAGAGTGTCTGTGTATGGAAGTTTCGAAAGGAATCGCTTCAAGTGTCCCACAAGAGGGACAGCATCTGGTCACTAAAGGAGCACTGTGGGGAAACCTTGGTTCCGAGAGCTGACGTCAAAGGGATCCCGTTCCTTAGGAAATTCTTCATGGTGTGAGGGAGGAGAAAGCACAAGCTGCCCTTGGCCTGAGGACCGTGCTTCTGTGGAGCTACAAGTCAGAGGGAGACACCTCTACAGAAACTCCGTGGAGAAGCCTCTGAAATGACAAATCTTTTACCTCTGCCATTAGGCTCAGGGGCAAACGTGTGAACGTAACTTCTGTTTCCCGTGGGACGACCTCCTACAGAGAGACATTGCCATACTTTGCAGAGGTACGCCACCAGCACGTGGCCAAGTGCCTTTAAAAGAGTTTGCACCGTGTGGGCTTCAGAGCCAAGCCCTTAGAGCGCGTTATTTG
Source organism: Balaenoptera ricei (assembly GCF_028023285.1). Lineage (NCBI taxonomy): Eukaryota > Metazoa > Chordata > Mammalia > Artiodactyla > Balaenopteridae > Balaenoptera > Balaenoptera ricei. The sequence goes on from NC_082660.1 coordinate 53,639,714, forward strand.
AACCCCTGTGCAAGTCGGGTACCACAGGTCTCGCATAGATGACGCTATGTTCTCGAACCAAGGAGTATGTGGTTCCTTCAGGGAAAGCCACATGGTATACCATGCATCCGCCCAGCCAACCTCAGTCATGAGCCTTTCTGAGCAGGGGAGCAACTCGTCTCCCGTACCAGGGGAAAGGCCTCCTTTGCAGTGGGCTTGAGGCCACAGTGGCAAGAAGTGTTTGTAGCGTTCCCTCGTGTGATCGGAAGTGATCTGTGTGAACACAGGTCACCTTAAGCCTCACTCCAAGGACTTTCTGCAGTCAAGGAACAAACACCAACCCAGGATTTCTTTCTCGCACACGGCAATACACAAACCCCGGAATTCCATGTAGGAGCAGCACCCTGCAACTTGTTTTGGGAAGCCTTTCTCGTCCCGTCCACCTGAGCACCCTTTGCTACGCTGCAATTGCAAGAAGCGTGTAAAATGATGATAGGTTTTCACTCACAGCACTCTTCACCGCATGGGACACTGCCCTCGTTATAACCTCCAGTGTTGAAGGAACCCTCTTGGGTGAAACGCTTGCAGACCCATCCGTCTCCGCTGGGCTTGGCATCGGAAGTCTGCAGGGATTCTTTGGGATGTGTGTCCACCTGGTTTCTCCTGCTCTCCTCTGTATGAGGCTCTGTGCTAGCAAAGGGTTTTAAGGGTGCCGATGCACCACAGTGCCAGACTATATCTGGGACCAAAGACACTATGTGCTGGCCCGACCTCGCTCCTGTTCCCAGTACACTGAAGGACAACTGCATAGGAAATTTTCTTCATCTAGCCTGTCAGGTACACATCCCCTTTACCCTGTGAGCAACTCCCTTCCTGTGCAGTCTGCAGGGCTGTCATTCCATATCAGCTTGAGAAACACGGAACGAAGCACTGTTTGCACACACTTGTGCTTTGCGTGTTGAGAAAAGGTGCGCAAACCTTTCAGCACCTGCTTGGAGCAAGCTGGATGAGAACTGGCCAATCCCGAAAGAATTGTGGGTACCCCATGGTTTTCCTCTAGCTCGTCAGTTGCAGCTGCACATCCCGTCTGGGACGAGCCTGCTCGTGCCTCCGGCCAAGGCTTCTTTTATTCTATTTCGAATATGGAACACAGACCTCATGGCAGCATTAAGGCATCTCTGCGAAATTGCTCTTTCCAGCTCTCCAAGATCCCCGAATTCCATGTAGGAGCAGCACCCTTCAACTTGTTGAGGGAAAGCTTCCCCGTCCCGTCCACCTGAGCACCCTTTGCCACATCCACTTCCACGAATCATGTACAAATGATACGCTTCTCACTCACAGCAATCTTCACCGCAGGCGTCCCTGCACTTGGAATGACCGCTGGTGTTGCAGGAACTCTCTCGGGTGAAACGCTTGCAGACGCGTCCGACTCCACAGGGCTGGTACTGGAAATCTGAAAATCTTCCTTGTGATGTGCGTCCACCTGATGGCTACTGCTATTCTTTTTATATGACTCTATGTTAGCCAAGCGTTTTAAGGGATCTGGTGCACCACAGTGCCAGATGATGTCTGGGAACAAAGACACCAGAGGCTCTACCGACCTGGGTCTTGTTCCCAGCACACTGAATGACAACTGCATAGGAAATTTCCTTCATCTAGCCTGTCAGTTACACATCTCATTTCCCCTGTTAGAAACTCCCTTCCTCTGCAGTCTGAAAGGCTCTCATTCCAAATCACCTTGAGAAACGCAGAGCGTAGCACTGTGAGAACGACATCGTGGTTGGTGAGTTGAGAAAAGGGGCGCAAACCTTTCAGAACCTGCTTGGAAGAAGCTGGATGAGAGCTGGCCGCTCCCAAAGAGTTGTGGGTATCACATTGCTCTCCTCTAGCTCGTCAGTTGCACGTGCACATCCCGTGTGGGGCCAGCCTGGCCGTGCTTTCCGCCCATGGCTTCTTTACTCCGTTTCGAATACGGAACACAGAGATCGGGGCAGCATGAAGGCAGCTCTGCGAAAGCGCTATTTCCACGTCTCCAAAATAATTGGCTCCTGGTCTTGAACTCCGTGGCAAAACTCCACACCCAGAAAGGGCAAGGGGCGTAACACAACTTTCACCTAGCTAGAAGGGCACATAACCATTTCCCATAAGGGCGATATATTTACCAGGCCACCAGTAAGGTTTTGCCAGACACGTGGCTTCACACAGCCTGCCAGGCGCAGGGCCACATGCCCGTTACCGATACGTGCGGTTCGGTTATGTAGCTGAAACCACCTGGTGGATGACACATTCAGTATGGGACCACTGCAGGCATTCTTATTAGTGTGCATCACGTTTCTATCCTCTAGCCCATAACGGACTTCTGCATTCCTTCTCGGAGCAACACGTTCCTACATGCCCTCTGTGGAGAGGCATGAGCCTCGTTCCGCCCCTGGGACTTGAGCCCACTTTGCTAGCTTCGCTCAGCTTCTAAAGACCAAAGAGATAGAGTGTCTGTGTATGGAAGTTTCGAAAGGAATCGCTTCAAGTGTCCCACAAGAGGGACAGCATCTGGTCACTAAAGGAGCACTGTGGGGAAACCTTGGTTCCGAGAGCTGACGTCAAAGGGATCCCGTTCCTTAGGAAATTCTTCATGGTGTGAGGGAGGAGAAAGCACAAGCTGCCCTTGGCCTGAGGACCGTGCTTCTGTGGAGCTACAAGTCAGAGGGAGACACCTCTACAGAAACTCCGTGGAGAAGCCTCTGAAATGACAAATCTTTTACCTCTGCCATTAGGCTCAGGGGCAAACGTGTGAACGTAACTTCTGTTTCCCGTGGGACGACCTCCTACAGAGAGACATTGCCATACTTTGCAGAGGTACGCCACCAGCACGTGGCCAAGTGCCTTTAAAAGAGTTTGCACCGTGTGGGCTTCAGAGCCAAGCCCTTAGAGCGCGTTATTTGAACCCCTGTGCAAGTCGGGTACCACAGGTCTCGCATAGATGACGCTATGTTCTCGAACCAAGGAGTATGTGGTTCCTTCAGGGAAAGCCACATGGTATACCATGCATCCGCCCAGCCAACCTCAGTCATGAGCCTTTCTGAGCAGGGGAGCAACTCGTCTCCCGTACCAGGGGAAAGGCCTCCTTTGCAGTGGGCTTGAGGCCACAGTGGCAAGAAGTGTTTGTAGCGTTCCCTCGTGTGATCGGAAGTGATCTGTGTGAACACAGGTCACCTTAAGCCTCACTCCAAGGACTTTCTGCAGTCAAGGAACAAACACCAACCCAGGATTTCTTTCTCGCACACGGCAATACACAAACCCCGGAATTCCATGTAGGAGCAGCACCCTGCAACTTGTTTTGGGAAGCCTTTCTCGTCCCGTCCACCTGAGCACCCTTTGCTACGCTGCAATTGCAAGAAGCGTGTAAAATGATGATAGGTTTTCACTCACAGCACTCTTCACCGCATGGGACACTGCCCTCGTTATAACCTCCAGTGTTGAAGGAACCCTCTTGGGTGAAACGCTTGCAGACCCATCCGTCTCCGCTGGGCTTGGCATCGGAAGTCTGCAGGGATTCTTTGGGATGTGTGTCCACCTGGTTTCTCCTGCTCTCCTCTGTATGAGGCTCTGTGCTAGCAAAGGGTTTTAAGGGTGCCGATGCACCACAGTGCCAGACAATATCTGGGACCAAAGACACTATGTGCTGGCCCGACCTCGCTCCTGTTCCCAGTACACTGAAGGACAACTGCATAGGAAATTTTCTTCATCTAGCCTGTCAGGTACACATCCCCTTTACCCTGTGAGCAACTCCCTTCCTGTGCAGTCTGCAGGGCTGTCATTCCATATCAGCTTGAGAAACACGGAACGAAGCACTGTTTGCACACACTTGTGCTTTGCGTGTTGAGAAAAGGTGCGCAAACCTTTCAGCACCTGCTTGGAGCAAGCTGGATGAGAACTGGCCAATCCCGAAAGAATTGTGGGTACCCCATGGTTTTCCTCTAGCTCGTCAGTTGCAGCTGCACATCCCGTCTGGGACGAGCCTGCTCGTGCCTCCGGCCAAGGCTTCTTTTATTCTATTTCGAATATGGAACACAGACCTCATGGCAGCATTAAGGCATCTCTGCGAAATTGCTCTTTCCAGCTCTCCAAGATCCCCGAATTCCATGTAGGAGCAGCACCCTTCAACTTGTTGAGGGAAAGCTTCCCCGTCCCGTCCACCTGAGCACCCTTTGCCACATCCACTTCCACGAATCATGTACAAATGATACGCTTCTCACTCACAGCAATCTTCACCGCAGGCGTCCCTGCACTTGGAATGACCGCTGGTGTTGCAGGAACTCTCTCGGGTGAAACGCTTGCAGACGCGTCCGACTCCACAGGGCTGGTACTGGAAATCTGAAAATCTTCCTTGTGATGTGCGTCCACCTGATGGCTACTGCTATTCTTTTTATATGACTCTATGTTAGCCAAGCGTTTTAAGGGATCTGGTGCACCACAGTGCCAGATGATGTCTGGGAACAAAGACACCAGAGGCTCTACCGACCTGGGTCTTGTTCCCAGCACACTGAATGACAACTGCATAGGAAATTTCCTTCATCTAGCCTGTCAGTTACACATCTCATTTCCCCTGTTAGAAACTCCCTTCCTCTGCAGTCTGAAAGGCTCTCATTCCAAATCACCTTGAGAAACGCAGAGCGTAGCACTGTGAGAACGACATCGTGGTTGGTGAGTTGAGAAAAGGGGCGCAAACCTTTCAGAACCTGCTTGGAAGAAGCTGGATGAGAGCTGGCCGCTCCCAAAGAGTTGTGGGTATCACATTGCTCTCCTCTAGCTCGTCAGTTGCACGTGCACATCCCGTGTGGGGCCAGCCTGGCCGTGCTTTCCGCCCATGGCTTCTTTACTCCGTTTCGAATACGGAACACAGAGATCGGGGCAGCATGAAGGCAGCTCTGCGAAAGCGCTATTTCCACGTCTCCAAAATAATTGGCTCCTGGTCTTGAACTCCGTGGCAAAACTCCACACCCAGAAAGGGCAAGGGGCGTAACACAACTTTCACCTAGCTAGAAGGGCACATAACCATTTCCCATAAGGGCGATGTATTTACCAGGCCACCAGTAAGGTTTTGCCAGACACGTGGCTTCACACAGCCTGCCAGGCGCAGGGCCACATGCCCGTTACCGATACGTGCGGTTCGGTTATGTAGCTGAAACCACCTGGTGGATGACACATTCAGTATGGGACCACTGCAGGCATTCTTATTAGTGTGCATCACGTTTCTATCCTCTAGCCCATAACGGACTTCTGCATTCCTTCTCGGAGCAACACGTTCCTACATGCCCTCTGTGGAGAGGCATGAGCCTCGTTCCGCCCCTGGGACTTGAGCCCACTTTGCTAGCTTCGCTCAGCTTCTAAAGACCAAAGAGATAGAGTGTCTGTGTATGGAAGTTTCGAAAGGAATCGCTTCAAGTGTCCCACAAGAGGGACAGCATCTGGTCACTAAAGGAGCACTGTGGGGAAACCTTGGTTCCGAGAGCTGACGTCAAAGGGATCCCGTTCCTTAGGAAATTCTTCATGGTGTGAGGGAGGAGAAAGCACAAGCTGCCCTTGGCCTGAGGACCGTGCTTCTGTGGAGCTACAAGTCAGAGGGAGACACCTCTACAGAAACTCCGTGGAGAAGCCTCTGAAATGACAAATCTTTTACCTCTGCCATTAGGCTCAGGGGCAAACGTGTGAACGTAACTTCTGTTTCCCGTGGGACGACCTCCTACAGAGAGACATTGCCATACTTTGCAGAGGTACGCCACCAGCACGTGGCCAAGTGCCTTTAAAAGAGTTTGCACCGTGTGGGCTTCAGAGCCAAGCCCTTAGAGCGCGTTATTTGAACCCCTGTGCAAGTCGGGTACCACAGGTCTCGCATAGATGACGCTATGTTCTCGAACCAAGGAGTATGTGGTTCCTTCAGGGAAAGCCACATGGTATACCATGCATCCGCCCAGCCAACCTCAGTCATGAGCCTTTCTGAGCAGGGGAGCAACTCGTCTCCCGTACCAGGGGAAAGGCCTCCTTTGCAGTGGGCTTGAGGCCACAGTGGCAAGAAGTGTTTGTAGCGTTCCCTCGTGTGATCGGAAGTGATCTGTGTGAACACAGGTCACCTTAAGCCTCACTCCAAGGACTTTCTGCAGTCAAGGAACAAACACCAACCCAGGATTTCTTTCTCGCACACGGCAATACACAAACCCCGGAATTCCATGTAGGAGCAGCACCCTGCAACTTGTTTTGGGAAGCCTTTCTCGTCCCGTCCACCTGAGCACCCTTTGCTACGCTGCAATTGCAAGAAGCGTGTAAAATGATGATAGGTTTTCACTCACAGCACTCTTCACCGCATGGGACACTGCCCTCGTTATAACCTCCAGTGTTGAAGGAACCCTCTTGGGTGAAACGCTTGCAGACCCATCCGTCTCCGCTGGGCTTGGCATCGGAAGTCTGCAGGGATTCTTTGGGATGTGTGTCCACCTGGTTTCTCCTGCTCTCCTCTGTATGAGGCTCTGTGCTAGCAAAGGGTTTTAAGGGTGCCGATGCACCACAGTGCCAGACAATATCTGGGACCAAAGACACTATGTGCTGGCCCGACCTCGCTCCTGTTCCCAGTACACTGAAGGACAACTGCATAGGAAATTTTCTTCATCTAGCCTGTCAGGTACACATCCCCTTTACCCTGTGAGCAACTCCCTTCCTGTGCAGTCTGCAGGGCTGTCATTCCATATCAGCTTGAGAAACACGGAACGAAGCACTGTTTGCACACACTTGTGCTTTGCGTGTTGAGAAAAGGTGCGCAAACCTTTCAGCACCTGCTTGGAGCAAGCTGGATGAGAACTGGCCAATCCCGAAAGAATTGTGGGTACCCCATGGTTTTCCTCTAGCTCGTCAGTTGCAGCTGCACATCCCGTCTGGGACGAGCCTGCTCGTGCCTCCGGCCAAGGCTTCTTTTATTCTATTTCGAATATGGAACACAGACCTCATGGCAGCATTAAGGCATCTCTGCGAAATTGCTCTTTCCAGCTCTCCAAGATCCCCGAATTCCATGTAGGAGCAGCACCCTTCAACTTGTTGAGGGAAAGCTTCCCCGTCCCGTCCACCTGAGCACCCTTTGCCACATCCACTTCCACGAATCATGTACAAATGATACGCTTCTCACTCACAGCAATCTTCACCGCAGGCGTCCCTGCACTTGGAATGACCGCTGGTGTTGCAGGAACTCTCTCGGGTGAAACGCTTGCAGACGCGTCCGACTCCACAGGGCTGGTACTGGAAATCTGAAAATCTTCCTTGTGATGTGCGTCCACCTGATGGCTACTGCTATTCTTTTTATATGACTCTATGTTAGCCAAGCGTTTTAAGGGATCTGGTGCACCACAGTGCCAAATGATGTCTGGGAACAAAGACACCAGAGGCTCTACCGACCTGGGTCTTGTTCCCAGCACACTGAATGACAACTGCATAGGAAATTTCCTTCATCTAGCCTGTCAGTTACACATCTCATTTCCCCTGTTAGAAACTCCCTTCCTCTGCAGTCTGAAAGGCTCTCATTCCAAATCACCTTGAGAAACGCAGAGCGTAGCACTGTGAGAACGACATCGTGGTTGGTGAGTTGAGAAAAGGGGCGCAAACCTTTCAGAACCTGCTTGGAAGAAGCTGGATGAGAGCTGGCCGCTCCCAAAGAGTTGTGGGTATCACATTGCTCTCCTCTAGCTCGTCAGTTGCACGTGCACATCCCGTGTGGGGCCAGCCTGGCCGTGCTTTCCGCCCATGGCTTCTTTACTCCGTTTCGAATACGGAACACAGAGATCGGGGCAGCATGAAGGCAGCTCTGCGAAAGCGCTATTTCCACGTCTCCAAAATAATTGGCTCCTGGTCTTGAACTCCGTGGCAAAACTCCACACCCAGAAAGGGCAAGGGGCGTAACACAACTTTCACCTAGCTAGAAGGGCACATAACCATTTCCCATAAGGGCGATGTATTTACCAGGCCACCAGTAAGGTTTTGCCAGACACGTGGCTTCACACAGCCTGCCAGGCGCAGGGCCACATGCCCGTTACCGATACGTGCGGTTCGGTTATGTAGCTGAAACCACCTGGTGGATGACACATTCAGTATGGGACCACTGCAGGCATTCTTATTAGTGTGCATCACGTTTCTATCCTCTAGCCCATAACGGACTTCTGCATTCCTTCTCGGAGCAACACGTTCCTACATGCCCTCTGTGGAGAGGCATGAGCCTCGTTCCGCCCCTGGGACTTGAGCCCACTTTGCTAGCTTCGCTCAGCTTCTAAAGACCAAAGAGATAGAGTGTCTGTGTATGGAAGTTTCGAAAGGAATCGCTTCAAGTGTCCCACAAGAGGGACAGCATCTGGTCACTAAAGGAGCACTGTGGGGAAACCTTGGTTCCGAGAGCTGACGTCAAAGGGATCCCGTTCCTTAGGAAATTCTTCATGGTGTGAGGGAGGAGAAAGCACAAGCTGCCCTTGGCCTGAGGACCGTGCTTCTGTGGAGCTACAAGTCAGAGGGAGACACCTCTACAGAAACTCCGTGGAGAAGCCTCTGAAATGACAAATCTTTTACCTCTGCCATTAGGCTCAGGGGCAAACGTGTGAACGTAACTTCTGTTTCCCGTGGGACGACCTCCTACAGAGAGACATTGCCATACTTTGCAGAGGTACGCCACCAGCACGTGGCCAAGTGCCTTTAAAAGAGTTTGCACCGTGTGGGCTTCAGAGCCAAGCCCTTAGAGCGCGTTATTTGAACCCCTGTGCAAGTCGGGTACCACAGGTCTCGCATAGATGACGCTATGTTCTCGAACCAAGGAGTATGTGGTTCCTTCAGGGAAAGCCACATGGTATACCATGCATCCGCCCAGCCAACCTCAGTCATGAGCCTTTCTGAGCAGGGGAGCAACTCGTCTCCCGTACCAGGGGAAAGGCCTCCTTTGCAGTGGGCTTGAGGCCACAGTGGCAAGAAGTGTTTGTAGCGTTCCCTCGTGTGATCGGAAGTGATCTGTGTGAACACAGGTCACCTTAAGCCTCACTCCAAGGACTTTCTGCAGTCAAGGAACAAACACCAACCCAGGATTTCTTTCTCGCACACGGCAATACACAAACCCCGGAATTCCATGTAGGAGCAGCACCCTGCAACTTGTTTTGGGAAGCCTTTCTCGTCCCGTCCACCTGAGCACCCTTTGCTACGCTGCAATTGCAAGAAGCGTGTAAAATGATGATAGGTTTTCACTCACAGCACTCTTCACCGCATGGGACACTGCCCTCGTTATAACCTCCAGTGTTGAAGGAACCCTCTTGGGTGAAACGCTTGCAGACCCATCCGTCTCCGCTGGGCTTGGCATCGGAAGTCTGCAGGGATTCTTTGGGATGTGTGTCCACCTGGTTTCTCCTGCTCTCCTCTGTATGAGGCTCTGTGCTAGCAAAGGGTTTTAAGGGTGCCGATGCACCACAGTGCCAGACTATATCTGGGACCAAAGACACTATGTGCTGGCCCGACCTCGCTCCTGTTCCCAGTACACTGAAGGACAACTGCATAGGAAATTTTCTTCATCTAGCCTGTCAGGTACACATCCCCTTTACCCTGTGAGCAACTCCCTTCCTGTGCAGTCTGCAGGGCTGTCATTCCATATCAGCTTGAGAAACACGGAACGAAGCACTGTTTGCACACACTTGTGCTTTGCGTGTTGAGAAAAGGTGCGCAAACCTTTCAGCACCTGCTTGGAGCAAGCTGGATGAGAACTGGCCAATCCCGAAAGAATTGTGGGTACCCCATGGTTTTCCTCTAGCTCGTCAGTTGCAGCTGCACATCCCGTCTGGGACGAGCCTGCTCGTGCCTCCGGCCAAGGCTTCTTTTATTCTATTTCGAATATGGAACACAGACCTCATGGCAGCATTAAGGCATCTCTGCGAAATTGCTCTTTCCAGCTCTCCAAGATCCCCGAATTCCATGTAGGAGCAGCACCCTTCAACTTGTTGAGGGAAAGCTTCCCCGTCCCGTCCACCTGAGCACCCTTTGCCACATCCACTTCCACGAATCATGTACAAATGATACGCTTCTCACTCACAGCAATCTTCACCGCAGGCGTCCCTGCACTTGGAATGACCGCTGGTGTTGCAGGAACTCTCTCGGGTGAAACGCTTGCAGACGCGTCCGACTCCACAGGGCTGGTACTGGAAATCTGAAAATCTTCCTTGTGATGTGCGTCCACCTGATGGCTACTGCTATTCTTTTTATATGACTCTATGTTAGCCAAGCGTTTTAAGGGATCTGGTGCACCACAGTGCCAGATGATGTCTGGGAACAAAGACACCAGAGGCTCTACCGACCTGGGTCTTGTTCCCAGCACACTGAATGACAACTGCATAGGAAATTTCCTTCATCTAGCCTGTCAGTTACACATCTCATTTCCCCTGTTAGAAACTCCCTTCCTCTGCAGTCTGAAAGGCTCTCATTCCAAATCACCTTGAGAAACGCAGAGCGTAGCACTGTGAGAACGACATCGTGGTTGGTGAGTTGAGAAAAGGGGCGCAAACCTTTCAGAACCTGCTTGGAAGAAGCTGGATGAGAGCTGGCCGCTCCCAAAGAGTTGTGGGTATCACATTGCTCTCCTCTAGCTCGTCAGTTGCACGTGCACATCCCGTGTGGGGCCAGCCTGGCCGTGCTTTCCGCCCATGGCTTCTTTACTCCGTTTCGAATACGGAACACAGAGATCGGGGCAGCATGAAGGCAGCTCTGCGAAAGCGCTATTTCCACGTCTCCAAAATAATTGGCTCCTGGTCTTGAACTCCGTGGCAAAACTCCACACCCAGAAAGGGCAAGGGGCGTAACACAACTTTCACCTAGCTAGAAGGGCACATAACCATTTCCCATAAGGGCGATATATTTACCAGGCCACCAGTAAGGTTTTGCCAGACACGTGGCTTCACACAGCCTGCCAGGCGCAGGGCCACATGCCCGTTACCGATACGTGCGGTTCGGTTATGTAGCTGAAACCACCTGGTGGATGACACATTCAGTATGGGACCACTGCAGGCATTCTTATTAGTGTGCATCACGTTTCTATCCTCTAGCCCATAACGGACTTCTGCATTCCTTCTCGGAGCAACACGTTCCTACATGCCCTCTGTGGAGAGGCATGAGCCTCGTTCCGCCCCTGGGACTTGAGCCCACTTTGCTAGCTTCGCTCAGCTTCTAAAGACCAAAGAGATAGAGTGTCTGTGTATGGAAGTTTCGAAAGGAATCGCTTCAAGTGTCCCACAAGAGGGACAGCATCTGGTCACTAAAGGAGCACTGTGGGGAAACCTTGGTTCCGAGAGCTGACGTCAAAGGGATCCCGTTCCTTAGGAAATTCTTCATGGTGTGAGGGAGGAGAAAGCACAAGCTGCCCTTGGCCTGAGGACCGTGCTTCTGTGGAGCTACAAGTCAGAGGGAGACACCTCTACAGAAACTCCGTGGAGAAGCCTCTGAAATGACAAATCTTTTACCTCTGCCATTAGGCTCAGGGGCAAACGTGTGAACGTAACTTCTGTTTCCCGTGGGACGACCTCCTACAGAGAGACATTGCCATACTTTGCAGAGGTACGCCACCAGCACGTGGCCAAGTGCCTTTAAAAGAGTTTGCACCGTGTGGGCTTCAGAGCCAAGCCCTTAGAGCGCGTTATTTGAACCCCTGTGCAAGTCGGGTACCACAGGTCTCGCATAGATGACGCTATGTTCTCGAACCAAGGAGTATGTGGTTCCTTCAGGGAAAGCCACATGGTATACCATGCATCCGCCCAGCCAACCTCAGTCATGAGCCTTTCTGAGCAGGGGAGCAACTCGTCTCCCGTACCAGGGGAAAGGCCTCCTTTGCAGTGGGCTTGAGGCCACAGTGGCAAGAAGTGTTTGTAGCGTTCCCTCGTGTGATCGGAAGTGATCTGTGTGAACACAGGTCACCTTAAGCCTCACTCCAAGGACTTTCTGCAGTCAAGGAACAAACACCAACCCAGGATTTCTTTCTCGCACACGGCAATACACAAACCCCGGAATTCCATGTAGGAGCAGCACCCTGCAACTTGTTTTGGGAAGCCTTTCTCGTCCCGTCCACCTGAGCACCCTTTGCTACGCTGCAATTGCAAGAAGCGTGTAAAATGATGATAGGTTTTCACTCACAGCACTCTTCACCGCATGGGACACTGCCCTCGTTATAACCTCCAGTGTTGAAGGAACCCTCTTGGGTGAAACGCTTGCAGACCCATCCGTCTCCGCTGGGCTTGGCATCGGAAGTCTGCAGGGATTCTTTGGGATGTGTGTCCACCTGGTTTCTCCTGCTCTCCTCTGTATGAGGCTCTGTGCTAGCAAAGGGTTTTAAGGGTGCCGATGCACCACAGTGCCAGACAATATCTGGGACCAAAGACACTATGTGCTGGCCCGACCTCGCTCCTGTTCCCAGTACACTGAAGGACAACTGCATAGGAAATTTTCTTCATCTAGCCTGTCAGGTACACATCCCCTTTACCCTGTGAGCAACTCCCTTCCTGTGCAGTCTGCAGGGCTGTCATTCCATATCAGCTTGAGAAACACGGAACGAAGCACTGTTTGCACACACTTGTGCTTTGCGTGTTGAGAAAAGGTGCGCAAACCTTTCAGCACCTGCTTGGAGCAAGCTGGATGAGAACTGGCCAATCCCGAAAGAATTGTGGGTACCCCATGGTTTTCCTCTAGCTCGTCAGTTGCAGCTGCACATCCCGTCTGGGACGAGCCTGCTCGTGCCTCCGGCCAAGGCTTCTTTTATTCTATTTCGAATATGGAACACAGACCTCATGGCAGCATTAAGGCATCTCTGCGAAATTGCTCTTTCCAGCTCTCCAAGATCCCCGAATTCCATGTAGGAGCAGCACCCTTCAACTTGTTGAGGGAAAGCTTCCCCGTCCCGTCCACCTGAGCACCCTTTGCCACATCCACTTCCACGAATCATGTACAAATGATACGCTTCTCACTCACAGCAATCTTCACCGCAGGCGTCCCTGCACTTGGAATGACCGCTGGTGTTGCAGGAACTCTCTCGGGTGAAACGCTTGCAGACGCGTCCGACTCCACAGGGCTGGTACTGGAAATCTGAAAATCTTCCTTGTGATGTGCGTCCACCTGATGGCTACTGCTATTCTTTTTATATGACTCTATGTTAGCCAAGCGTTTTAAGGGATCTGGTGCACCACAGTGCCAGATGATGTCTGGGAACAAAGACACCAGAGGCTCTACCGACCTGGGTCTTGTTCCCAGCACACTGAATGACAACTGCATAGGAAATTTCCTTCATCTAGCCTGTCAGTTACACATCTCATTTCCCCTGTTAGAAACTCCCTTCCTCTGCAGTCTGAAAGGCTCTCATTCCAAATCACCTTGAGAAACGCAGAGCGTAGCACTGTGAGAACGACATCGTGGTTGGTGAGTTGAGAAAAGGGGCGCAAACCTTTCAGAACCTGCTTGGAAGAAGCTGGATGAGAGCTGGCCGCTCCCAAAGAGTTGTGGGTATCACATTGCTCTCCTCTAGCTCGTCAGTTGCACGTGCACATCCCGTGTGGGGCCAGCCTGGCCGTGCTTTCCGCCCATGGCTTCTTTACTCCGTTTCGAATACGGAACACAGAGATCGGGGCAGCATGAAGGCAGCTCTGCGAAAGCGCTATTTCCACGTCTCCAAAATAATTGGCTCCTGGTCTTGAACTCCGTGGCAAAACTCCACACCCAGAAAGGGCAAGGGGCGTAACACAACTTTCACCTAGCTAGAAGGGCACATAACCATTTCCCATAAGGGCGATATATTTACCAGGCCACCAGTAAGGTTTTGCCAGACACGTGGCTTCACACAGCCTGCCAGGCGCAGGGCCACATGCCCGTTACCGATACGTGCGGTTCGGTTATGTAGCTGAAACCACCTGGTGGATGACACATTCAGTATGGGACCACTGCAGGCATTCTTATTAGTGTGCATCACGTTTCTATCCTCTAGCCCATAACGGACTTCTGCATTCCTTCTCGGAGCAACACGTTCCTACATGCCCTCTGTGGAGAGGCATGAGCCTCGTTCCGCCCCTGGGACTTGAGCCCACTTTGCTAGCTTCGCTCAGCTTCTAAAGACCAAAGAGATAGAGTGTCTGTGTATGGAAGTTTCGAAAGGAATCGCTTCAAGTGTCCCACAAGAGGGACAGCATCTGGTCACTAAAGGAGCACTGTGGGGAAACCTTGGTTCCGAGAGCTGACGTCAAAGGGATCCCGTTCCTTAGGAAATTCTTCATGGTGTGAGGGAGGAGAAAGCACAAGCTGCCCTTGGCCTGAGGACCGTGCTTCTGTGGAGCTACAAGTCAGAGGGAGACACCTCTACAGAAACTCCGTGGAGAAGCCTCTGAAATGACAAATCTTTTACCTCTGCCATTAGGCTCAGGGGCAAACGTGTGAACGTAACTTCTGTTTCCCGTGGGACGACCTCCTACAGAGAGACATTGCCATACTTTGCAGAGGTACGCCACCAGCACGTGGCCAAGTGCCTTTAAAAGAGTTTGCACCGTGTGGGCTTCAGAGCCAAGCCCTTAGAGCGCGTTATTTGAACCCCTGTGCAAGTCGGGTACCACAGGTCTCGCATAGATGACGCTATGTTCTCGAACCAAGGAGTATGTGGTTCCTTCAGGGAAAGCCACATGGTATACCATGCATCCGCCCAGCCAACCTCAGTCATGAGCCTTTCTGAGCAGGGGAGCAACTCGTCTCCCGTACCAGGGGAAAGGCCTCCTTTGCAGTGGGCTTGAGGCCACAGTGGCAAGAAGTGTTTGTAGCGTTCCCTCGTGTGATCGGAAGTGATCTGTGTGAACACAGGTCACCTTAAGCCTCACTCCAAGGACTTTCTGCAGTCAAGGAACAAACACCAACCCAGGATTTCTTTCTCGCACACGGCAATACACAAACCCCGGAATTCCATGTAGGAGCAGCACCCTGCAACTTGTTTTGGGAAGCCTTTCTCGTCCCGTCCACCTGAGCACCCTTTGCTACGCTGCAATTGCAAGAAGCGTGTAAAATGATGATAGGTTTTCACTCACAGCACTCTTCACCGCATGGGACACTGCCCTCGTTATAACCTCCAGTGTTGAAGGAACCCTCTTGGGTGAAACGCTTGCAGACCCATCCGTCTCCGCTGGGCTTGGCATCGGAAGTCTGCAGGGATTCTTTGGGATGTGTGTCCACCTGGTTTCTCCTGCTCTCCTCTGTATGAGGCTCTGTGCTAGCAAAGGGTTTTAAGGGTGCCGATGCACCACAGTGCCAGACAATATCTGGGACCAAAGACACTATGTGCTGGCCCGACCTCGCTCCTGTTCCCAGTACACTGAAGGACAACTGCATAGGAAATTTTCTTCATCTAGCCTGTCAGGTACACATCCCCTTTACCCTGTGAGCAACTCCCTTCCTGTGCAGTCTGCAGGGCTGTCATTCCATATCAGCTTGAGAAACACGGAACGAAGCACTGTTTGCACACACTTGTGCTTTGCGTGTTGAGAAAAGGTGCGCAAACCTTTCAGCACCTGCTTGGAGCAAGCTGGATGAGAACTGGCCAATCCCGAAAGAATTGTGGGTACCCCATGGTTTTCCTCTAGCTCGTCAGTTGCAGCTGCACATCCCGTCTGGGACGAGCCTGCTCGTGCCTCCGGCCAAGGCTTCTTTTATTCTATTTCGAATATGGAACACAGACCTCATGGCAGCATTAAGGCATCTCTGCGAAATTGCTCTTTCCAGCTCTCCAAGATCCCCGAATTCCATGTAGGAGCAGCACCCTTCAACTTGTTGAGGGAAAGCTTCCCCGTCCCGTCCACCTGAGCACCCTTTGCCACATCCACTTCCACGAATCATGTACAAATGATACGCTTCTCACTCACAGCAATCTTCACCGCAGGCGTCCCTGCACTTGGAATGACCGCTGGTGTTGCAGGAACTCTCTCGGGTGAAACGCTTGCAGACGCGTCCGACTCCACAGGGCTGGTACTGGAAATCTGAAAATCTTCCTTGTGATGTGCGTCCACCTGATGGCTACTGCTATTCTTTTTATATGACTCTATGTTAGCCAAGCGTTTTAAGGGATCTGGTGCACCACAGTGCCAGATGATGTCTGGGAACAAAGACACCAGAGGCTCTACCGACCTGGGTCTTGTTCCCAGCACACTGAATGACAACTGCATAGGAAATTTCCTTCATCTAGCCTGTCAGTTACACATCTCATTTCCCCTGTTAGAAACTCCCTTCCTCTGCAGTCTGAAAGGCTCTCATTCCAAATCACCTTGAGAAACGCAGAGCGTAGCACTGTGAGAACGACATCGTGGTTGGTGAGTTGAGAAAAGGGGCGCAAACCTTTCAGAACCTGCTTGGAAGAAGCTGGATGAGAGCTGGCCGCTCCCAAAGAGTTGTGGGTATCACATTGCTCTCCTCTAGCTCGTCAGTTGCACGTGCACATCCCGTGTGGGGCCAGCCTGGCCGTGCTTTCCGCCCATGGCTTCTTTACTCCGTTTCGAATACGGAACACAGAGATCGGGGCAGCATGAAGGCAGCTCTGCGAAAGCGCTATTTCCACGTCTCCAAAATAATTGGCTCCTGGTCTTGAACTCCGTGGCAAAACTCCACACCCAGAAAGGGCAAGGGGCGTAACACAACTTTCACCTAGCTAGAAGGGCACATAACCATTTCCCATAAGGGCGATATATTTACCAGGCCACCAGTAAGGTTTTGCCAGACACGTGGCTTCACACAGCCTGCCAGGCGCAGGGCCACATGCCCGTTACCGATACGTGCGGTTCGGTTATGTAGCTGAAACCACCTGGTGGATGACACATTCAGTATGGGACCACTGCAGGCATTCTTATTAGTGTGCATCACGTTTCTATCCTCTAGCCCATAACGGACTTCTGCATTCCTTCTCGGAGCAACACGTTCCTACATGCCCTCTGTGGAGAGGCATGAGCCTCGTTCCGCCCCTGGGACTTGAGCCCACTTTGCTAGCTTCGCTCAGCTTCTAAAGACCAAAGAGATAGAGTGTCTGTGTATGGAAGTTTCGAAAGGAATCGCTTCAAGTGTCCCACAAGAGGGACAGCATCTGGTCACTAAAGGAGCACTGTGGGGAAACCTTGGTTCCGAGAGCTGACGTCAAAGGGATCCCGTTCCTTAGGAAATTCTTCATGGTGTGAGGGAGGAGAAAGCACAAGCTGCCCTTGGCCTGAGGACCGTGCTTCTGTGGAGCTACAAGTCAGAGGGAGACACCT
Source organism: Balaenoptera ricei (assembly GCF_028023285.1). NCBI lineage: Eukaryota > Metazoa > Chordata > Mammalia > Artiodactyla > Balaenopteridae > Balaenoptera > Balaenoptera ricei. Next base: position 53,656,996 of record NC_082660.1, read on the forward strand.
CTACAGAAACTCCGTGGAGAAGCCTCTGAAATGACAAATCTTTTACCTCTGCCATTAGGCTCAGGGGCAAACGTGTGAACGTAACTTCTGTTTCCCGTGGGACGACCTCCTACAGAGAGACATTGCCATACTTTGCAGAGGTACGCCACCAGCACGTGGCCAAGTGCCTTTAAAAGAGTTTGCACCGTGTGGGCTTCAGAGCCAAGCCCTTAGAGCGCGTTATTTGAACCCCTGTGCAAGTCGGGTACCACAGGTCTCGCATAGATGACGCTATGTTCTCGAACCAAGGAGTATGTGGTTCCTTCAGGGAAAGCCACATGGTATACCATGCATCCGCCCAGCCAACCTCAGTCATGAGCCTTTCTGAGCAGGGGAGCAACTCGTCTCCCGTACCAGGGGAAAGGCCTCCTTTGCAGTGGGCTTGAGGCCACAGTGGCAAGAAGTGTTTGTAGCGTTCCCTCGTGTGATCGGAAGTGATCTGTGTGAACACAGGTCACCTTAAGCCTCACTCCAAGGACTTTCTGCAGTCAAGGAACAAACACCAACCCAGGATTTCTTTCTCGCACACGGCAATACACAAACCCCGGAATTCCATGTAGGAGCAGCACCCTGCAACTTGTTTTGGGAAGCCTTTCTCGTCCCGTCCACCTGAGCACCCTTTGCTACGCTGCAATTGCAAGAAGCGTGTAAAATGATGATAGGTTTTCACTCACAGCACTCTTCACCGCATGGGACACTGCCCTCGTTATAACCTCCAGTGTTGAAGGAACCCTCTTGGGTGAAACGCTTGCAGACCCATCCGTCTCCGCTGGGCTTGGCATCGGAAGTCTGCAGGGATTCTTTGGGATGTGTGTCCACCTGGTTTCTCCTGCTCTCCTCTGTATGAGGCTCTGTGCTAGCAAAGGGTTTTAAGGGTGCCGATGCACCACAGTGCCAGACTATATCTGGGACCAAAGACACTATGTGCTGGCCCGACCTCGCTCCTGTTCCCAGTACACTGAAGGACAACTGCATAGGAAATTTTCTTCATCTAGCCTGTCAGGTACACATCCCCTTTACCCTGTGAGCAACTCCCTTCCTGTGCAGTCTGCAGGGCTGTCATTCCATATCAGCTTGAGAAACACGGAACGAAGCACTGTTTGCACACACTTGTGCTTTGCGTGTTGAGAAAAGGTGCGCAAACCTTTCAGCACCTGCTTGGAGCAAGCTGGATGAGAACTGGCCAATCCCGAAAGAATTGTGGGTACCCCATGGTTTTCCTCTAGCTCGTCAGTTGCAGCTGCACATCCCGTCTGGGACGAGCCTGCTCGTGCCTCCGGCCAAGGCTTCTTTTATTCTATTTCGAATATGGAACACAGACCTCATGGCAGCATTAAGGCATCTCTGCGAAATTGCTCTTTCCAGCTCTCCAAGATCCCCGAATTCCATGTAGGAGCAGCACCCTTCAACTTGTTGAGGGAAAGCTTCCCCGTCCCGTCCACCTGAGCACCCTTTGCCACATCCACTTCCACGAATCATGTACAAATGATACGCTTCTCACTCACAGCAATCTTCACCGCAGGCGTCCCTGCACTTGGAATGACCGCTGGTGTTGCAGGAACTCTCTCGGGTGAAACGCTTGCAGACGCGTCCGACTCCACAGGGCTGGTACTGGAAATCTGAAAATCTTCCTTGTGATGTGCGTCCACCTGATGGCTACTGCTATTCTTTTTATATGACTCTATGTTAGCCAAGCGTTTTAAGGGATCTGGTGCACCACAGTGCCAGATGATGTCTGGGAACAAAGACACCAGAGGCTCTACCGACCTGGGTCTTGTTCCCAGCACACTGAATGACAACTGCATAGGAAATTTCCTTCATCTAGCCTGTCAGTTACACATCTCATTTCCCCTGTTAGAAACTCCCTTCCTCTGCAGTCTGAAAGGCTCTCATTCCAAATCACCTTGAGAAACGCAGAGCGTAGCACTGTGAGAACGACATCGTGGTTGGTGAGTTGAGAAAAGGGGCGCAAACCTTTCAGAACCTGCTTGGAAGAAGCTGGATGAGAGCTGGCCGCTCCCAAAGAGTTGTGGGTATCACATTGCTCTCCTCTAGCTCGTCAGTTGCACGTGCACATCCCGTGTGGGGCCAGCCTGGCCGTGCTTTCCGCCCATGGCTTCTTTACTCCGTTTCGAATACGGAACACAGAGATCGGGGCAGCATGAAGGCAGCTCTGCGAAAGCGCTATTTCCACGTCTCCAAAATAATTGGCTCCTGGTCTTGAACTCCGTGGCAAAACTCCACACCCAGAAAGGGCAAGGGGCGTAACACAACTTTCACCTAGCTAGAAGGGCACATAACCATTTCCCATAAGGGCGATATATTTACCAGGCCACCAGTAAGGTTTTGCCAGACACGTGGCTTCACACAGCCTGCCAGGCGCAGGGCCACATGCCCGTTACCGATACGTGCGGTTCGGTTATGTAGCTGAAACCACCTGGTGGATGACACATTCAGTATGGGACCACTGCAGGCATTCTTATTAGTGTGCATCACGTTTCTATCCTCTAGCCCATAACGGACTTCTGCATTCCTTCTCGGAGCAACACGTTCCTACATGCCCTCTGTGGAGAGGCATGAGCCTCGTTCCGCCCCTGGGACTTGAGCCCACTTTGCTAGCTTCGCTCAGCTTCTAAAGACCAAAGAGATAGAGTGTCTGTGTATGGAAGTTTCGAAAGGAATCGCTTCAAGTGTCCCACAAGAGGGACAGCATCTGGTCACTAAAGGAGCACTGTGGGGAAACCTTGGTTCCGAGAGCTGACGTCAAAGGGATCCCGTTCCTTAGGAAATTCTTCATGGTGTGAGGGAGGAGAAAGCACAAGCTGCCCTTGGCCTGAGGACCGTGCTTCTGTGGAGCTACAAGTCAGAGGGAGACACCTCTACAGAAACTCCGTGGAGAAGCCTCTGAAATGACAAATCTTTTACCTCTGCCATTAGGCTCAGGGGCAAACGTGTGAACGTAACTTCTGTTTCCCGTGGGACGACCTCCTACAGAGAGACATTGCCATACTTTGCAGAGGTACGCCACCAGCACGTGGCCAAGTGCCTTTAAAAGAGTTTGCACCGTGTGGGCTTCAGAGCCAAGCCCTTAGAGCGCGTTATTTGAACCCCTGTGCAAGTCGGGTACCACAGGTCTCGCATAGATGACGCTATGTTCTCGAACCAAGGAGTATGTGGTTCCTTCAGGGAAAGCCACATGGTATACCATGCATCCGCCCAGCCAACCTCAGTCATGAGCCTTTCTGAGCAGGGGAGCAACTCGTCTCCCGTACCAGGGGAAAGGCCTCCTTTGCAGTGGGCTTGAGGCCACAGTGGCAAGAAGTGTTTGTAGCGTTCCCTCGTGTGATCGGAAGTGATCTGTGTGAACACAGGTCACCTTAAGCCTCACTCCAAGGACTTTCTGCAGTCAAGGAACAAACACCAACCCAGGATTTCTTTCTCGCACACGGCAATACACAAACCCCGGAATTCCATGTAGGAGCAGCACCCTGCAACTTGTTTTGGGAAGCCTTTCTCGTCCCGTCCACCTGAGCACCCTTTGCTACGCTGCAATTGCAAGAAGCGTGTAAAATGATGATAGGTTTTCACTCACAGCACTCTTCACCGCATGGGACACTGCCCTCGTTATAACCTCCAGTGTTGAAGGAACCCTCTTGGGTGAAACGCTTGCAGACCCATCCGTCTCCGCTGGGCTTGGCATCGGAAGTCTGCAGGGATTCTTTGGGATGTGTGTCCACCTGGTTTCTCCTGCTCTCCTCTGTATGAGGCTCTGTGCTAGCAAAGGGTTTTAAGGGTGCCGATGCACCACAGTGCCAGACAATATCTGGGACCAAAGACACTATGTGCTGGCCCGACCTCGCTCCTGTTCCCAGTACACTGAAGGACAACTGCATAGGAAATTTTCTTCATCTAGCCTGTCAGGTACACATCCCCTTTACCCTGTGAGCAACTCCCTTCCTGTGCAGTCTGCAGGGCTGTCATTCCATATCAGCTTGAGAAACACGGAACGAAGCACTGTTTGCACACACTTGTGCTTTGCGTGTTGAGAAAAGGTGCGCAAACCTTTCAGCACCTGCTTGGAGCAAGCTGGATGAGAACTGGCCAATCCCGAAAGAATTGTGGGTACCCCATGGTTTTCCTCTAGCTCGTCAGTTGCAGCTGCACATCCCGTCTGGGACGAGCCTGCTCGTGCCTCCGGCCAAGGCTTCTTTTATTCTATTTCGAATATGGAACACAGACCTCATGGCAGCATTAAGGCATCTCTGCGAAATTGCTCTTTCCAGCTCTCCAAGATCCCCGAATTCCATGTAGGAGCAGCACCCTTCAACTTGTTGAGGGAAAGCTTCCCCGTCCCGTCCACCTGAGCACCCTTTGCCACATCCACTTCCACGAATCATGTACAAATGATACGCTTCTCACTCACAGCAATCTTCACCGCAGGCGTCCCTGCACTTGGAATGACCGCTGGTGTTGCAGGAACTCTCTCGGGTGAAACGCTTGCAGACGCGTCCGACTCCACAGGGCTGGTACTGGAAATCTGAAAATCTTCCTTGTGATGTGCGTCCACCTGATGGCTACTGCTATTCTTTTTATATGACTCTATGTTAGCCAAGCGTTTTAAGGGATCTGGTGCACCACAGTGCCAGATGATGTCTGGGAACAAAGACACCAGAGGCTCTACCGACCTGGGTCTTGTTCCCAGCACACTGAATGACAACTGCATAGGAAATTTCCTTCATCTAGCCTGTCAGTTACACATCTCATTTCCCCTGTTAGAAACTCCCTTCCTCTGCAGTCTGAAAGGCTCTCATTCCAAATCACCTTGAGAAACGCAGAGCGTAGCACTGTGAGAACGACATCGTGGTTGGTGAGTTGAGAAAAGGGGCGCAAACCTTTCAGAACCTGCTTGGAAGAAGCTGGATGAGAGCTGGCCGCTCCCAAAGAGTTGTGGGTATCACATTGCTCTCCTCTAGCTCGTCAGTTGCACGTGCACATCCCGTGTGGGGCCAGCCTGGCCGTGCTTTCCGCCCATGGCTTCTTTACTCCGTTTCGAATACGGAACACAGAGATCGGGGCAGCATGAAGGCAGCTCTGCGAAAGCGCTATTTCCACGTCTCCAAAATAATTGGCTCCTGGTCTTGAACTCCGTGGCAAAACTCCACACCCAGAAAGGGCAAGGGGCGTAACACAACTTTCACCTAGCTAGAAGGGCACATAACCATTTCCCATAAGGGCGATATATTTACCAGGCCACCAGTAAGGTTTTGCCAGACACGTGGCTTCACACAGCCTGCCAGGCGCAGGGCCACATGCCCGTTACCGATACGTGCGGTTCGGTTATGTAGCTGAAACCACCTGGTGGATGACACATTCAGTATGGGACCACTGCAGGCATTCTTATTAGTGTGCATCACGTTTCTATCCTCTAGCCCATAACGGACTTCTGCATTCCTTCTCGGAGCAACACGTTCCTACATGCCCTCTGTGGAGAGGCATGAGCCTCGTTCCGCCCCTGGGACTTGAGCCCACTTTGCTAGCTTCGCTCAGCTTCTAAAGACCAAAGAGATAGAGTGTCTGTGTATGGAAGTTTCGAAAGGAATCGCTTCAAGTGTCCCACAAGAGGGACAGCATCTGGTCACTAAAGGAGCACTGTGGGGAAACCTTGGTTCCGAGAGCTGACGTCAAAGGGATCCCGTTCCTTAGGAAATTCTTCATGGTGTGAGGGAGGAGAAAGCACAAGCTGCCCTTGGCCTGAGGACCGTGCTTCTGTGGAGCTACAAGTCAGAGGGAGACACCTCTACAGAAACTCCGTGGAGAAGCCTCTGAAATGACAAATCTTTTACCTCTGCCATTAGGCTCAGGGGCAAACGTGTGAACGTAACTTCTGTTTCCCGTGGGACGACCTCCTACAGAGAGACATTGCCATACTTTGCAGAGGTACGCCACCAGCACGTGGCCAAGTGCCTTTAAAAGAGTTTGCACCGTGTGGGCTTCAGAGCCAAGCCCTTAGAGCGCGTTATTTGAACCCCTGTGCAAGTCGGGTACCACAGGTCTCGCATAGATGACGCTATGTTCTCGAACCAAGGAGTATGTGGTTCCTTCAGGGAAAGCCACATGGTATACCATGCATCCGCCCAGCCAACCTCAGTCATGAGCCTTTCTGAGCAGGGGAGCAACTCGTCTCCCGTACCAGGGGAAAGGCCTCCTTTGCAGTGGGCTTGAGGCCACAGTGGCAAGAAGTGTTTGTAGCGTTCCCTCGTGTGATCGGAAGTGATCTGTGTGAACACAGGTCACCTTAAGCCTCACTCCAAGGACTTTCTGCAGTCAAGGAACAAACACCAACCCAGGATTTCTTTCTCGCACACGGCAATACACAAACCCCGGAATTCCATGTAGGAGCAGCACCCTGCAACTTGTTTTGGGAAGCCTTTCTCGTCCCGTCCACCTGAGCACCCTTTGCTACGCTGCAATTGCAAGAAGCGTGTAAAATGATGATAGGTTTTCACTCACAGCACTCTTCACCGCATGGGACACTGCCCTCGTTATAACCTCCAGTGTTGAAGGAACCCTCTTGGGTGAAACGCTTGCAGACCCATCCGTCTCCGCTGGGCTTGGCATCGGAAGTCTGCAGGGATTCTTTGGGATGTGTGTCCACCTGGTTTCTCCTGCTCTCCTCTGTATGAGGCTCTGTGCTAGCAAAGGGTTTTAAGGGTGCCGATGCACCACAGTGCCAGACAATATCTGGGACCAAAGACACTATGTGCTGGCCCGACCTCGCTCCTGTTCCCAGTACACTGAAGGACAACTGCATAGGAAATTTTCTTCATCTAGCCTGTCAGGTACACATCCCCTTTACCCTGTGAGCAACTCCCTTCCTGTGCAGTCTGCAGGGCTGTCATTCCATATCAGCTTGAGAAACACGGAACGAAGCACTGTTTGCACACACTTGTGCTTTGCGTGTTGAGAAAAGGTGCGCAAACCTTTCAGCACCTGCTTGGAGCAAGCTGGATGAGAACTGGCCAATCCCGAAAGAATTGTGGGTACCCCATGGTTTTCCTCTAGCTCGTCAGTTGCAGCTGCACATCCCGTCTGGGACGAGCCTGCTCGTGCCTCCGGCCAAGGCTTCTTTTATTCTATTTCGAATATGGAACACAGACCTCATGGCAGCATTAAGGCATCTCTGCGAAATTGCTCTTTCCAGCTCTCCAAGATCCCCGAATTCCATGTAGGAGCAGCACCCTTCAACTTGTTGAGGGAAAGCTTCCCCGTCCCGTCCACCTGAGCACCCTTTGCCACATCCACTTCCACGAATCATGTACAAATGATACGCTTCTCACTCACAGCAATCTTCACCGCAGGCGTCCCTGCACTTGGAATGACCGCTGGTGTTGCAGGAACTCTCTCGGGTGAAACGCTTGCAGACGCGTCCGACTCCACAGGGCTGGTACTGGAAATCTGAAAATCTTCCTTGTGATGTGCGTCCACCTGATGGCTACTGCTATTCTTTTTATATGACTCTATGTTAGCCAAGCGTTTTAAGGGATCTGGTGCACCACAGTGCCAGATGATGTCTGGGAACAAAGACACCAGAGGCTCTACCGACCTGGGTCTTGTTCCCAGCACACTGAATGACAACTGCATAGGAAATTTCCTTCATCTAGCCTGTCAGTTACACATCTCATTTCCCCTGTTAGAAACTCCCTTCCTCTGCAGTCTGAAAGGCTCTCATTCCAAATCACCTTGAGAAACGCAGAGCGTAGCACTGTGAGAACGACATCGTGGTTGGTGAGTTGAGAAAAGGGGCGCAAACCTTTCAGAACCTGCTTGGAAGAAGCTGGATGAGAGCTGGCCGCTCCCAAAGAGTTGTGGGTATCACATTGCTCTCCTCTAGCTCGTCAGTTGCACGTGCACATCCCGTGTGGGGCCAGCCTGGCCGTGCTTTCCGCCCATGGCTTCTTTACTCCGTTTCGAATACGGAACACAGAGATCGGGGCAGCATGAAGGCAGCTCTGCGAAAGCGCTATTTCCACGTCTCCAAAATAATTGGCTCCTGGTCTTGAACTCCGTGGCAAAACTCCACACCCAGAAAGGGCAAGGGGCGTAACACAACTTTCACCTAGCTAGAAGGGCACATAACCATTTCCCATAAGGGCGATATATTTACCAGGCCACCAGTAAGGTTTTGCCAGACACGTGGCTTCACACAGCCTGCCAGGCGCAGGGCCACATGCCCGTTACCGATACGTGCGGTTCGGTTATGTAGCTGAAACCACCTGGTGGATGACACATTCAGTATGGGACCACTGCAGGCATTCTTATTAGTGTGCATCACGTTTCTATCCTCTAGCCCATAACGGACTTCTGCATTCCTTCTCGGAGCAACACGTTCCTACATGCCCTCTGTGGAGAGGCATGAGCCTCGTTCCGCCCCTGGGACTTGAGCCCACTTTGCTAGCTTCGCTCAGCTTCTAAAGACCAAAGAGATAGAGTGTCTGTGTATGGAAGTTTCGAAAGGAATCGCTTCAAGTGTCCCACAAGAGGGACAGCATCTGGTCACTAAAGGAGCACTGTGGGGAAACCTTGGTTCCGAGAGCTGACGTCAAAGGGATCCCGTTCCTTAGGAAATTCTTCATGGTGTGAGGGAGGAGAAAGCACAAGCTGCCCTTGGCCTGAGGACCGTGCTTCTGTGGAGCTACAAGTCAGAGGGAGACACCTCTACAGAAACTCCGTGGAGAAGCCTCTGAAATGACAAATCTTTTACCTCTGCCATTAGGCTCAGGGGCAAACGTGTGAACGTAACTTCTGTTTCCCGTGGGACGACCTCCTACAGAGAGACATTGCCATACTTTGCAGAGGTACGCCACCAGCACGTGGCCAAGTGCCTTTAAAAGAGTTTGCACCGTGTGGGCTTCAGAGCCAAGCCCTTAGAGCGCGTTATTTGAACCCCTGTGCAAGTCGGGTACCACAGGTCTCGCATAGATGACGCTATGTTCTCGAACCAAGGAGTATGTGGTTCCTTCAGGGAAAGCCACATGGTATACCATGCATCCGCCCAGCCAACCTCAGTCATGAGCCTTTCTGAGCAGGGGAGCAACTCGTCTCCCGTACCAGGGGAAAGGCCTCCTTTGCAGTGGGCTTGAGGCCACAGTGGCAAGAAGTGTTTGTAGCGTTCCCTCGTGTGATCGGAAGTGATCTGTGTGAACACAGGTCACCTTAAGCCTCACTCCAAGGACTTTCTGCAGTCAAGGAACAAACACCAACCCAGGATTTCTTTCTCGCACACGGCAATACACAAACCCCGGAATTCCATGTAGGAGCAGCACCCTGCAACTTGTTTTGGGAAGCCTTTCTCGTCCCGTCCACCTGAGCACCCTTTGCTACGCTGCAATTGCAAGAAGCGTGTAAAATGATGATAGGTTTTCACTCACAGCACTCTTCACCGCATGGGACACTGCCCTCGTTATAACCTCCAGTGTTGAAGGAACCCTCTTGGGTGAAACGCTTGCAGACCCATCCGTCTCCGCTGGGCTTGGCATCGGAAGTCTGCAGGGATTCTTTGGGATGTGTGTCCACCTGGTTTCTCCTGCTCTCCTCTGTATGAGGCTCTGTGCTAGCAAAGGGTTTTAAGGGTGCCGATGCACCACAGTGCCAGACAATATCTGGGACCAAAGACACTATGTGCTGGCCCGACCTCGCTCCTGTTCCCAGTACACTGAAGGACAACTGCATAGGAAATTTTCTTCATCTAGCCTGTCAGGTACACATCCCCTTTACCCTGTGAGCAACTCCCTTCCTGTGCAGTCTGCAGGGCTGTCATTCCATATCAGCTTGAGAAACACGGAACGAAGCACTGTTTGCACACACTTGTGCTTTGCGTGTTGAGAAAAGGTGCGCAAACCTTTCAGCACCTGCTTGGAGCAAGCTGGATGAGAACTGGCCAATCCCGAAAGAATTGTGGGTACCCCATGGTTTTCCTCTAGCTCGTCAGTTGCAGCTGCACATCCCGTCTGGGACGAGCCTGCTCGTGCCTCCGGCCAAGGCTTCTTTTATTCTATTTCGAATATGGAACACAGACCTCATGGCAGCATTAAGGCATCTCTGCGAAATTGCTCTTTCCAGCTCTCCAAGATCCCCGAATTCCATGTAGGAGCAGCACCCTTCAACTTGTTGAGGGAAAGCTTCCCCATCCCGTCCACCTGAGCACCCTTTGCCACATCCACTTCCACGAATCATGTACAAATGATACGCTTCTCACTCACAGCAATCTTCACCGCAGGCGTCCCTGCACTTGGAATGACCGCTGGTGTTGCAGGAACTCTCTCGGGTGAAACGCTTGCAGACGCGTCCGACTCCACAGGGCTGGTACTGGAAATCTGAAAATCTTCCTTGTGATGTGCGTCCACCTGATGGCTACTGCTATTCTTTTTATATGACTCTATGTTAGCCAAGCGTTTTAAGGGATCTGGTGCACCACAGTGCCAGATGATGTCTGGGAACAAAGACACCAGAGGCTCTACCGACCTGGGTCTTGTTCCCAGCACACTGAATGACAACTGCATAGGAAATTTCCTTCATCTAGCCTGTCAGTTACACATCTCATTTCCCCTGTTAGAAACTCCCTTCCTCTGCAGTCTGAAAGGCTCTCATTCCAAATCACCTTGAGAAACGCAGAGCGTAGCACTGTGAGAACGACATCGTGGTTGGTGAGTTGAGAAAAGGGGCGCAAACCTTTCAGAACCTGCTTGGAAGAAGCTGGATGAGAGCTGGCCGCTCCCAAAGAGTTGTGGGTATCACATTGCTCTCCTCTAGCTCGTCAGTTGCACGTGCACATCCCGTGTGGGGCCAGCCTGGCCGTGCTTTCCGCCCATGGCTTCTTTACTCCGTTTCGAATACGGAACACAGAGATCGGGGCAGCATGAAGGCAGCTCTGCGAAAGCGCTATTTCCACGTCTCCAAAATAATTGGCTCCTGGTCTTGAACTCCGTGGCAAAACTCCGCACCCAGAAAGGGCAAGGGGCGTAACACAACTTTCACCTAGCTAGAAGGGCACATAACCATTTCCCATAAGGGCGATGTATTTACCAGGCCACCAGTAAGGTTTTGCCAGACACGTGGCTTCACACAGCCTGCCAGGCGCAGGGCCACATGCCCGTTACCGATACGTGCGGTTCGGTTATGTAGCTGAAACCACCTGGTGGATGACACATTCAGTATGGGACCACTGCAGGCATTCTTATTAGTGTGCATCACGTTTCTATCCTCTAGCCCATAACGGACTTCTGCATTCCTTCTCGGAGCAACACGTTCCTACATGCCCTCTGTGGAGAGGCATGAGCCTCGTTCCGCCCCTGGGACTTGAGCCCACTTTGCTAGCTTCGCTCAGCTTCTAAAGACCAAAGAGATAGAGTGTCTGTGTATGGAAGTTTCGAAAGGAATCGCTTCAAGTGTCCCACAAGAGGGACAGCATCTGGTCACTAAAGGAGCACTGTGGGGAAACCTTGGTTCCGAGAGCTGACGTCAAAGGGATCCCGTTCCTTAGGAAATTCTTCATGGTGTGAGGGAGGAGAAAGCACAAGCTGCCCTTGGCCTGAGGACCGTGCTTCTGTGGAGCTACAAGTCAGAGGGAGACACCTCTACAGAAACTCCGTGGAGAAGCCTCTGAAATGACAAATCTTTTACCTCTGCCATTAGGCTCAGGGGCAAACGTGTGAACGTAACTTCTGTTTCCCGTGGGACGACCTCCTACAGAGAGACATTGCCATACTTTGCAGAGGTACGCCACCAGCACGTGGCCAAGTGCCTTTAAAAGAGTTTGCACCGTGTGGGCTTCAGAGCCAAGCCCTTAGAGCGCGTTATTTGAACCCCTGTGCAAGTCGGGTACCACAGGTCTCGCATAGATGACGCTATGTTCTCGAACCAAGGAGTATGTGGTTCCTTCAGGGAAAGCCACATGGTATACCATGCATCCGCCCAGCCAACCTCAGTCATGAGCCTTTCTGAGCAGGGGAGCAACTCGTCTCCCGTACCAGGGGAAAGGCCTCCTTTGCAGTGGGCTTGAGGCCACAGTGGCAAGAAGTGTTTGTAGCGTTCCCTCGTGTGATCGGAAGTGATCTGTGTGAACACAGGTCACCTTAAGCCTCACTCCAAGGACTTTCTGCAGTCAAGGAACAAACACCAACCCAGGATTTCTTTCTCGCACACGGCAATACACAAACCCCGGAATTCCATGTAGGAGCAGCACCCTGCAACTTGTTTTGGGAAGCCTTTCTCGTCCCGTCCACCTGAGCACCCTTTGCTACGCTGCAATTGCAAGAAGCGTGTAAAATGATGATAGGTTTTCACTCACAGCACTCTTCACCGCATGGGACACTGCCCTCGTTATAACCTCCAGTGTTGAAGGAACCCTCTTGGGTGAAACGCTTGCAGACCCATCCGTCTCCGCTGGGCTTGGCATCGGAAGTCTGCAGGGATTCTTTGGGATGTGTGTCCACCTGGTTTCTCCTGCTCTCCTCTGTATGAGGCTCTGTGCTAGCAAAGGGTTTTAAGGGTGCCGATGCACCACAGTGCCAGACAATATCTGGGACCAAAGACACTATGTGCTGGCCCGACCTCGCTCCTGTTCCCAGTACACTGAAGGACAACTGCATAGGAAATTTTCTTCATCTAGCCTGTCAGGTACACATCCCCTTTACCCTGTGAGCAACTCCCTTCCTGTGCAGTCTGCAGGGCTGTCATTCCATATCAGCTTGAGAAACACGGAACGAAGCACTGTTTGCACACACTTGTGCTTTGCGTGTTGAGAAAAGGTGCGCAAACCTTTCAGCACCTGCTTGGAGCAAGCTGGATGAGAACTGGCCAATCCCGAAAGAATTGTGGGTACCCCATGGTTTTCCTCTAGCTCGTCAGTTGCAGGTGCACATCCCGTCTGGGACGAGCCTGCTCGTGCCTCCGGCCAAGGCTTCTTTTATTCTATTTCGAATATGGAACACAGACCTCATGGCAGCATTAAGGCATCTCTGCGAAATTGCTCTTTCCAGCTCTCCAAGATCCCCGAATTCCATGTAGGAGCAGCACCCTTCAACTTGTTGAGGGAAAGCTTCCCCGTCCCGTCCACCTGAGCACCCTTTGCCACATCCACTTCCACGAATCATGTACAAATGATACGCTTCTCACTCACAGCAATCTTCACCGCAGGCGTCCCTGCACTTGGAATGACCGCTGGTGTTGCAGGAACTCTCTCGGGTGAAACGCTTGCAGACGCGTCCGACTCCACAGGGCTGGTACTGGAAATCTGAAAATCTTCCTTGTGATGTGCGTCCACCTGATGGCTACTGCTATTCTTTTTATATGACTCTATGTTAGCCAAGCGTTTTAAGGGATCTGGTGCACCACAGTGCCAGATGATGTCTGGGAACAAAGACACCAGAGGCTCTACCGACCTGGGTCTTGTTCCCAGCACACTGAATGACAACTGCATAGGAAATTTCCTTCATCTAGCCTGTCAGTTACACATCTCATTTCCCCTGTTAGAAACTCCCTTCCTCTGCAGTCTGAAAGGCTCTCATTCCAAATCACCTTGAGAAACGCAGAGCGTAGCACTGTGAGAACGACATCGTGGTTGGTGAGTTGAGAAAAGGGGCGCAAACCTTTCAGAACCTGCTTGGAAGAAGCTGGATGAGAGCTGGCCGCTCCCAAAGAGTTGTGGGTATCACATTGCTCTCCTCTAGCTCGTCAGTTGCACGTGCACATCCCGTGTGGGGCCAGCCTGGCCGTGCTTTCCGCCCATGGCTTCTTTACTCCGTTTCGAATACGGAACACAGAGATCGGGGCAGCATGAAGGCAGCTCTGCGAAAGCGCTATTTCCACGTCTCCAAAATAATTGGCTCCTGGTCTTGAACTCCGTGGCAAAACTCCGCACCCAGAAAGGGCAAGGGGCGTAACACAACTTTCACCTAGCTAGAAGGGCACATAACCATTTCCCATAAGGGCGATGTATTTACCAGGCCACCAGTAAGGTTTTGCCAGACACGTGGCTTCACACAGCCTGCCAGGCGCAGGGCCACATGCCCGTTACCGATACGTGCGGTTCGGTTATGTAGCTGAAACCACCTGGTGGATGACACATTCAGTATGGGACCACTGCAGGCATTCTTATTAGTGTGCATCACGTTTCTATCCTCTAGCCCATAACGGACTTCTGCATTCCTTCTCGGAGCAACACGTTCCTACATGCCCTCTGTGGAGAGGCATGAGCCTCGTTCCGCCCCTGGGACTTGAGCCCACTTTGCTAGCTTCGCTCAGCTTCTAAAGACCAAAGAGATAGAGTGTCTGTGTATGGAAGTTTCGAAAGGAATCGCTTCAAGTGTCCCACGAGAGGGACAGCATCTGGTCACTAAAGGAGCACTGTGGGGAAACCTTGGTTCCGAGAGCTGACGTCAAAGGGATCCCGTTCCTTAGGAAATTCTTCATGGTGTGAGGGAGGAGAAAGCACAAGCTGCCCTTGGCCTGAGGACCGTGCTTCTGTGGAGCTACAAGTCAGAGGGAGACACCTCTACAGAAACTCCGTGGAGAAGCCTCTGAAATGACAAATCTTTTACCTCTGCCATTAGGCTCAGGGGCAAACGTGTGAACGTAACTTCTGTTTCCCGTGGGACGACCTCCTACAGAGAGACATTGCCATACTTTGCAGAGGTACGCCACCAGCACGTGGCCAAGTGCCTTTAAAAGAGTTTGCACCGTGTGGGCTTCAGAGCCAAGCCCTTAGAGCGCGTTATTTGAACCCCTGTGCAAGTCGGGTACCACAGGTCTCGCATAGATGACGCTATGTTCTCGAACCAAGGAGTATGTGGTTCCTTCAGGGAAAGCCACATGGTATACCATGCATCCGCCCAGCCAACCTCAGTCATGAGCCTTTCTGAGCAGGGGAGCAACTCGTCTCCCGTACCAGGGGAAAGGCCTCCTTTGCAGTGGGCTTGAGGCCACAGTGGCAAGAAGTGTTTGTAGCGTTCCCTCGTGTGATCGGAAGTGATCTGTGTGAACACAGGTCACCTTAAGCCTCACTCCAAGGACTTTCTGCAGTCAAGGAACAAACACCAACCCAGGATTTCTTTCTCGCACACGGCAATACACAAACCCCGGAATTCCATGTAGGAGCAGCACCCTGCAACTTGTTTTGGGAAGCCTTTCTCGTCCCGTCCACCTGAGCACCCTTTGCTACGCTGCAATTGCAAGAAGCGTGTAAAATGATGATAGGTTTTCACTCACAGCACTCTTCACCGCATGGGACACTGCCCTCGTTATAACCTCCAGTGTTGAAGGAACCCTCTTGGGTGAAACGCTTGCAGACCCATCCGTCTCCGCTGGGCTTGGCATCGGAAGTCTGCAGGGATTCTTTGGGATGTGTGTCCACCTGGTTTCTCCTGCTCTCCTCTGTATGAGGCTCTGTGCTAGCAAAGGGTTTTAAGGGTGCCGATGCACCACAGTGCCAGACAATATCTGGGACCAAAGACACTATGTGCTGGCCCGACCTCGCTCCTGTTCCCAGTACACTGAAGGACAACTGCATAGGAAATTTTCTTCATCTAGCCTGTCAGGTACACATCCCCTTTACCCTGTGAGCAACTCCCTTCCTGTGCAGTCTGCAGGGCTGTCATTCCATATCAGCTTGAGAAACACGGAACGAAGCACTGTTTGCACACACTTGTGCTTTGCGTGTTGAGAAAAGGTGCGCAAACCTTTCAGCACCTGCTTGGAGCAAGCTGGATGAGAACTGGCCAATCCCGAAAGAATTGTGGGTACCCCATGGTTTTCCTCTAGCTCGTCAGTTGCAGGTGCACATCCCGTCTGGGACGAGCCTGCTCGTGCCTCCGGCCAAGGCTTCTTTTATTCTATTTCGAATATGGAACACAGACCTCATGGCAGCATTAAGGCATCTCTGCGAAATTGCTCTTTCCAGCTCTCCAAGATCCCCGAATTCCATGTAGGAGCAGCACCCTTCAACTTGTTGAGGGAAAGCTTCCCCGTCCCGTCCACCTGAGCACCCTTTGCCACATCCACTTCCACGAATCATGTACAAATGATACGCTTCTCACTCACAGCAATCTTCACCGCAGGCGTCCCTGCACTTGGAATGACCGCTGGTGTTGCAGGAACTCTCTCGGGTGAAACGCTTGCAGACGCGTCCGACTCCACAGGGCTGGTACTGGAAATCTGAAAATCTTCCTTGTGATGTGCGTCCACCTGATGGCTACTGCTATTCTTTTTATATGACTCTATGTTAGCCAAGCGTTTTAAGGGATCTGGTGCACCACAGTGCCAGATGATGTCTGGGAACAAAGACACCAGAGGCTCTACCGACCTGGGTCTTGTTCCCAGCACACTGAATGACAACTGCATAGGAAATTTCCTTCATCTAGCCTGTCAGTTACACATCTCATTTCCCCTGTTAGAAACTCCCTTCCTCTGCAGTCTGAAAGGCTCTCATTCCAAATCACCTTGAGAAACGCAGAGCGTAGCACTGTGAGAACGACATCGTGGTTGGTGAGTTGAGAAAAGGGGCGCAAACCTTTCAGAACCTGCTTGGAAGAAGCTGGATGAGAGCTGGCCGCTCCCAAAGAGTTGTGGGTATCACATTGCTCTCCTCTAGCTCGTCAGTTGCACGTGCACATCCCGTGTGGGGCCAGCCTGGCCGTGCTTTCCGCCCATGGCTTCTTTACTCCGTTTCGAATACGGAACACAGAGATCGGGGCAGCATGAAGGCAGCTCTGCGAAAGCGCTATTTCCACGTCTCCAAAATAATTGGCTCCTGGTCTTGAACTCCGTGGCAAAACTCCGCACCCAGAAAGGGCAAGGGGCGTAACACAACTTTCACCTAGCTAGAAGGGCACATAACCATTTCCCATAAGGGCGATGTATTTACCAGGCCACCAGTAAGGTTTTGCCAGACACGTGGCTTCACACAGCCTGCCAGGCGCAGGGCCACATGCCCGTTACCGATACGTGCGGTTCGGTTATGTAGCTGAAACCACCTGGTGGATGACACATTCAGTATGGGACCACTGCAGGCATTCTTATTAGTGTGCATCACGTTTCTATCCTCTAGCCCATAACGGACTTCTGCATTCCTTCTCGGAGCAACACGTTCCTACATGCCCTCTGTGGAGAGGCATGAGCCTCGTTCCGCCCCTGGGACTTGAGCCCACTTTGCTAGCTTCGCTCAGCTTCTAAAGACCAAAGAGATAGAGTGTCTGTGTATGGAAGTTTCGAAAGGAATCGCTTCAAGTGTCCCACGAGAGGGACAGCATCTGGTCACTAAAGGAGCACTGTGGGGAAACCTTGGTTCCGAGAGCTGACGTCAAAGGGATCCCGTTCCTTAGGAAATTCTTCATGGTGTGAGGGAGGAGAAAGCACAAGCTGCCCTTGGCCTGAGGACCGTGCTTCTGTGGAGCTACAAGTCAGAGGGAGACACCTCTACAGAAACTCCGTGGAGAAGCCTCTGAAATGACAAATCTTTTACCTCTGCCATTAGGCTCAGGGGCAAACGTGTGAACGTAACTTCTGTTTCCCGTGGGACGACCTCCTACAGAGAGACATTGCCATACTTTGCAGAGGTACGCCACCAGCACGTGGCCAAGTGCCTTTAAAAGAGTTTGCACCGTGTGGGCTTCAGAGCCAAGCCCTTAGAGCGCGTTATTTGAACCCCTGTGCAAGTCGGGTACCACAGGTCTCGCATAGATGACGCTATGTTCTCGAACCAAGGAGTATGTGGTTCCTTCAGGGAAAGCCACATGGTATACCATGCATCCGCCCAGCCAACCTCAGTCATGAGCCTTTCTGAGCAGGGGAGCAACTCGTCTCCCGTACCAGGGGAAAGGCCTCCTTTGCAGTGGGCTTGAGGCCACAGTGGCAAGAAGTGTTTGTAGCGTTCCCTCGTGTGATCGGAAGTGATCTGTGTGAACACAGGTCACCTTAAGCCTCACTCCAAGGACTTTCTGCAGTCAAGGAACAAACACCAACCCAGGATTTCTTTCTCGCACACGGCAATACACAAACCCCGGAATTCCATGTAGGAGCAGCACCCTGCAACTTGTTTTGGGAAGCCTTTCTCGTCCCGTCCACCTGAGCACCCTTTGCTACGCTGCAATTGCAAGAAGCGTGTAAAATGATGATAGGTTTTCACTCACAGCACTCTTCACCGCATGGGACACTGCCCTCGTTATAACCTCCAGTGTTGAAGGAACCCTCTTGGGTGAAACGCTTGCAGACCCATCCGTCTCCGCTGGGCTTGGCATCGGAAGTCTGCAGGGATTCTTTGGGATGTGTGTCCACCTGGTTTCTCCTGCTCTCCTCTGTATGAGGCTCTGTGCTAGCAAAGGGTTTTAAGGGTGCCGATGCACCACAGTGCCAGACAATATCTGGGACCAAAGACACTATGTGCTGGCCCGACCTCGCTCCTGTTCCCAGTACACTGAAGGACAACTGCATAGGAAATTTTCTTCATCTAGCCTGTCAGGTACACATCCCCTTTACCCTGTGAGCAACTCCCTTCCTGTGCAGTCTGCAGGGCTGTCATTCCATATCAGCTTGAGAAACACGGAACGAAGCACTGTTTGCACACACTTGTGCTTTGCGTGTTGAGAAAAGGTGCGCAAACCTTTCAGCACCTGCTTGGAGCAAGCTGGATGAGAACTGGCCAATCCCGAAAGAATTGTGGGTACCCCATGGTTTTCCTCTAGCTCGTCAGTTGCAGGTGCACATCCCGTCTGGGACGAGCCTGCTCGTGCCTCCGGCCAAGGCTTCTTTTATTCTATTTCGAATATGGAACACAGACCTCATGGCAGCATTAAGGCATCTCTGCGAAATTGCTCTTTCCAGCTCTCCAAGATCCCCGAATTCCATGTAGGAGCAGCACCCTTCAACTTGTTGAGGGAAAGCTTCCCCGTCCCGTCCACCTGAGCACCCTTTGCCACATCCACTTCCACGAATCATGTACAAATGATACGCTTCTCACTCACAGCAATCTTCACCGCAGGCGTCCCTGCACTTGGAATGACCGCTGGTGTTGCAGGAACTCTCTCGGGTGAAACGCTTGCAGACGCGTCCGACTCCACAGGGCTGGTACTGGAAATCTGAAAATCTTCCTTGTGATGTGCGTCCACCTGATGGCTACTGCTATTCTTTTTATATGACTCTATGTTAGCCAAGCGTTTTAAGGGATCTGGTGCACCACAGTGCCAGATGATGTCTGGGAACAAAGACACCAGAGGCTCTACCGACCTGGGTCTTGTTCCCAGCACACTGAATGACAACTGCATAGGAAATTTCCTTCATCTAGCCTGTCAGTTACACATCTCATTTCCCCTGTTAGAAACTCCCTTCCTCTGCAGTCTGAAAGGCTCTCATTCCAAATCACCTTGAGAAACGCAGAGCGTAGCACTGTGAGAACGACATCGTGGTTGGTGAGTTGAGAAAAGGGGCGCAAACCTTTCAGAACCTGCTTGGAAGAAGCTGGATGAGAGCTGGCCGCTCCCAAAGAGTTGTGGGTATCACATTGCTCTCCTCTAGCTCGTCAGTTGCACGTGCACATCCCGTGTGGGGCCAGCCTGGCCGTGCTTTCCGCCCATGGCTTCTTTACTCCGTTTCGAATACGGAACACAGAGATCGGGGCAGCATGAAGGCAGCTCTGCGAAAGCGCTATTTCCACGTCTCCAAAATAATTGGCTCCTGGTCTTGAACTCCGTGGCAAAACTCCGCACCCAGAAAGGGCAAGGGGCGTAACACAACTTTCACCTAGCTAGAAGGGCACATAACCATTTCCCATAAGGGCGATGTATTTACCAGGCCACCAGTAAGGTTTTGCCAGACACGTGGCTTCACACAGCCTGCCAGGCGCAGGGCCACATGCCCGTTACCGATACGTGCGGTTCGGTTATGTAGCTGAAACCACCTGGTGGATGACACATTCAGTATGGGACCACTGCAGGCATTCTTATTAGTGTGCATCACGTTTCTATCCTCTAGCCCATAACGGACTTCTGCATTCCTTCTCGGAGCAACACGTTCCTACATGCCCTCTGTGGAGAGGCATGAGCCTCGTTCCGCCCCTGGGACTTGAGCCCACTTTGCTAGCTTCGCTCAGCTTCTAAAGACCAAAGAGATAGAGTGTCTGTGTATGGAAGTTTCGAAAGGAATCGCTTCAAGTGTCCCACAAGAGGGACAGCATCTGGTCACTAAAGGAGCACTGTGGGGAAACCTTGGTTCCGAGAGCTGACGTCAAAGGGATCCCGTTCCTTAGGAAATTCTTCATGGTGTGAGGGAGGAGAAAGCACAAGCTGCCCTTGGCCTGAGGACCGTGCTTCTGTGGAGCTACAAGTCAGAGGGAGACACCTCTACAGAAACTCCGTGGAGAAGCCTCTGAAATGACAAATCTTTTACCTCTGCCATTAGGCTCAGGGGCAAACGTGTGAACGTAACTTCTGTTTCCCGTGGGACGACCTCCTACAGAGAGACATTGCCATACTTTGCAGAGGTACGCCACCAGCACGTGGCCAAGTGCCTTTAAAAGAGTTTGCACCGTGTGGGCTTCAGAGCCAAGCCCTTAGAGCGCGTTATTTGAACCCCTGTGCAAGTCGGGTACCACAGGTCTCGCATAGATGACGCTATGTTCTCGAACCAAGGAGTATGTGGTTCCTTCAGGGAAAGCCACATGGTATACCATGCATCCGCCCAGCCAACCTCAGTCATGAGCCTTTCTGAGCAGGGGAGCAACTCGTCTCCCGTACCAGGGGAAAGGCCTCCTTTGCAGTGGGCTTGAGGCCACAGTGGCAAGAAGTGTTTGTAGCGTTCCCTCGTGTGATCGGAAGTGATCTGTGTGAACACAGGTCACCTTAAGCCTCACTCCAAGGACTTTCTGCAGTCAAGGAACAAACACCAACCCAGGATTTCTTTCTCGCACACGGCAATACACAAACCCCGGAATTCCATGTAGGAGCAGCACCCTGCAACTTGTTTTGGGAAGCCTTTCTCGTCCCGTCCACCTGAGCACCCTTTGCTACGCTGCAATTGCAAGAAGCGTGTAAAATGATGATAGGTTTTCACTCACAGCACTCTTCACCGCATGGGACACTGCCCTCGTTATAACCTCCAGTGTTGAAGGAACCCTCTTGGGTGAAACGCTTGCAGACCCATCCGTCTCCGCTGGGCTTGGCATCGGAAGTCTGCAGGGATTCTTTGGGATGTGTGTCCACCTGGTTTCTCCTGCTCTCCTCTGTATGAGGCTCTGTGCTAGCAAAGGGTTTTAAGGGTGCCGATGCACCACAGTGCCAGACAATATCTGGGACCAAAGACACTATGTGCTGGCCCGACCTCGCTCCTGTTCCCAGTACACTGAAGGACAACTGCATAGGAAATTTTCTTCATCTAGCCTGTCAGGTACACATCCCCTTTACCCTGTGAGCAACTCCCTTCCTGTGCAGTCTGCAGGGCTGTCATTCCATATCAGCTTGAGAAACACGGAACGAAGCACTGTTTGCACACACTTGTGCTTTGCGTGTTGAGAAAAGGTGCGCAAACCTTTCAGCACCTGCTTGGAGCAAGCTGGATGAGAACTGGCCAATCCCGAAAGAATTGTGGGTACCCCATGGTTTTCCTCTAGCTCGTCAGTTGCAGGTGCACATCCCGTCTGGGACGAGCCTGCTCGTGCCTCCGGCCAAGGCTTCTTTTATTCTATTTCGAATATGGAACACAGACCTCATGGCAGCATTAAGGCATCTCTGCGAAATTGCTCTTTCCAGCTCTCCAAGATCCCCGAATTCCATGTAGGAGCAGCACCCTTCAACTTGTTGAGGGAAAGCTTCCCCGTCCCGTCCACCTGAGCACCCTTTGCCACATCCACTTCCACGAATCATGTACAAATGATACGCTTCTCACTCACAGCAATCTTCACCGCAGGCGTCCCTGCACTTGGAATGACCGCTGGTGTTGCAGGAACTCTCTCGGGTGAAACGCTTGCAGACGCGTCCGACTCCACAGGGCTGGTACTGGAAATCTGAAAATCTTCCTTGTGATGTGCGTCCACCTGATGGCTACTGCTATTCTTTTTATATGACTCTATGTTAGCCAAGCGTTTTAAGGGATCTGGTGCACCACAGTGCCAGATGATGTCTGGGAACAAAGACACCAGAGGCTCTACCGACCTGGGTCTTGTTCCCAGCACACTGAATGACAACTGCATAGGAAATTTCCTTCATCTAGCCTGTCAGTTACACATCTCATTTCCCCTGTTAGAAACTCCCTTCCTCTGCAGTCTGAAAGGCTCTCATTCCAAATCACCTTGAGAAACGCAGAGCGTAGCACTGTGAGAACGACATCGTGGTTGGTGAGTTGAGAAAAGGGGCGCAAACCTTTCAGAACCTGCTTGGAAGAAGCTGGATGAGAGCTGGCCGCTCCCAAAGAGTTGTGGGTATCACATTGCTCTCCTCTAGCTCGTCAGTTGCACGTGCACATCCCGTGTGGGGCCAGCCTGGCCGTGCTTTCCGCCCATGGCTTCTTTACTCCGTTTCGAATACGGAACACAGAGATCGGGGCAGCATGAAGGCAGCTCTGCGAAAGCGCTATTTCCACGTCTCCAAAATAATTGGCTCCTGGTCTTGAACTCCGTGTCAAAACTCCGCACCCAGAAAGGGCAAGGGGCGTAACACAACTTTCACCTAGCTAGAAGGGCACATAACCATTTCCCATAAGGGCGATATATTTACCAGGCCACCAGTAAGGTTTTGCCAGACACGTGGCTTCACACAGCCTGCCAGGCGCAGGGCCACATGCCCGTTACCGATACGTGCGGTTCGGTTATGTAGCTGAAACCACCTGGTGGATGACACATTCAGTATGGGACCACTGCAGGCATTCTTATTAGTGTGCATCACGTTTCTATCCTCTAGCCCATAACGGACTTCTGCATTCCTTCTCGGAGCAACACGTTCCTACATGCCCTCTGTGGAGAGGCATGAGCCTCGTTCCGCCCCTGGGACTTGAGCCCACTTTGCTAGCTTCGCTCAGCTTCTAAAGACCAAAGAGATAGAGTGTCTGTGTATGGAAGTTTCGAAAGGAATCGCTTCAAGTGTCCCACAAGAGGGACAGCATCTGGTCACTAAAGGAGCACTGTGGGGAAACCTTGGTTCCGAGAGCTGACGTCAAAGGGATCCCGTTCCTTAGGAAATTCTTCATGGTGTGAGGGAGGAGAAAGCACAAGCTGCCCTTGGCCTGAGGACCGTGCTTCTGTGGAGCTACAAGTCAGAGGGAGACACCTCTACAGAAACTCCGTGGAGAAGCCTCTGAAATGACAAATCTTTTACCTCTGCCATTAGGCTCAGGGGCAAACGTGTGAACGTAACTTCTGTTTCCCGTGGGACGACCTCCTACAGAGAGACATTGCCATACTTTGCAGAGGTACGCCACCAGCACGTGGCCAAGTGCCTTTAAAAGAGTTTGCACCGTGTGGGCTTCAGAGCCAAGCCCTTAGAGCGCGTTATTTGAACCCCTGTGCAAGTCGGGTACCACAGGTCTCGCATAGATGACGCTATGTTCTCGAACCAAGGAGTATGTGGTTCCTTCAGGGAAAGCCACATGGTATACCATGCATCCGCCCAGCCAACCTCAGTCATGAGCCTTTCTGAGCAGGGGAGCAACTCGTCTCCCGTACCAGGGGAAAGGCCTCCTTTGCAGTGGGCTTGAGGCCACAGTGGCAAGAAGTGTTTGTAGCGTTCCCTCGTGTGATCGGAAGTGATCTGTGTGAACACAGGTCACCTTAAGCCTCACTCCAAGGACTTTCTGCAGTCAAGGAACAAACACCAACCCAGGATTTCTTTCTCGCACACGGCAATACACAAACCCCGGAATTCCATGTAGGAGCAGCACCCTGCAACTTGTTTTGGGAAGCCTTTCTCGTCCCGTCCACCTGGGCACCCTTTGCTACGCTGCAATTGCAAGAAGCGTGTAAAATGATGATAGGTTTTCACTCACAGCACTCTTCACCGCATGGGACACTGCCCTCGTTATAACCTCCAGTGTTGAAGGAACCCTCTTGGGTGAAACGCTTGCAGACCCATCCGTCTCCGCTGGGCTTGGCATCGGAAGTCTGCAGGGATTCTTTGGGATGTGTGTCCACCTGGTTTCTCCTGCTCTCCTCTGTATGAGGCTCTGTGCTAGCAAAGGGTTTTAAGGGTGCCGATGCACCACAGTGCCAGACAATATCTGGGACCAAAGACACTATGTGCTGGCCCGACCTCGCTCCTGTTCCCAGTACACTGAAGGACAACTGCATAGGAAATTTTCTTCATCTAGCCTGTCAGGTACACATCCCCTTTACCCTGTGAGCAACTCCCTTCCTGTGCAGTCTGCAGGGCTGTCATTCCATATCAGCTTGAGAAACACGGAACGAAGCACTGTTTGCACACACTTGTGCTTTGCGTGTTGAGAAAAGGTGCGCAAACCTTTCAGCACCTGCTTGGAGCAAGCTGGATGAGAACTGGCCAATCCCGAAAGAATTGTGGGTACCCCATGGTTTTCCTCTAGCTCGTCAGTTGCAGGTGCACATCCCGTCTGGGACGAGCCTGCTCGTGCCTCCGGCCAAGGCTTCTTTTATTCTATTTCGAATATGGAACACAGACCTCATGGCAGCATTAAGGCATCTCTGCGAAATTGCTCTTTCCAGCTCTCCAAGATCCCCGAATTCCATGTAGGAGCAGCACCCTTCAACTTGTTGAGGGAAAGCTTCCCCGTCCCGTCCACCTGAGCACCCTTTGCCACATCCACTTCCACGAATCATGTACAAATGATACGCTTCTCACTCACAGCAATCTTCACCGCAGGCGTCCCTGCACTTGGAATGACCGCTGGTGTTGCAGGAACTCTCTCGGGTGAAACGCTTGCAGACGCGTCCGACTCCACAGGGCTGGTACTGGAAATCTGAAAATCTTCCTTGTGATGTGCGTCCACCTGATGGCTACTGCTATTCTTTTTATATGACTCTATGTTAGCCAAGCGTTTTAAGGGATCTGGTGCACCACAGTGCCAGATGATGTCTGGGAACAAAGACACCAGAGGCTCTACCGACCTGGGTCTTGTTCCCAGCACACTGAATGACAACTGCATAGGAAATTTCCTTCATCTAGCCTGTCAGTTACACATCTCATTTCCCCTGTTAGAAACTCCCTTCCTCTGCAGTCTGAAAGGCTCTCATTCCAAATCACCTTGAGAAACGCAGAGCGTAGCACTGTGAGAACGACATCGTGGTTGGTGAGTTGAGAAAAGGGGCGCAAACCTTTCAGAACCTGCTTGGAAGAAGCTGGATGAGAGCTGGCCGCTCCCAAAGAGTTGTGGGTATCACATTGCTCTCCTCTAGCTCGTCAGTTGCACGTGCACATCCCGTGTGGGGCCAGCCTGGCCGTGCTTTCCGCCCATGGCTTCTTTACTCCGTTTCGAATACGGAACACAGAGATCGGGGCAGCATGAAGGCAGCTCTGCGAAAGCGCTATTTCCACGTCTCCAAAATAATTGGCTCCTGGTCTTGAACTCCGTGGCAAAACTCCACACCCAGAAAGGGCAAGGGGCGTAACACAACTTTCACCTAGCTAGAAGGGCACATAACCATTTCCCATAAGGGCGATGTATTTACCAGGCCACCAGTAAGGTTTTGCCAGACACGTGGCTTCACACAGCCTGCCAGGCGCAGGGCCACATGCCCGTTACCGATACGTGCGGTTCGGTTATGTAGCTGAAACCACCTGGTGGATGACACATTCAGTATGGGACCACTGCAGGCATTCTTATTAGTGTGCATCACGTTTCTATCCTCTAGCCCATAACGGACTTCTGCATTCCTTCTCGGAGCAACACGTTCCTACATGCCCTCTGTGGAGAGGCATGAGCCTCGTTCCGCCCCTGGGACTTGAGCCCACTTTGCTAGCTTCGCTCAGCTTCTAAAGACCAAAGAGATAGAGTGTCTGTGTATGGAAGTTTCGAAAGGAATCGCTTCAAGTGTCCCACAAGAGGGACAGCATCTGGTCACTAAAGGAGCACTGTGGGGAAACCTTGGTTCCGAGAGCTGACGTCAAAGGGATCCCGTTCCTTAGGAAATTCTTCATGGTGTGAGGGAGGAGAAAGCACAAGCTGCCCTTGGCCTGAGGACCGTGCTTCTGTGGAGCTACAAGTCAGAGGGAGACACCTCTACAGAAACTCCGTGGAGAAGCCTCTGAAATGACAAATCTTTTACCTCTGCCATTAGGCTCAGGGGCAAACGTGTGAACGTAACTTCTGTTTCCCGTGGGACGACCTCCTACAGAGAGACATTGCCATACTTTGCAGAGGTACGCCACCAGCACGTGGCCAAGTGCCTTTAAAAGAGTTTGCACCGTGTGGGCTTCAGAGCCAAGCCCTTAGAGCGCGTTATTTGAACCCCTGTGCAAGTCGGGTACCACAGGTCTCGCATAGATGACGCTATGTTCTCGAACCAAGGAGTATGTGGTTCCTTCAGGGAAAGCCACATGGTATACCATGCATCCGCCCAGCCAACCTCAGTCATGAGCCTTTCTGAGCAGGGGAGCAACTCGTCTCCCGTACCAGGGGAAAGGCCTCCTTTGCAGTGGGCTTGAGGCCACAGTGGCAAGAAGTGTTTGTAGCGTTCCCTCGTGTGATCGGAAGTGATCTGTGTGAACACAGGTCACCTTAAGCCTCACTCCAAGGACTTTCTGCAGTCAAGGAACAAACACCAACCCAGGATTTCTTTCTCGCACACGGCAATACACAAACCCCGGAATTCCATGTAGGAGCAGCACCCTGCAACTTGTTTTGGGAAGCCTTTCTCGTCCCGTCCACCTGGGCACCCTTTGCTACGCTGCAATTGCAAGAAGCGTGTAAAATGATGATAGGTTTTCACTCACAGCACTCTTCACCGCATGGGACACTGCCCTCGTTATAACCTCCAGTGTTGAAGGAACCCTCTTGGGTGAAACGCTTGCAGACCCATCCGTCTCCGCTGGGCTTGGCATCGGAAGTCTGCAGGGATTCTTTGGGATGTGTGTCCACCTGGTTTCTCCTGCTCTCCTCTGTATGAGGCTCTGTGCTAGCAAAGGGTTTTAAGGGTGCCGATGCACCACAGTGCCAGACAATATCTGGGACCAAAGACACTATGTGCTGGCCCGACCTCGCTCCTGTTCCCAGTACACTGAAGGACAACTGCATAGGAAATTTTCTTCATCTAGCCTGTCAGGTACACATCCCCTTTACCCTGTGAGCAACTCCCTTCCTGTGCAGTCTGCAGGGCTGTCATTCCATATCAGCTTGAGAAACACGGAACGAAGCACTGTTTGCACACACTTGTGCTTTGCGTGTTGAGAAAAGGTGCGCAAACCTTTCAGCACCTGCTTGGAGCAAGCTGGATGAGAACTGGCCAATCCCGAAAGAATTGTGGGTACCCCATGGTTTTCCTCTAGCTCGTCAGTTGCAGGTGCACATCCCGTCTGGGACGAGCCTGCTCGTGCCTCCGGCCAAGGCTTCTTTTATTCTATTTCGAATATGGAACACAGACCTCATGGCAGCATTAAGGCATCTCTGCGAAATTGCTCTTTCCAGCTCTCCAAGATCCCCGAATTCCATGTAGGAGCAGCACCCTTCAACTTGTTGAGGGAAAGCTTCCCCGTCCCGTCCACCTGAGCACCCTTTGCCACATCCACTTCCACGAATCATGTACAAATGATACGCTTCTCACTCACAGCAATCTTCACCGCAGGCGTCCCTGCACTTGGAATGACCGCTGGTGTTGCAGGAACTCTCTCGGGTGAAACGCTTGCAGACGCGTCCGACTCCACAGGGCTGGTACTGGAAATCTGAAAATCTTCCTTGTGATGTGCGTCCACCTGATGGCTACTGCTATTCTTTTTATATGACTCTATGTTAGCCAAGCGTTTTAAGGGATCTGGTGCACCACAGTGCCAGATGATGTCTGGGAACAAAGACACCAGAGGCTCTACCGACCTGGGTCTTGTTCCCAGCACACTGAATGACAACTGCATAGGAAATTTCCTTCATCTAGCCTGTCAGTTACACATCTCATTTCCCCTGTTAGAAACTCCCTTCCTCTGCAGTCTGAAAGGCTCTCATTCCAAATCACCTTGAGAAACGCAGAGCGTAGCACTGTGAGAACGACATCGTGGTTGGTGAGTTGAGAAAAGGGGCGCAAACCTTTGAGAACCTGCTTGGAAGAAGCTGGATGAGAGCTGGCCGCTCCCAAAGAGTTGTGGGTATCACATTGCTCTCCTCTAGCTCGTCAGTTGCACGTGCACATCCCGTGTGGGGCCAGCCTGGCCGTGCTTTCCGCCCATGGCTTCTTTACTCCGTTTCGAATACGGAACACAGAGATCGGGGCAGCATGAAGGCAGCTCTGCGAAAGCGCTATTTCCACGTCTCCAAAATAATTGGCTCCTGGTCTTGAACTCCGTGGCAAAACTCCACACCCAGAAAGGGCAAGGGGCGTAACACAACTTTCACCTAGCTAGAAGGGCACATAACCATTTCCCATAAGGGCGATGTATTTACCAGGCCACCAGTAAGGTTTTGCCAGACACGTGGCTTCACACAGCCTGCCAGACGCAGGGCCACATGCCCGTTACCGATACGTGCGGTTCGGTTATGTAGCTGAAACCACCTGGTGGATGACACATTCAGTATGGGACCACTGCAGGCATTCTTATTAGTGTGCATCACGTTTCTATCCTCTAGCCCATAACGGACTTCTGCATTCCTTCTCGGAGCAACACGTTCCTACATGCCCTCTGTGGAGAGGCATGAGCCTCGTTCCGCCCCTGGGACTTGAGCCCACTTTGCTAGCTTCGCTCAGCTTCTAAAGACCAAAGAGATAGAGTGTCTGTGTATGGAAGTTTCGAAAGGAATCGCTTCAAGTGTCCCACAAGAGGGACAGCATCTGGTCACTAAAGGAGCACTGTGGGGAAACCTTGGTTCCGAGAGCTGACGTCAAAGGGATCCCGTTCCTTAGGAAATTCTTCATGGTGTGAGGGAGGAGAAAGCACAAGCTGCCCTTGGCCTGAGGACCGTGCTTCTGTGGAGCTACAAGTCAGAGGGAGACACCTCTACAGAAACTCCGTGGAGAAGCCTCTGAAATGACAAATCTTTTACCTCTGCCATTAGGCTCAGGGGCAAACGTGTGAACGTAACTTCTGTTTCCCGTGGGACGACCTCCTACAGAGAGACATTGCCATACTTTGCAGAGGTACGCCACCAGCACGTGGCCAAGTGCCTTTAAAAGAGTTTGCACCGTGTGGGCTTCAGAGCCAAGCCCTTAGAGCGCGTTATTTGAACCCCTGTGCAAGTCGGGTACCACAGGTCTCGCATAGATGACGCTATGTTCTCGAACCAAGGAGTATGTGGTTCCTTCAGGGAAAGCCACATGGTATACCATGCATCCGCCCAGCCAACCTCAGTCATGAGCCTTTCTGAGCAGGGGAGCAACTCGTCTCCCGTACCAGGGGAAAGGCCTCCTTTGCAGTGGGCTTGAGGCCACAGTGGCAAGAAGTGTTTGTAGCGTTCCCTCGTGTGATCGGAAGTGATCTGTGTGAACACAGGTCACCTTAAGCCTCACTCCAAGGACTTTCTGCAGTCAAGGAACAAACACCAACCCAGGATTTCTTTCTCGCACACGGCAATACACAAACCCCGGAATTCCATGTAGGAGCAGCACCCTGCAACTTGTTTTGGGAAGCCTTTCTCGTCCCGTCCACCTGAGCACCCTTTGCTACGCTGCAATTGCAAGAAGCGTGTAAAATGATGATAGGTTTTCACTCACAGCACTCTTCACCGCATGGGACACTGCCCTCGTTATAACCTCCAGTGTTGAAGGAACCCTCTTGGGTGAAACGCTTGCAGACCCATCCGTCTCCGCTGGGCTTGGCATCGGAAGTCTGCAGGGATTCTTTGGGATGTGTGTCCACCTGGTTTCTCCTGCTCTCCTCTGTATGAGGCTCTGTGCTAGCAAAGGGTTTTAAGGGTGCCGATGCACCACAGTGCCAGACAATATCTGGGACCAAAGACACTATGTGCTGGCCCGACCTCGCTCCTGTTCCCAGTACACTGAAGGACAACTGCATAGGAAATTTTCTTCATCTAGCCTGTCAGGTACACATCCCCTTTACCCTGTGAGCAACTCCCTTCCTGTGCAGTCTGCAGGGCTGTCATTCCATATCAGCTTGAGAAACACGGAACGAAGCACTGTTTGCACACACTTGTGCTTTGCGTGTTGAGAAAAGGTGCGCAAACCTTTCAGCACCTGCTTGGAGCAAGCTGGATGAGAACTGGCCAATCCCGAAAGAATTGTGGGTACCCCATGGTTTTCCTCTAGCTCGTCAGTTGCAGGTGCACATCCCGTCTGGGACGAGCCTGCTCGTGCCTCCGGCCAAGGCTTCTTTTATTCTATTTCGAATATGGAACACAGACCTCATGGCAGCATTAAGGCATCTCTGCGAAATTGCTCTTTCCAGCTCTCCAAGATCCCCGAATTCCATGTAGGAGCAGCACCCTTCAACTTGTTGAGGGAAAGCTTCCCCGTCCCGTCCACCTGAGCACCCTTTGCCACATCCACTTCCACGAATCATGTACAAATGATACGCTTCTCACTCACAGCAATCTTCACCGCAGGCGTCCCTGCACTTGGAATGACCGCTGGTGTTGCAGGAACTCTCTCGGGTGAAACGCTTGCAGACGCGTCCGACTCCACAGGGCTGGTACTGGAAATCTGAAAATCTTCCTTGTGATGTGCGTCCACCTGATGGCTACTGCTATTCTTTTTATATGACTCTATGTTAGCCAAGCGTTTTAAGGGATCTGGTGCACCACAGTGCCAGATGATGTCTGGGAACAAAGACACCAGAGGCTCTACCGACCTGGGTCTTGTTCCCAGCACACTGAATGACAACTGCATAGGAAATTTCCTTCATCTAGCCTGTCAGTTACACATCTCATTTCCCCTGTTAGAAACTCCCTTCCTCTGCAGTCTGAAAGGCTCTCATTCCAAATCACCTTGAGAAACGCAGAGCGTAGCACTGTGAGAACGACATCGTGGTTGGTGAGTTGAGAAAAGGGGCGCAAACCTTTCAGAACCTGCTTGGAAGAAGCTGGATGAGAGCTGGCCGCTCCCAAAGAGTTGTGGGTATCACATTGCTCTCCTCTAGCTCGTCAGTTGCACGTGCACATCCCGTGTGGGGCCAGCCTGGCCGTGCTTTCCGCCCATGGCTTCTTTACTCCGTTTCGAATACGGAACACAGAGATCGGGGCAGCATGAAGGCAGCTCTGCGAAAGCGCTATTTCCACGTCTCCAAAATAATTGGCTCCTGGTCTTGAACTCCGTGGCAAAACTCCGCACCCAGAAAGGGCAAGGGGCGTAACACAACTTTCACCTAGCTAGAAGGGCACATAACCATTTCCCATAAGGGCGATGTATTTACCAGGCCACCAGTAAGGTTTTGCCAGACACGTGGCTTCACACAGCCTGCCAGGCGCAGGGCCACATGCCCGTTACCGATACGTGCGGTTCGGTTATGTAGCTGAAACCACCTGGTGGATGACACATTCAGTATGGGACCACTGCAGGCATTCTTATTAGTGTGCATCACGTTTCTATCCTCTAGCCCATAACGGACTTCTGCATTCCTTCTCGGAGCAACACGTTCCTACATGCCCTCTGTGGAGAGGCATGAGCCTCGTTCCGCCCCTGGGACTTGAGCCCACTTTGCTAGCTTCGCTCAGCTTCTAAAGACCAAAGAGATAGAGTGTCTGTGTATGGAAGTTTCGAAAGGAATCGCTTCAAGTGTCCCACAAGAGGGACAGCATCTGGTCACTAAAGGAGCACTGTGGGGAAACCTTGGTTCCGAGAGCTGACGTCAAAGGGATCCCGTTCCTTAGGAAATTCTTCATGGTGTGAGGGAGGAGAAAGCACAAGCTGCCCTTGGCCTGAGGACCGTGCTTCTGTGGAGCTACAAGTCAGAGGGAGACACCTCTACAGAAACTCCGTGGAGAAGCCTCTGAAATGACAAATCTTTTACCTCTGCCATTAGGCTCAGGGGCAAACGTGTGAACGTAACTTCTGTTTCCCGTGGGACGACCTCCTACAGAGAGACATTGCCATACTTTGCAGAGGTACGCCACCAGCACGTGGCCAAGTGCCTTTAAAAGAGTTTGCACCGTGTGGGCTTCAGAGCCAAGCCCTTAGAGCGCGTTATTTGAACCCCTGTGCAAGTCGGGTACCACAGGTCTCGCATAGATGACGCTATGTTCTCGAACCAAGGAGTATGTGGTTCCTTCAGGGAAAGCCACATGGTATACCATGCATCCGCCCAGCCAACCTCAGTCATGAGCCTTTCTGAGCAGGGGAGCAACTCGTCTCCCGTACCAGGGGAAAGGCCTCCTTTGCAGTGGGCTTGAGGCCACAGTGGCAAGAAGTGTTTGTAGCGTTCCCTCGTGTGATCGGAAGTGATCTGTGTGAACACAGGTCACCTTAAGCCTCACTCCAAGGACTTTCTGCAGTCAAGGAACAAACACCAACCCAGGATTTCTTTCTCGCACACGGCAATACACAAACCCCGGAATTCCATGTAGGAGCAGCACCCTGCAACTTGTTTTGGGAAGCCTTTCTCGTCCCGTCCACCTGAGCACCCTTTGCTACGCTGCAATTGCAAGAAGCGTGTAAAATGATGATAGGTTTTCACTCACAGCACTCTTCACCGCATGGGACACTGCCCTCGTTATAACCTCCAGTGTTGAAGGAACCCTCTTGGGTGAAACGCTTGCAGACCCATCCGTCTCCGCTGGGCTTGGCATCGGAAGTCTGCAGGGATTCTTTGGGATGTGTGTCCACCTGGTTTCTCCTGCTCTCCTCTGTATGAGGCTCTGTGCTAGCAAAGGGTTTTAAGGGTGCCGATGCACCACAGTGCCAGACAATATCTGGGACCAAAGACACTATGTGCTGGCCCGACCTCGCTCCTGTTCCCAGTACACTGAAGGACAACTGCATAGGAAATTTTCTTCATCTAGCCTGTCAGGTACACATCCCCTTTACCCTGTGAGCAACTCCCTTCCTGTGCAGTCTGCAGGGCTGTCATTCCATATCAGCTTGAGAAACACGGAACGAAGCACTGTTTGCACACACTTGTGCTTTGCGTGTTGAGAAAAGGTGCGCAAACCTTTCAGCACCTGCTTGGAGCAAGCTGGATGAGAACTGGCCAATCCCGAAAGAATTGTGGGTACCCCATGGTTTTCCTCTAGCTCGTCAGTTGCAGGTGCACATCCCGTCTGGGACGAGCCTGCTCGTGCCTCCGGCCAAGGCTTCTTTTATTCTATTTCGAATATGGAACACAGACCTCATGGCAGCATTAAGGCATCTCTGCGAAATTGCTCTTTCCAGCTCTCCAAGATCCCCGAATTCCATGTAGGAGCAGCACCCTTCAACTTGTTGAGGGAAAGCTTCCCCGTCCCGTCCACCTGAGCACCCTTTGCCACATCCACTTCCACGAATCATGTACAAATGATACGCTTCTCACTCACAGCAATCTTCACCGCAGGCGTCCCTGCACTTGGAATGACCGCTGGTGTTGCAGGAACTCTCTCGGGTGAAACGCTTGCAGACGCGTCCGACTCCACAGGGCTGGTACTGGAAATCTGAAAATCTTCCTTGTGATGTGCGTCCACCTGATGGCTACTGCTATTCTTTTTATATGACTCTATGTTAGCCAAGCGTTTTAAGGGATCTGGTGCACCACAGTGCCAGATGATGTCTGGGAACAAAGACACCAGAGGCTCTACCGACCTGGGTCTTGTTCCCAGCACACTGAATGACAACTGCATAGGAAATTTCCTTCATCTAGCCTGTCAGTTACACATCTCATTTCCCCTGTTAGAAACTCCCTTCCTCTGCAGTCTGAAAGGCTCTCATTCCAAATCACCTTGAGAAACGCAGAGCGTAGCACTGTGAGAACGACATCGTGGTTGGTGAGTTGAGAAAAGGGGCGCAAACCTTTCAGAACCTGCTTGGAAGAAGCTGGATGAGAGCTGGCCACTCCCAAAGAGTTGTGGGTATCACATTGCTCTCCTCTAGCTCGTCAGTTGCACGTGCACATCCCGTGTGGGGCCAGCCTGGCCGTGCTTTCCGCCCATGGCTTCTTTACTCCGTTTCGAATACGGAACACAGAGATCGGGGCAGCATGAAGGCAGCTCTGCGAAAGCGCTATTTCCACGTCTCCAAAATAATTGGCTCCTGGTCTTGAACTCCGTGGCAAAACTCCACACCCAGAAAGGGCAAGGGGCGTAACACAACTTTCACCTAGCTAGAAGGGCACATAACCATTTCCCATAAGGGCGATGTATTTACCAGGCCACCAGTAAGGTTTTGCCAGACACGTGGCTTCACACAGCCTGCCAGGCGCAGGGCCACATGCCCGTTACCGATACGTGCGGTTCGGTTATGTAGCTGAAACCACCTGGTGGATGACACATTCAGTATGGGACCACTGCAGGCATTCTTATTAGTGTGCATCACGTTTCTATCCTCTAGCCCATAACGGACTTCTGCATTCCTTCTCGGAGCAACACGTTCCTACATGCCCTCTGTGGAGAGGCATGAGCCTCGTTCCGCCCCTGGGACTTGAGCCCACTTTGCTAGCTTCGCTCAGCTTCTAAAGACCAAAGAGATAGAGTGTCTGTGTATGGAAGTTTCGAAAGGAATCGCTTCAAGTGTCCCACAAGAGGGACAGCATCTGGTCACTAAAGGAGCACTGTGGGGAAACCTTGGTTCCGAGAGCTGACGTCAAAGGGATCCCGTTCCTTAGGAAATTCTTCATGGTGTGAGGGAGGAGAAAGCACAAGCTGCCCTTGGCCTGAGGACCGTGCTTCTGTGGAGCTACAAGTCAGAGGGAGACACCTCTACAGAAACTCCGTGGAGAAGCCTCTGAAATGACAAATCTTTTACCTCTGCCATTAGGCTCAGGGGCAAACGTGTGAACGTAACTTCTGTTTCCCGTGGGACGACCTCCTACAGAGAGACATTGCCATACTTTGCAGAGGTACGCCACCAGCACGTGGCCAAGTGCCTTTAAAAGAGTTTGCACCGTGTGGGCTTCAGAGCCAAGCCCTTAGAGCGCGTTATTTGAACCCCTGTGCAAGTCGGGTACCACAGGTCTCGCATAGATGACGCTATGTTCTCGAACCAAGGAGTATGTGGTTCCTTCAGGGAAAGCCACATGGTATACCATGCATCCGCCCAGCCAACCTCAGTCATGAGCCTTTCTGAGCAGGGGAGCAACTCGTCTCCCGTACCAGGGGAAAGGCCTCCTTTGCAGTGGGCTTGAGGCCACAGTGGCAAGAAGTGTTTGTAGCGTTCCCTCGTGTGATCGGAAGTGATCTGTGTGAACACAGGTCACCTTAAGCCTCACTCCAAGGACTTTCTGCAGTCAAGGAACAAACACCAACCCAGGATTTCTTTCTCGCACACGGCAATACACAAACCCCGGAATTCCATGTAGGAGCAGCACCCTGCAACTTGTTTTGGGAAGCCTTTCTCGTCCCGTCCACCTGAGCACCCTTTGCTACGCTGCAATTGCAAGAAGCGTGTAAAATGATGATAGGTTTTCACTCACAGCACCCTTCACCGCATGGGACACTGCCCTCGTTATAACCTCCAGTGTTGAAGGAACCCTCTTGGGTGAAACGCTTGCAGACCCATCCGTCTCCGCTGGGCTTGGCATCGGAAGTCTGCAGGGATTCTTTGGGATGTGTGTCCACCTGGTTTCTCCTGCTCTCCTCTGTATGAGGCTCTGTGCTAGCAAAGGGTTTTAAGGGTGCCGATGCACCACAGTGCCAGACAATATCTGGGACCAAAGACACTATGTGCTGGCCCGACCTCGCTCCTGTTCCCAGTACACTGAAGGACAACTGCATAGGAAATTTTCTTCATCTAGCCTGTCAGGTACACATCCCCTTTACCCTGTGAGCAACTCCCTTCCTGTGCAGTCTGCAGGGCTGTCATTCCATATCAGCTTGAGAAACACGGAACGAAGCACTGTTTGCACACA
Source organism: Balaenoptera ricei (assembly GCF_028023285.1). NCBI lineage: Eukaryota > Metazoa > Chordata > Mammalia > Artiodactyla > Balaenopteridae > Balaenoptera > Balaenoptera ricei. Next base: position 53,693,160 of record NC_082660.1, read on the forward strand.
CTTGTGCTTTGCGTGTTGAGAAAAGGTGCGCAAACCTTTCAGCACCTGCTTGGAGCAAGCTGGATGAGAACTGGCCAATCCCGAAAGAATTGTGGGTACCCCATGGTTTTCCTCTAGCTCGTCAGTTGCAGGTGCACATCCCGTCTGGGACGAGCCTGCTCGTGCCTCCGGCCAAGGCTTCTTTTATTCTATTTCGAATATGGAACACAGACCTCATGGCAGCATTAAGGCATCTCTGCGAAATTGCTCTTTCCAGCTCTCCAAGATCCCCGAATTCCATGTAGGAGCAGCACCCTTCAACTTGTTGAGGGAAAGCTTCCCCGTCCCGTCCACCTGAGCACCCTTTGCCACATCCACTTCCACGAATCATGTACAAATGATACGCTTCTCACTCACAGCAATCTTCACCGCAGGCGTCCCTGCACTTGGAATGACCGCTGGTGTTGCAGGAACTCTCTCGGGTGAAACGCTTGCAGACGCGTCCGACTCCACAGGGCTGGTACTGGAAATCTGAAAATCTTCCTTGTGATGTGCGTCCACCTGATGGCTACTGCTATTCTTTTTATATGACTCTATGTTAGCCAAGCGTTTTAAGGGATCTGGTGCACCACAGTGCCAGATGATGTCTGGGAACAAAGACACCAGAGGCTCTACCGACCTGGGTCTTGTTCCCAGCACACTGAATGACAACTGCATAGGAAATTTCCTTCATCTAGCCTGTCAGTTACACATCTCATTTCCCCTGTTAGAAACTCCCTTCCTCTGCAGTCTGAAAGGCTCTCATTCCAAATCACCTTGAGAAACGCAGAGCGTAGCACTGTGAGAACGACATCGTGGTTGGTGAGTTGAGAAAAGGGGCGCAAACCTTTCAGAACCTGCTTGGAAGAAGCTGGATGAGAGCTGGCCGCTCCCAAAGAGTTGTGGGTATCACATTGCTCTCCTCTAGCTCGTCAGTTGCACGTGCACATCCCGTGTGGGGCCAGCCTGGCCGTGCTTTCCGCCCATGGCTTCTTTACTCCGTTTCGAATACGGAACACAGAGATCGGGGCAGCATGAAGGCAGCTCTGCGAAAGCGCTATTTCCACGTCTCCAAAATAATTGGCTCCTGGTCTTGAACTCCGTGGCAAAACTCCACACCCAGAAAGGGCAAGGGGCGTAACACAACTTTCACCTAGCTAGAAGGGCACATAACCATTTCCCATAAGGGCGATGTATTTACCAGGCCACCAGTAAGGTTTTGCCAGACACGTGGCTTCACACAGCCTGCCAGGCGCAGGGCCACATGCCCGTTACCGATACGTGCGGTTCGGTTATGTAGCTGAAACCACCTGGTGGATGACACATTCAGTATGGGACCACTGCAGGCATTCTTATTAGTGTGCATCACGTTTCTATCCTCTAGCCCATAACGGACTTCTGCATTCCTTCTCGGAGCAACACGTTCCTACATGCCCTCTGTGGAGAGGCATGAGCCTCGTTCCGCCCCTGGGACTTGAGCCCACTTTGCTAGCTTCGCTCAGCTTCTAAAGACCAAAGAGATAGAGTGTCTGTGTATGGAAGTTTCGAAAGGAATCGCTTCAAGTGTCCCACAAGAGGGACAGCATCTGGTCACTAAAGGAGCACTGTGGGGAAACCTTGGTTCCGAGAGCTGACGTCAAAGGGATCCCGTTCCTTAGGAAATTCTTCATGGTGTGAGGGAGGAGAAAGCACAAGCTGCCCTTGGCCTGAGGACCGTGCTTCTGTGGAGCTACAAGTCAGAGGGAGACACCTCTACAGAAACTCCGTGGAGAAGCCTCTGAAATGACAAATCTTTTACCTCTGCCATTAGGCTCAGGGGCAAACGTGTGAACGTAACTTCTGTTTCCCGTGGGACGACCTCCTACAGAGAGACATTGCCATACTTTGCAGAGGTACGCCACCAGCACGTGGCCAAGTGCCTTTAAAAGAGTTTGCACCGTGTGGGCTTCAGAGCCAAGCCCTTAGAGCGCGTTATTTGAACCCCTGTGCAAGTCGGGTACCACAGGTCTCGCATAGATGACGCTATGTTCTCGAACCAAGGAGTATGTGGTTCCTTCAGGGAAAGCCACATGGTATACCATGCATCCGCCCAGCCAACCTCAGTCATGAGCCTTTCTGAGCAGGGGAGCAACTCGTCTCCCGTACCAGGGGAAAGGCCTCCTTTGCAGTGGGCTTGAGGCCACAGTGGCAAGAAGTGTTTGTAGCGTTCCCTCGTGTGATCGGAAGTGATCTGTGTGAACACAGGTCACCTTAAGCCTCACTCCAAGGACTTTCTGCAGTCAAGGAACAAACACCAACCCAGGATTTCTTTCTCGCACACGGCAATACACAAACCCCGGAATTCCATGTAGGAGCAGCACCCTGCAACTTGTTTTGGGAAGCCTTTCTCGTCCCGTCCACCTGAGCACCCTTTGCTACGCTGCAATTGCAAGAAGCGTGTAAAATGATGATAGGTTTTCACTCACAGCACCCTTCACCGCATGGGACACTGCCCTCGTTATAACCTCCAGTGTTGAAGGAACCCTCTTGGGTGAAACGCTTGCAGACCCATCCGTCTCCGCTGGGCTTGGCATCGGAAGTCTGCAGGGATTCTTTGGGATGTGTGTCCACCTGGTTTCTCCTGCTCTCCTCTGTATGAGGCTCTGTGCTAGCAAAGGGTTTTAAGGGTGCCGATGCACCACAGTGCCAGACAATATCTGGGACCAAAGACACTATGTGCTGGCCCGACCTCGCTCCTGTTCCCAGTACACTGAAGGACAACTGCATAGGAAATTTTCTTCATCTAGCCTGTCAGGTACACATCCCCTTTACCCTGTGAGCAACTCCCTTCCTGTGCAGTCTGCAGGGCTGTCATTCCATATCAGCTTGAGAAACACGGAACGAAGCACTGTTTGCACACACTTGTGCTTTGCGTGTTGAGAAAAGGTGCGCAAACCTTTCAGCACCTGCTTGGAGCAAGCTGGATGAGAACTGGCCAATCCCGAAAGAATTGTGGGTACCCCATGGTTTTCCTCTAGCTCGTCAGTTGCAGCTGCACATCCCGTCTGGGACGAGCCTGCTCGTGCCTCCGGCCAAGGCTTCTTTTATTCTATTTCGAATATGGAACACAGACCTCATGGCAGCATTAAGGCATCTCTGCGAAATTGCTCTTTCCAGCTCTCCAAGATCCCCGAATTCCATGTAGGAGCAGCACCCTTCAACTTGTTGAGGGAAAGCTTCCCCGTCCCGTCCACCTGAGCACCCTTTGCCACATCCACTTCCACGAATCATGTACAAATGATACGCTTCTCACTCACAGCAATCTTCACCGCAGGCGTCCCTGCACTTGGAATGACCGCTGGTGTTGCAGGAACTCTCTCGGGTGAAACGCTTGCAGACGCGTCCGACTCCACAGGGCTGGTACTGGAAATCTGAAAATCTTCCTTGTGATGTGCGTCCACCTGATGGCTACTGCTATTCTTTTTATATGACTCTATGTTAGCCAAGCGTTTTAAGGGATCTGGTGCACCACAGTGCCAGATGATGTCTGGGAACAAAGACACCAGAGGCTCTACCGACCTGGGTCTTGTTCCCAGCACACTGAATGACAACTGCATAGGAAATTTCCTTCATCTAGCCTGTCAGTTACACATCTCATTTCCCCTGTTAGAAACTCCCTTCCTCTGCAGTCTGAAAGGCTCTCATTCCAAATCACCTTGAGAAACGCAGAGCGTAGCACTGTGAGAACGACATCGTGGTTGGTGAGTTGAGAAAAGGGGCGCAAACCTTTCAGAACCTGCTTGGAAGAAGCTGGATGAGAGCTGGCCGCTCCCAAAGAGTTGTGGGTATCACATTGCTCTCCTCTAGCTCGTCAGTTGCACGTGCACATCCCGTGTGGGGCCAGCCTGGCCGTGCTTTCCGCCCATGGCTTCTTTACTCCGTTTCGAATACGGAACACAGAGATCGGGGCAGCATGAAGGCAGCTCTGCGAAAGCGCTATTTCCACGTCTCCAAAATAATTGGCTCCTGGTCTTGAACTCCGTGGCAAAACTCCACACCCAGAAAGGGCAAGGGGCGTAACACAACTTTCACCTAGCTAGAAGGGCACATAACCATTTCCCATAAGGGCGATGTATTTACCAGGCCACCAGTAAGGTTTTGCCAGACACGTGGCTTCACACAGCCTGCCAGGCGCAGGGCCACATGCCCGTTACCGATACGTGCGGTTCGGTTATGTAGCTGAAACCACCTGGTGGATGACACATTCAGTATGGGACCACTGCAGGCATTCTTATTAGTGTGCATCACGTTTCTATCCTCTAGCCCATAACGGACTTCTGCATTCCTTCTCGGAGCAACACGTTCCTACATGCCCTCTGTGGAGAGGCATGAGCCTCGTTCCGCCCCTGGGACTTGAGCCCACTTTGCTAGCTTCGCTCAGCTTCTAAAGACCAAAGAGATAGAGTGTCTGTGTATGGAAGTTTCGAAAGGAATCGCTTCAAGTGTCCCACAAGAGGGACAGCATCTGGTCACTAAAGGAGCACTGTGGGGAAACCTTGGTTCCGAGAGCTGACGTCAAAGGGATCCCGTTCCTTAGGAAATTCTTCATGGTGTGAGGGAGGAGAAAGCACAAGCTGCCCTTGGCCTGAGGACCGTGCTTCTGTGGAGCTACAAGTCAGAGGGAGACACCTCTACAGAAACTCCGTGGAGAAGCCTCTGAAATGACAAATCTTTTACCTCTGCCATTAGGCTCAGGGGCAAACGTGTGAACGTAACTTCTGTTTCCCGTGGGACGACCTCCTACAGAGAGACATTGCCATACTTTGCAGAGGTACGCCACCAGCACGTGGCCAAGTGCCTTTAAAAGAGTTTGCACCGTGTGGGCTTCAGAGCCAAGCCCTTAGAGCGCGTTATTTGAACCCCTGTGCAAGTCGGGTACCACAGGTCTCGCATAGATGACGCTATGTTCTCGAACCAAGGAGTATGTGGTTCCTTCAGGGAAAGCCACATGGTATACCATGCATCCGCCCAGCCAACCTCAGTCATGAGCCTTTCTGAGCAGGGGAGCAACTCGTCTCCCGTACCAGGGGAAAGGCCTCCTTTGCAGTGGGCTTGAGGCCACAGTGGCAAGAAGTGTTTGTAGCGTTCCCTCGTGTGATCGGAAGTGATCTGTGTGAACACAGGTCACCTTAAGCCTCACTCCAAGGACTTTCTGCAGTCAAGGAACAAACACCAACCCAGGATTTCTTTCTCGCACACGGCAATACACAAACCCCGGAATTCCATGTAGGAGCAGCACCCTGCAACTTGTTTTGGGAAGCCTTTCTCGTCCCGTCCACCTGAGCACCCTTTGCTACGCTGCAATTGCAAGAAGCGTGTAAAATGATGATAGGTTTTCACTCACAGCACCCTTCACCGCATGGGACACTGCCCTCGTTATAACCTCCAGTGTTGAAGGAACCCTCTTGGGTGAAACGCTTGCAGACCCATCCGTCTCCGCTGGGCTTGGCATCGGAAGTCTGCAGGGATTCTTTGGGATGTGTGTCCACCTGGTTTCTCCTGCTCTCCTCTGTATGAGGCTCTGTGCTAGCAAAGGGTTTTAAGGGTGCCGATGCACCACAGTGCCAGACAATATCTGGGACCAAAGACACTATGTGCTGGCCCGACCTCGCTCCTGTTCCCAGTACACTGAAGGACAACTGCATAGGAAATTTTCTTCATCTAGCCTGTCAGGTACACATCCCCTTTACCCTGTGAGCAACTCCCTTCCTGTGCAGTCTGCAGGGCTGTCATTCCATATCAGCTTGAGAAACACGGAACGAAGCACTGTTTGCACACACTTGTGCTTTGCGTGTTGAGAAAAGGTGCGCAAACCTTTCAGCACCTGCTTGGAGCAAGCTGGATGAGAACTGGCCAATCCCGAAAGAATTGTGGGTACCCCATGGTTTTCCTCTAGCTCGTCAGTTGCAGCTGCACATCCCGTCTGGGACGAGCCTGCTCGTGCCTCCGGCCAAGGCTTCTTTTATTCTATTTCGAATATGGAACACAGACCTCATGGCAGCATTAAGGCATCTCTGCGAAATTGCTCTTTCCAGCTCTCCAAGATCCCCGAATTCCATGTAGGAGCAGCACCCTTCAACTTGTTGAGGGAAAGCTTCCCCGTCCCGTCCACCTGAGCACCCTTTGCCACATCCACTTCCACGAATCATGTACAAATGATACGCTTCTCACTCACAGCAATCTTCACCGCAGGCGTCCCTGCACTTGGAATGACCGCTGGTGTTGCAGGAACTCTCTCGGGTGAAACGCTTGCAGACGCGTCCGACTCCACAGGGCTGGTACTGGAAATCTGAAAATCTTCCTTGTGATGTGCGTCCACCTGATGGCTACTGCTATTCTTTTTATATGACTCTATGTTAGCCAAGCGTTTTAAGGGATCTGGTGCACCACAGTGCCAGATGATGTCTGGGAACAAAGACACCAGAGGCTCTACCGACCTGGGTCTTGTTCCCAGCACACTGAATGACAACTGCATAGGAAATTTCCTTCATCTAGCCTGTCAGTTACACATCTCATTTCCCCTGTTAGAAACTCCCTTCCTCTGCAGTCTGAAAGGCTCTCATTCCAAATCACCTTGAGAAACGCAGAGCGTAGCACTGTGAGAACGACATCGTGGTTGGTGAGTTGAGAAAAGGGGCGCAAACCTTTCAGAACCTGCTTGGAAGAAGCTGGATGAGAGCTGGCCGCTCCCAAAGAGTTGTGGGTATCACATTGCTCTCCTCTAGCTCGTCAGTTGCACGTGCACATCCCGTGTGGGGCCAGCCTGGCCGTGCTTTCCGCCCATGGCTTCTTTACTCCGTTTCGAATACGGAACACAGAGATCGGGGCAGCATGAAGGCAGCTCTGCGAAAGCGCTATTTCCACGTCTCCAAAATAATTGGCTCCTGGTCTTGAACTCCGTGGCAAAACTCCACACCCAGAAAGGGCAAGGGGCGTAACACAACTTTCACCTAGCTAGAAGGGCACATAACCATTTCCCATAAGGGCGATGTATTTACCAGGCCACCAGTAAGGTTTTGCCAGACACGTGGCTTCACACAGCCTGCCAGGCGCAGGGCCACATGCCCGTTACCGATACGTGCGGTTCGGTTATGTAGCTGAAACCACCTGGTGGATGACACATTCAGTATGGGACCACTGCAGGCATTCTTATTAGTGTGCATCACGTTTCTATCCTCTAGCCCATAACGGACTTCTGCATTCCTTCTCGGAGCAACACGTTCCTACATGCCCTCTGTGGAGAGGCATGAGCCTCGTTCCGCCCCTGGGACTTGAGCCCACTTTGCTAGCTTCGCTCAGCTTCTAAAGACCAAAGAGATAGAGTGTCTGTGTATGGAAGTTTCGAAAGGAATCGCTTCAAGTGTCCCACAAGAGGGACAGCATCTGGTCACTAAAGGAGCACTGTGGGGAAACCTTGGTTCCGAGAGCTGACGTCAAAGGGATCCCGTTCCTTAGGAAATTCTTCATGGTGTGAGGGAGGAGAAAGCACAAGCTGCCCTTGGCCTGAGGACCGTGCTTCTGTGGAGCTACAAGTCAGAGGGAGACACCTCTACAGAAACTCCGTGGAGAAGCCTCTGAAATGACAAATCTTTTACCTCTGCCATTAGGCTCAGGGGCAAACGTGTGAACGTAACTTCTGTTTCCCGTGGGACGACCTCCTACAGAGAGACATTGCCATACTTTGCAGAGGTACGCCACCAGCACGTGGCCAAGTGCCTTTAAAAGAGTTTGCACCGTGTGGGCTTCAGAGCCAAGCCCTTAGAGCGCGTTATTTGAACCCCTGTGCAAGTCGGGTACCACAGGTCTCGCATAGATGACGCTATGTTCTCGAACCAAGGAGTATGTGGTTCCTTCAGGGAAAGCCACATGGTATACCATGCATCCGCCCAGCCAACCTCAGTCATGAGCCTTTCTGAGCAGGGGAGCAACTCGTCTCCCGTACCAGGGGAAAGGCCTCCTTTGCAGTGGGCTTGAGGCCACAGTGGCAAGAAGTGTTTGTAGCGTTCCCTCGTGTGATCGGAAGTGATCTGTGTGAACACAGGTCACCTTAAGCCTCACTCCAAGGACTTTCTGCAGTCAAGGAACAAACACCAACCCAGGATTTCTTTCTCGCACACGGCAATACACAAACCCCGGAATTCCATGTAGGAGCAGCACCCTGCAACTTGTTTTGGGAAGCCTTTCTCGTCCCGTCCACCTGAGCACCCTTTGCTACGCTGCAATTGCAAGAAGCGTGTAAAATGATGATAGGTTTTCACTCACAGCACTCTTCACCGCATGGGACACTGCCCTCGTTATAACCTCCAGTGTTGAAGGAACCCTCTTGGGTGAAACGCTTGCAGACCCATCCGTCTCCGCTGGGCTTGGCATCGGAAGTCTGCAGGGATTCTTTGGGATGTGTGTCCACCTGGTTTCTCCTGCTCTCCTCTGTATGAGGCTCTGTGCTAGCAAAGGGTTTTAAGGGTGCCGATGCACCACAGTGCCAGACAATATCTGGGACCAAAGACACTATGTGCTGGCCCGACCTCGCTCCTGTTCCCAGTACACTGAAGGACAACTGCATAGGAAATTTTCTTCATCTAGCCTGTCAGGTACACATCCCCTTTACCCTGTGAGCAACTCCCTTCCTGTGCAGTCTGCAGGGCTGTCATTCCATATCAGCTTGAGAAACACGGAACGAAGCACTGTTTGCACACACTTGTGCTTTGCGTGTTGAGAAAAGGTGCGCAAACCTTTCAGCACCTGCTTGGAGCAAGCTGGATGAGAACTGGCCAATCCCGAAAGAATTGTGGGTACCCCATGGTTTTCCTCTAGCTCGTCAGTTGCAGGTGCACATCCCGTCTGGGACGAGCCTGCTCGTGCCTCCGGCCAAGGCTTCTTTTATTCTATTTCGAATATGGAACACAGACCTCATGGCAGCATTAAGGCATCTCTGCGAAATTGCTCTTTCCAGCTCTCCAAGATCCCCGAATTCCATGTAGGAGCAGCACCCTTCAACTTGTTGAGGGAAAGCTTCCCCGTCCCGTCCACCTGAGCACCCTTTGCCACATCCACTTCCACGAATCATGTACAAATGATACGCTTCTCACTCACAGCAATCTTCACCGCAGGCGTCCCTGCACTTGGAATGACCGCTGGTGTTGCAGGAACTCTCTCGGGTGAAACGCTTGCAGACGCGTCCGACTCCACAGGGCTGGTACTGGAAATCTGAAAATCTTCCTTGTGATGTGCGTCCACCTGATGGCTACTGCTATTCTTTTTATATGACTCTATGTTAGCCAAGCGTTTTAAGGGATCTGGTGCACCACAGTGCCAGATGATGTCTGGGAACAAAGACACCAGAGGCTCTACCGACCTGGGTCTTGTTCCCAGCACACTGAATGACAACTGCATAGGAAATTTCCTTCATCTAGCCTGTCAGTTACACATCTCATTTCCCCTGTTAGAAACTCCCTTCCTCTGCAGTCTGAAAGGCTCTCATTCCAAATCACCTTGAGAAACGCAGAGCGTAGCACTGTGAGAACGACATCGTGGTTGGTGAGTTGAGAAAAGGGGCGCAAACCTTTGAGAACCTGCTTGGAAGAAGCTGGATGAGAGCTGGCCGCTCCCAAAGAGTTGTGGGTATCACATTGCTCTCCTCTAGCTCGTCAGTTGCACGTGCACATCCCGTGTGGGGCCAGCCTGGCCGTGCTTTCCGCCCATGGCTTCTTTACTCCGTTTCGAATACGGAACACAGAGATCGGGGCAGCATGAAGGCAGCTCTGCGAAAGCGCTATTTCCACGTCTCCAAAATAATTGGCTCCTGGTCTTGAACTCCGTGGCAAAACTCCACACCCAGAAAGGGCAAGGGGCGTAACACAACTTTCACCTAGCTAGAAGGGCACATAACCATTTCCCATAAGGGCGATGTATTTACCAGGCCACCAGTAAGGTTTTGCCAGACACGTGGCTTCACACAGCCTGCCAGGCGCAGGGCCACATGCCCGTTACCGATACGTGCGGTTCGGTTATGTAGCTGAAACCACCTGGTGGATGACACATTCAGTATGGGACCACTGCAGGCATTCTTATTAGTGTGCATCACGTTTCTATCCTCTAGCCCATAACGGACTTCTGCATTCCTTCTCGGAGCAACACGTTCCTACATGCCCTCTGTGGAGAGGCATGAGCCTCGTTCCGCCCCTGGGACTTGAGCCCACTTTGCTAGCTTCGCTCAGCTTCTAAAGACCAAAGAGATAGAGTGTCTGTGTATGGAAGTTTCGAAAGGAATCGCTTCAAGTGTCCCACAAGAGGGACAGCATCTGGTCACTAAAGGAGCACTGTGGGGAAACCTTGGTTCCGAGAGCTGACGTCAAAGGGATCCCGTTCCTTAGGAAATTCTTCATGGTGTGAGGGAGGAGAAAGCACAAGCTGCCCTTGGCCTGAGGACCGTGCTTCTGTGGAGCTACAAGTCAGAGGGAGACACCTCTACAGAAACTCCGTGGAGAAGCCTCTGAAATGACAAATCTTTTACCTCTGCCATTAGGCTCAGGGGCAAACGTGTGAACGTAACTTCTGTTTCCCGTGGGACGACCTCCTACAGAGAGACATTGCCATACTTTGCAGAGGTACGCCACCAGCACGTGGCCAAGTGCCTTTAAAAGAGTTTGCACCGTGTGGGCTTCAGAGCCAAGCCCTTAGAGCGCGTTATTTGAACCCCTGTGCAAGTCGGGTACCACAGGTCTCGCATAGATGACGCTATGTTCTCGAACCAAGGAGTATGTGGTTCCTTCAGGGAAAGCCACATGGTATACCATGCATCCGCCCAGCCAACCTCAGTCATGAGCCTTTCTGAGCAGGGGAGCAACTCGTCTCCCGTACCAGGGGAAAGGCCTCCTTTGCAGTGGGCTTGAGGCCACAGTGGCAAGAAGTGTTTGTAGCGTTCCCTCGTGTGATCGGAAGTGATCTGTGTGAACACAGGTCACCTTAAGCCTCACTCCAAGGACTTTCTGCAGTCAAGGAACAAACACCAACCCAGGATTTCTTTCTCGCACACGGCAATACACAAACCCCGGAATTCCATGTAGGAGCAGCACCCTGCAACTTGTTTTGGGAAGCCTTTCTCGTCCCGTCCACCTGAGCACCCTTTGCTACGCTGCAATTGCAAGAAGCGTGTAAAATGATGATAGGTTTTCACTCACAGCACTCTTCACCGCATGGGACACTGCCCTCGTTATAACCTCCAGTGTTGAAGGAACCCTCTTGGGTGAAACGCTTGCAGACCCATCCGTCTCCGCTGGGCTTGGCATCGGAAGTCTGCAGGGATTCTTTGGGATGTGTGTCCACCTGGTTTCTCCTGCTCTCCTCTGTATGAGGCTCTGTGCTAGCAAAGGGTTTTAAGGGTGCCGATGCACCACAGTGCCAGACTATATCTGGGACCAAAGACACTATGTGCTGGCCCGACCTCGCTCCTGTTCCCAGTACACTGAAGGACAACTGCATAGGAAATTTTCTTCATCTAGCCTGTCAGGTACACATCCCCTTTACCCTGTGAGCAACTCCCTTCCTGTGCAGTCTGCAGGGCTGTCATTCCATATCAGCTTGAGAAACACGGAACGAAGCACTGTTTGCACACACTTGTGCTTTGCGTGTTGAGAAAAGGTGCGCAAACCTTTCAGCACCTGCTTGGAGCAAGCTGGATGAGAACTGGCCAATCCCGAAAGAATTGTGGGTACCCCATGGTTTTCCTCTAGCTCGTCAGTTGCAGGTGCACATCCCGTCTGGGACGAGCCTGCTCGTGCCTCCGGCCAAGGCTTCTTTTATTCTATTTCGAATATGGAACACAGACCTCATGGCAGCATTAAGGCATCTCTGCGAAATTGCTCTTTCCAGCTCTCCAAGATCCCCGAATTCCATGTAGGAGCAGCACCCTTCAACTTGTTGAGGGAAAGCTTCCCCGTCCCGTCCACCTGAGCACCCTTTGCCACATCCACTTCCACGAATCATGTACAAATGATACGCTTCTCACTCACAGCAATCTTCACCGCAGGCGTCCCTGCACTTGGAATGACCGCTGGTGTTGCAGGAACTCTCTCGGGTGAAACGCTTGCAGACGCGTCCGACTCCACAGGGCTGGTACTGGAAATCTGAAAATCTTCCTTGTGATGTGCGTCCACCTGATGGCTACTGCTATTCTTTTTATATGACTCTATGTTAGCCAAGCGTTTTAAGGGATCTGGTGCACCACAGTGCCAGATGATGTCTGGGAACAAAGACACCAGAGGCTCTACCGACCTGGGTCTTGTTCCCAGCACACTGAATGACAACTGCATAGGAAATTTCCTTCATCTAGCCTGTCAGTTACACATCTCATTTCCCCTGTTAGAAACTCCCTTCCTCTGCAGTCTGAAAGGCTCTCATTCCAAATCACCTTGAGAAACGCAGAGCGTAGCACTGTGAGAACGACATCGTGGTTGGTGAGTTGAGAAAAGGGGCGCAAACCTTTGAGAACCTGCTTGGAAGAAGCTGGATGAGAGCTGGCCGCTCCCAAAGAGTTGTGGGTATCACATTGCTCTCCTCTAGCTCGTCAGTTGCACGTGCACATCCCGTGTGGGGCCAGCCTGGCCGTGCTTTCCGCCCATGGCTTCTTTACTCCGTTTCGAATACGGAACACAGAGATCGGGGCAGCATGAAGGCAGCTCTGCGAAAGCGCTATTTCCACGTCTCCAAAATAATTGGCTCCTGGTCTTGAACTCCGTGGCAAAACTCCACACCCAGAAAGGGCAAGGGGCGTAACACAACTTTCACCTAGCTAGAAGGGCACATAACCATTTCCCATAAGGGCGATATATTTACCAGGCCACCAGTAAGGTTTTGCCAGACACGTGGCTTCACACAGCCTGCCAGGCGCAGGGCCACATGCCCGTTACCGATACGTGCGGTTCGGTTATGTAGCTGAAACCACCTGGTGGATGACACATTCAGTATGGGACCACTGCAGGCATTCTTATTAGTGTGCATCACGTTTCTATCCTCTAGCCCATAACGGACTTCTGCATTCCTTCTCGGAGCAACACGTTCCTACATGCCCTCTGTGGAGAGGCATGAGCCTCGTTCCGCCCCTGGGACTTGAGCCCACTTTGCTAGCTTCGCTCAGCTTCTAAAGACCAAAGAGATAGAGTGTCTGTGTATGGAAGTTTCGAAAGGAATCGCTTCAAGTGTCCCACAAGAGGGACAGCATCTGGTCACTAAAGGAGCACTGTGGGGAAACCTTGGTTCCGAGAGCTGACGTCAAAGGGATCCCGTTCCTTAGGAAATTCTTCATGGTGTGAGGGAGGAGAAAGCACAAGCTGCCCTTGGCCTGAGGACCGTGCTTCTGTGGAGCTACAAGTCAGAGGGAGACACCTCTACAGAAACTCCGTGGAGAAGCCTCTGAAATGACAAATCTTTTACCTCTGCCATTAGGCTCAGGGGCAAACGTGTGAACGTAACTTCTGTTTCCCGTGGGACGACCTCCTACAGAGAGACATTGCCATACTTTGCAGAGGTACGCCACCAGCACGTGGCCAAGTGCCTTTAAAAGAGTTTGCACCGTGTGGGCTTCAGAGCCAAGCCCTTAGAGCGCGTTATTTGAACCCCTGTGCAAGTCGGGTACCACAGGTCTCGCATAGATGACGCTATGTTCTCGAACCAAGGAGTATGTGGTTCCTTCAGGGAAAGCCACATGGTATACCATGCATCCGCCCAGCCAACCTCAGTCATGAGCCTTTCTGAGCAGGGGAGCAACTCGTCTCCCGTACCAGGGGAAAGGCCTCCTTTGCAGTGGGCTTGAGGCCACAGTGGCAAGAAGTGTTTGTAGCGTTCCCTCGTGTGATCGGAAGTGATCTGTGTGAACACAGGTCACCTTAAGCCTCACTCCAAGGACTTTCTGCAGTCAAGGAACAAACACCAACCCAGGATTTCTTTCTCGCACACGGCAATACACAAACCCCGGAATTCCATGTAGGAGCAGCACCCTGCAACTTGTTTTGGGAAGCCTTTCTCGTCCCGTCCACCTGAGCACCCTTTGCTACGCTGCAATTGCAAGAAGCGTGTAAAATGATGATAGGTTTTCACTCACAGCACTCTTCACCGCATGGGACACTGCCCTCGTTATAACCTCCAGTGTTGAAGGAACCCTCTTGGGTGAAACGCTTGCAGACCCATCCGTCTCCGCTGGGCTTGGCATCGGAAGTCTGCAGGGATTCTTTGGGATGTGTGTCCACCTGGTTTCTCCTGCTCTCCTCTGTATGAGGCTCTGTGCTAGCAAAGGGTTTTAAGGGTGCCGATGCACCACAGTGCCAGACAATATCTGGGACCAAAGACACTATGTGCTGGCCCGACCTCGCTCCTGTTCCCAGTACACTGAAGGACAACTGCATAGGAAATTTTCTTCATCTAGCCTGTCAGGTACACATCCCCTTTACCCTGTGAGCAACTCCCTTCCTGTGCAGTCTGCAGGGCTGTCATTCCATATCAGCTTGAGAAACACGGAACGAAGCACTGTTTGCACACACTTGTGCTTTGCGTGTTGAGAAAAGGTGCGCAAACCTTTCAGCACCTGCTTGGAGCAAGCTGGATGAGAACTGGCCAATCCCGAAAGAATTGTGGGTACCCCATGGTTTTCCTCTAGCTCGTCAGTTGCAGGTGCACATCCCGTCTGGGACGAGCCTGCTCGTGCCTCCGGCCAAGGCTTCTTTTATTCTATTTCGAATATGGAACACAGACCTCATGGCAGCATTAAGGCATCTCTGCGAAATTGCTCTTTCCAGCTCTCCAAGATCCCCGAATTCCATGTAGGAGCAGCACCCTTCAACTTGTTGAGGGAAAGCTTCCCCGTCCCGTCCACCTGAGCACCCTTTGCCACATCCACTTCCACGAATCATGTACAAATGATACGCTTCTCACTCACAGCAATCTTCACCGCAGGCGTCCCTGCACTTGGAATGACCGCTGGTGTTGCAGGAACTCTCTCGGGTGAAACGCTTGCAGACGCGTCCGACTCCACAGGGCTGGTACTGGAAATCTGAAAATCTTCCTTGTGATGTGCGTCCACCTGATGGCTACTGCTATTCTTTTTATATGACTCTATGTTAGCCAAGCGTTTTAAGGGATCTGGTGCACCACAGTGCCAGATGATGTCTGGGAACAAAGACACCAGAGGCTCTACCGACCTGGGTCTTGTTCCCAGCACACTGAATGACAACTGCATAGGAAATTTCCTTCATCTAGCCTGTCAGTTACACATCTCATTTCCCCTGTTAGAAACTCCCTTCCTCTGCAGTCTGAAAGGCTCTCATTCCAAATCACCTTGAGAAACGCAGAGCGTAGCACTGTGAGAACGACATCGTGGTTGGTGAGTTGAGAAAAGGGGCGCAAACCTTTCAGAACCTGCTTGGAAGAAGCTGGATGAGAGCTGGCCGCTCCCAAAGAGTTGTGGGTATCACATTGCTCTCCTCTAGCTCGTCAGTTGCACGTGCACATCCCGTGTGGGGCCAGCCTGGCCGTGCTTTCCGCCCATGGCTTCTTTACTCCGTTTCGAATACGGAACACAGAGATCGGGGCAGCATGAAGGCAGCTCTGCGAAAGCGCTATTTCCACGTCTCCAAAATAATTGGCTCCTGGTCTTGAACTCCGTGGCAAAACTCCACACCCAGAAAGGGCAAGGGGCGTAACACAACTTTCACCTAGCTAGAAGGGCACATAACCATTTCCCATAAGGGCGATGTATTTACCAGGCCACCAGTAAGGTTTTGCCAGACACGTGGCTTCACACAGCCTGCCAGGCGCAGGGCCACATGCCCGTTACCGATACGTGCGGTTCGGTTATGTAGCTGAAACCACCTGGTGGATGACACATTCAGTATGGGACCACTGCAGGCATTCTTATTAGTGTGCATCACGTTTCTATCCTCTAGCCCATAACGGACTTCTGCATTCCTTCTCGGAGCAACACGTTCCTACATGCCCTCTGTGGAGAGGCATGAGCCTCGTTCCGCCCCTGGGACTTGAGCCCACTTTGCTAGCTTCGCTCAGCTTCTAAAGACCAAAGAGATAGAGTGTCTGTGTATGGAAGTTTCGAAAGGAATCGCTTCAAGTGTCCCACAAGAGGGACAGCATCTGGTCACTAAAGGAGCACTGTGGGGAAACCTTGGTTCCGAGAGCTGACGTCAAAGGGATCCCGTTCCTTAGGAAATTCTTCATGGTGTGAGGGAGGAGAAAGCACAAGCTGCCCTTGGCCTGAGGACCGTGCTTCTGTGGAGCTACAAGTCAGAGGGAGACACCTCTACAGAAACTCCGTGGAGAAGCCTCTGAAATGACAAATCTTTTACCTCTGCCATTAGGCTCAGGGGCAAACGTGTGAACGTAACTTCTGTTTCCCGTGGGACGACCTCCTACAGAGAGACATTGCCATACTTTGCAGAGGTACGCCACCAGCACGTGGCCAAGTGCCTTTAAAAGAGTTTGCACCGTGTGGGCTTCAGAGCCAAGCCCTTAGAGCGCGTTATTTGAACCCCTGTGCAAGTCGGGTACCACAGGTCTCGCATAGATGACGCTATGTTCTCGAACCAAGGAGTATGTGGTTCCTTCAGGGAAAGCCACATGGTATACCATGCATCCGCCCAGCCAACCTCAGTCATGAGCCTTTCTGAGCAGGGGAGCAACTCGTCTCCCGTACCAGGGGAAAGGCCTCCTTTGCAGTGGGCTTGAGGCCACAGTGGCAAGAAGTGTTTGTAGCGTTCCCTCGTGTGATCGGAAGTGATCTGTGTGAACACAGGTCACCTTAAGCCTCACTCCAAGGACTTTCTGCAGTCAAGGAACAAACACCAACCCAGGATTTCTTTCTCGCACACGGCAATACACAAACCCCGGAATTCCATGTAGGAGCAGCACCCTGCAACTTGTTTTGGGAAGCCTTTCTCGTCCCGTCCACCTGAGCACCCTTTGCTACGCTGCAATTGCAAGAAGCGTGTAAAATGATGATAGGTTTTCACTCACAGCACTCTTCACCGCATGGGACACTGCCCTCGTTATAACCTCCAGTGTTGAAGGAACCCTCTTGGGTGAAACGCTTGCAGACCCATCCGTCTCCGCTGGGCTTGGCATCGGAAGTCTGCAGGGATTCTTTGGGATGTGTGTCCACCTGGTTTCTCCTGCTCTCCTCTGTATGAGGCTCTGTGCTAGCAAAGGGTTTTAAGGGTGCCGATGCACCACAGTGCCAGACTATATCTGGGACCAAAGACACTATGTGCTGGCCCGACCTCGCTCCTGTTCCCAGTACACTGAAGGACAACTGCATAGGAAATTTTCTTCATCTAGCCTGTCAGGTACACATCCCCTTTACCCTGTGAGCAACTCCCTTCCTGTGCAGTCTGCAGGGCTGTCATTCCATATCAGCTTGAGAAACACGGAACGAAGCACTGTTTGCACACACTTGTGCTTTGCGTGTTGAGAAAAGGTGCGCAAACCTTTCAGCACCTGCTTGGAGCAAGCTGGATGAGAACTGGCCAATCCCGAAAGAATTGTGGGTACCCCATGGTTTTCCTCTAGCTCGTCAGTTGCAGGTGCACATCCCGTCTGGGACGAGCCTGCTCGTGCCTCCGGCCAAGGCTTCTTTTATTCTATTTCGAATATGGAACACAGACCTCATGGCAGCATTAAGGCATCTCTGCGA
The DNA here is from genome assembly GCF_028023285.1 of Balaenoptera ricei. NCBI lineage: Eukaryota > Metazoa > Chordata > Mammalia > Artiodactyla > Balaenopteridae > Balaenoptera > Balaenoptera ricei. The sequence goes on from NC_082660.1 coordinate 53,710,909, forward strand.
AATTGCTCTTTCCAGCTCTCCAAGATCCCCGAATTCCATGTAGGAGCAGCACCCTTCAACTTGTTGAGGGAAAGCTTCCCCGTCCCGTCCACCTGAGCACCCTTTGCCACATCCACTTCCACGAATCATGTACAAATGATACGCTTCTCACTCACAGCAATCTTCACCGCAGGCGTCCCTGCACTTGGAATGACCGCTGGTGTTGCAGGAACTCTCTCGGGTGAAACGCTTGCAGACGCGTCCGACTCCACAGGGCTGGTACTGGAAATCTGAAAATCTTCCTTGTGATGTGCGTCCACCTGATGGCTACTGCTATTCTTTTTATATGACTCTATGTTAGCCAAGCGTTTTAAGGGATCTGGTGCACCACAGTGCCAGATGATGTCTGGGAACAAAGACACCAGAGGCTCTACCGACCTGGGTCTTGTTCCCAGCACACTGAATGACAACTGCATAGGAAATTTCCTTCATCTAGCCTGTCAGTTACACATCTCATTTCCCCTGTTAGAAACTCCCTTCCTCTGCAGTCTGAAAGGCTCTCATTCCAAATCACCTTGAGAAACGCAGAGCGTAGCACTGTGAGAACGACATCGTGGTTGGTGAGTTGAGAAAAGGGGCGCAAACCTTTCAGAACCTGCTTGGAAGAAGCTGGATGAGAGCTGGCCGCTCCCAAAGAGTTGTGGGTATCACATTGCTCTCCTCTAGCTCGTCAGTTGCACGTGCACATCCCGTGTGGGGCCAGCCTGGCCGTGCTTTCCGCCCATGGCTTCTTTACTCCGTTTCGAATACGGAACACAGAGATCGGGGCAGCATGAAGGCAGCTCTGCGAAAGCGCTATTTCCACGTCTCCAAAATAATTGGCTCCTGGTCTTGAACTCCGTGGCAAAACTCCACACCCAGAAAGGGCAAGGGGCGTAACACAACTTTCACCTAGCTAGAAGGGCACATAACCATTTCCCATAAGGGCGATATATTTACCAGGCCACCAGTAAGGTTTTGCCAGACACGTGGCTTCACACAGCCTGCCAGGCGCAGGGCCACATGCCCGTTACCGATACGTGCGGTTCGGTTATGTAGCTGAAACCACCTGGTGGATGACACATTCAGTATGGGACCACTGCAGGCATTCTTATTAGTGTGCATCACGTTTCTATCCTCTAGCCCATAACGGACTTCTGCATTCCTTCTCGGAGCAACACGTTCCTACATGCCCTCTGTGGAGAGGCATGAGCCTCGTTCCGCCCCTGGGACTTGAGCCCACTTTGCTAGCTTCGCTCAGCTTCTAAAGACCAAAGAGATAGAGTGTCTGTGTATGGAAGTTTCGAAAGGAATCGCTTCAAGTGTCCCACAAGAGGGACAGCATCTGGTCACTAAAGGAGCACTGTGGGGAAACCTTGGTTCCGAGAGCTGACGTCAAAGGGATCCCGTTCCTTAGGAAATTCTTCATGGTGTGAGGGAGGAGAAAGCACAAGCTGCCCTTGGCCTGAGGACCGTGCTTCTGTGGAGCTACAAGTCAGAGGGAGACACCTCTACAGAAACTCCGTGGAGAAGCCTCTGAAATGACAAATCTTTTACCTCTGCCATTAGGCTCAGGGGCAAACGTGTGAACGTAACTTCTGTTTCCCGTGGGACGACCTCCTACAGAGAGACATTGCCATACTTTGCAGAGGTACGCCACCAGCACGTGGCCAAGTGCCTTTAAAAGAGTTTGCACCGTGTGGGCTTCAGAGCCAAGCCCTTAGAGCGCGTTATTTGAACCCCTGTGCAAGTCGGGTACCACAGGTCTCGCATAGATGACGCTATGTTCTCGAACCAAGGAGTATGTGGTTCCTTCAGGGAAAGCCACATGGTATACCATGCATCCGCCCAGCCAACCTCAGTCATGAGCCTTTCTGAGCAGGGGAGCAACTCGTCTCCCGTACCAGGGGAAAGGCCTCCTTTGCAGTGGGCTTGAGGCCACAGTGGCAAGAAGTGTTTGTAGCGTTCCCTCGTGTGATCGGAAGTGATCTGTGTGAACACAGGTCACCTTAAGCCTCACTCCAAGGACTTTCTGCAGTCAAGGAACAAACACCAACCCAGGATTTCTTTCTCGCACACGGCAATACACAAACCCCGGAATTCCATGTAGGAGCAGCACCCTGCAACTTGTTTTGGGAAGCCTTTCTCGTCCCGTCCACCTGAGCACCCTTTGCTACGCTGCAATTGCAAGAAGCGTGTAAAATGATGATAGGTTTTCACTCACAGCACTCTTCACCGCATGGGACACTGCCCTCGTTATAACCTCCAGTGTTGAAGGAACCCTCTTGGGTGAAACGCTTGCAGACCCATCCGTCTCCGCTGGGCTTGGCATCGGAAGTCTGCAGGGATTCTTTGGGATGTGTGTCCACCTGGTTTCTCCTGCTCTCCTCTGTATGAGGCTCTGTGCTAGCAAAGGGTTTTAAGGGTGCCGATGCACCACAGTGCCAGACTATATCTGGGACCAAAGACACTATGTGCTGGCCCGACCTCGCTCCTGTTCCCAGTACACTGAAGGACAACTGCATAGGAAATTTTCTTCATCTAGCCTGTCAGGTACACATCCCCTTTACCCTGTGAGCAACTCCCTTCCTGTGCAGTCTGCAGGGCTGTCATTCCATATCAGCTTGAGAAACACGGAACGAAGCACTGTTTGCACACACTTGTGCTTTGCGTGTTGAGAAAAGGTGCGCAAACCTTTCAGCACCTGCTTGGAGCAAGCTGGATGAGAACTGGCCAATCCCGAAAGAATTGTGGGTACCCCATGGTTTTCCTCTAGCTCGTCAGTTGCAGGTGCACATCCCGTCTGGGACGAGCCTGCTCGTGCCTCCGGCCAAGGCTTCTTTTATTCTATTTCGAATATGGAACACAGACCTCATGGCAGCATTAAGGCATCTCTGCGAAATTGCTCTTTCCAGCTCTCCAAGATCCCCGAATTCCATGTAGGAGCAGCACCCTTCAACTTGTTGAGGGAAAGCTTCCCCGTCCCGTCCACCTGAGCACCCTTTGCCACATCCACTTCCACGAATCATGTACAAATGATACGCTTCTCACTCACAGCAATCTTCACCGCAGGCGTCCCTGCACTTGGAATGACCGCTGGTGTTGCAGGAACTCTCTCGGGTGAAACGCTTGCAGACGCGTCCGACTCCACAGGGCTGGTACTGGAAATCTGAAAATCTTCCTTGTGATGTGCGTCCACCTGATGGCTACTGCTATTCTTTTTATATGACTCTATGTTAGCCAAGCGTTTTAAGGGATCTGGTGCACCACAGTGCCAGATGATGTCTGGGAACAAAGACACCAGAGGCTCTACCGACCTGGGTCTTGTTCCCAGCACACTGAATGACAACTGCATAGGAAATTTCCTTCATCTAGCCTGTCAGTTACACATCTCATTTCCCCTGTTAGAAACTCCCTTCCTCTGCAGTCTGAAAGGCTCTCATTCCAAATCACCTTGAGAAACGCAGAGCGTAGCACTGTGAGAACGACATCGTGGTTGGTGAGTTGAGAAAAGGGGCGCAAACCTTTCAGAACCTGCTTGGAAGAAGCTGGATGAGAGCTGGCCGCTCCCAAAGAGTTGTGGGTATCACATTGCTCTCCTCTAGCTCGTCAGTTGCACGTGCACATCCCGTGTGGGGCCAGCCTGGCCGTGCTTTCCGCCCATGGCTTCTTTACTCCGTTTCGAATACGGAACACAGAGATCGGGGCAGCATGAAGGCAGCTCTGCGAAAGCGCTATTTCCACGTCTCCAAAATAATTGGCTCCTGGTCTTGAACTCCGTGGCAAAACTCCACACCCAGAAAGGGCAAGGGGCGTAACACAACTTTCACCTAGCTAGAAGGGCACATAACCATTTCCCATAAGGGCGATATATTTACCAGGCCACCAGTAAGGTTTTGCCAGACACGTGGCTTCACACAGCCTGCCAGGCGCAGGGCCACATGCCCGTTACCGATACGTGCGGTTCGGTTATGTAGCTGAAACCACCTGGTGGATGACACATTCAGTATGGGACCACTGCAGGCATTCTTATTAGTGTGCATCACGTTTCTATCCTCTAGCCCATAACGGACTTCTGCATTCCTTCTCGGAGCAACACGTTCCTACATGCCCTCTGTGGAGAGGCATGAGCCTCGTTCCGCCCCTGGGACTTGAGCCCACTTTGCTAGCTTCGCTCAGCTTCTAAAGACCAAAGAGATAGAGTGTCTGTGTATGGAAGTTTCGAAAGGAATCGCTTCAAGTGTCCCACAAGAGGGACAGCATCTGGTCACTAAAGGAGCACTGTGGGGAAACCTTGGTTCCGAGAGCTGACGTCAAAGGGATCCCGTTCCTTAGGAAATTCTTCATGGTGTGAGGGAGGAGAAAGCACAAGCTGCCCTTGGCCTGAGGACCGTGCTTCTGTGGAGCTACAAGTCAGAGGGAGACACCTCTACAGAAACTCCGTGGAGAAGCCTCTGAAATGACAAATCTTTTACCTCTGCCATTAGGCTCAGGGGCAAACGTGTGAACGTAACTTCTGTTTCCCGTGGGACGACCTCCTACAGAGAGACATTGCCATACTTTGCAGAGGTACGCCACCAGCACGTGGCCAAGTGCCTTTAAAAGAGTTTGCACCGTGTGGGCTTCAGAGCCAAGCCCTTAGAGCGCGTTATTTGAACCCCTGTGCAAGTCGGGTACCACAGGTCTCGCATAGATGACGCTATGTTCTCGAACCAAGGAGTATGTGGTTCCTTCAGGGAAAGCCACATGGTATACCATGCATCCGCCCAGCCAACCTCAGTCATGAGCCTTTCTGAGCAGGGGAGCAACTCGTCTCCCGTACCAGGGGAAAGGCCTCCTTTGCAGTGGGCTTGAGGCCACAGTGGCAAGAAGTGTTTGTAGCGTTCCCTCGTGTGATCGGAAGTGATCTGTGTGAACACAGGTCACCTTAAGCCTCACTCCAAGGACTTTCTGCAGTCAAGGAACAAACACCAACCCAGGATTTCTTTCTCGCACACGGCAATACACAAACCCCGGAATTCCATGTAGGAGCAGCACCCTGCAACTTGTTTTGGGAAGCCTTTCTCGTCCCGTCCACCTGAGCACCCTTTGCTACGCTGCAATTGCAAGAAGCGTGTAAAATGATGATAGGTTTTCACTCACAGCACTCTTCACCGCATGGGACACTGCCCTCGTTATAACCTCCAGTGTTGAAGGAACCCTCTTGGGTGAAACGCTTGCAGACCCATCCGTCTCCGCTGGGCTTGGCATCGGAAGTCTGCAGGGATTCTTTGGGATGTGTGTCCACCTGGTTTCTCCTGCTCTCCTCTGTATGAGGCTCTGTGCTAGCAAAGGGTTTTAAGGGTGCCGATGCACCACAGTGCCAGACAATATCTGGGACCAAAGACACTATGTGCTGGCCCGACCTCGCTCCTGTTCCCAGTACACTGAAGGACAACTGCATAGGAAATTTTCTTCATCTAGCCTGTCAGGTACACATCCCCTTTACCCTGTGAGCAACTCCCTTCCTGTGCAGTCTGCAGGGCTGTCATTCCATATCAGCTTGAGAAACACGGAACGAAGCACTGTTTGCACACACTTGTGCTTTGCGTGTTGAGAAAAGGTGCGCAAACCTTTCAGCACCTGCTTGGAGCAAGCTGGATGAGAACTGGCCAATCCCGAAAGAATTGTGGGTACCCCATGGTTTTCCTCTAGCTCGTCAGTTGCAGGTGCACATCCCGTCTGGGACGAGCCTGCTCGTGCCTCCGGCCAAGGCTTCTTTTATTCTATTTCGAATATGGAACACAGACCTCATGGCAGCATTAAGGCATCTCTGCGAAATTGCTCTTTCCAGCTCTCCAAGATCCCCGAATTCCATGTAGGAGCAGCACCCTTCAACTTGTTGAGGGAAAGCTTCCCCGTCCCGTCCACCTGAGCACCCTTTGCCACATCCACTTCCACGAATCATGTACAAATGATACGCTTCTCACTCACAGCAATCTTCACCGCAGGCGTCCCTGCACTTGGAATGACCGCTGGTGTTGCAGGAACTCTCTCGGGTGAAACGCTTGCAGACGCGTCCGACTCCACAGGGCTGGTACTGGAAATCTGAAAATCTTCCTTGTGATGTGCGTCCACCTGATGGCTACTGCTATTCTTTTTATATGACTCTATGTTAGCCAAGCGTTTTAAGGGATCTGGTGCACCACAGTGCCAGATGATGTCTGGGAACAAAGACACCAGAGGCTCTACCGACCTGGGTCTTGTTCCCAGCACACTGAATGACAACTGCATAGGAAATTTCCTTCATCTAGCCTGTCAGTTACACATCTCATTTCCCCTGTTAGAAACTCCCTTCCTCTGCAGTCTGAAAGGCTCTCATTCCAAATCACCTTGAGAAACGCAGAGCGTAGCACTGTGAGAACGACATCGTGGTTGGTGAGTTGAGAAAAGGGGCGCAAACCTTTCAGAACCTGCTTGGAAGAAGCTGGATGAGAGCTGGCCGCTCCCAAAGAGTTGTGGGTATCACATTGCTCTCCTCTAGCTCGTCAGTTGCACGTGCACATCCCGTGTGGGGCCAGCCTGGCCGTGCTTTCCGCCCATGGCTTCTTTACTCCGTTTCGAATACGGAACACAGAGATCGGGGCAGCATGAAGGCAGCTCTGCGAAAGCGCTATTTCCACGTCTCCAAAATAATTGGCTCCTGGTCTTGAACTCCGTGGCAAAACTCCACACCCAGAAAGGGCAAGGGGCGTAACACAACTTTCACCTAGCTAGAAGGGCACATAACCATTTCCCATAAGGGCGATGTATTTACCAGGCCACCAGTAAGGTTTTGCCAGACACGTGGCTTCACACAGCCTGCCAGGCGCAGGGCCACATGCCCGTTACCGATACGTGCGGTTCGGTTATGTAGCTGAAACCACCTGGTGGATGACACATTCAGTATGGGACCACTGCAGGCATTCTTATTAGTGTGCATCACGTTTCTATCCTCTAGCCCATAACGGACTTCTGCATTCCTTCTCGGAGCAACACGTTCCTACATGCCCTCTGTGGAGAGGCATGAGCCTCGTTCCGCCCCTGGGACTTGAGCCCACTTTGCTAGCTTCGCTCAGCTTCTAAAGACCAAAGAGATAGAGTGTCTGTGTATGGAAGTTTCGAAAGGAATCGCTTCAAGTGTCCCACAAGAGGGACAGCATCTGGTCACTAAAGGAGCACTGTGGGGAAACCTTGGTTCCGAGAGCTGACGTCAAAGGGATCCCGTTCCTTAGGAAATTCTTCATGGTGTGAGGGAGGAGAAAGCACAAGCTGCCCTTGGCCTGAGGACCGTGCTTCTGTGGAGCTACAAGTCAGAGGGAGACACCTCTACAGAAACTCCGTGGAGAAGCCTCTGAAATGACAAATCTTTTACCTCTGCCATTAGGCTCAGGGGCAAACGTGTGAACGTAACTTCTGTTTCCCGTGGGACGACCTCCTACAGAGAGACATTGCCATACTTTGCAGAGGTACGCCACCAGCACGTGGCCAAGTGCCTTTAAAAGAGTTTGCACCGTGTGGGCTTCAGAGCCAAGCCCTTAGAGCGCGTTATTTGAACCCCTGTGCAAGTCGGGTACCACAGGTCTCGCATAGATGACGCTATGTTCTCGAACCAAGGAGTATGTGGTTCCTTCAGGGAAAGCCACATGGTATACCATGCATCCGCCCAGCCAACCTCAGTCATGAGCCTTTCTGAGCAGGGGAGCAACTCGTCTCCCGTACCAGGGGAAAGGCCTCCTTTGCAGTGGGCTTGAGGCCACAGTGGCAAGAAGTGTTTGTAGCGTTCCCTCGTGTGATCGGAAGTGATCTGTGTGAACACAGGTCACCTTAAGCCTCACTCCAAGGACTTTCTGCAGTCAAGGAACAAACACCAACCCAGGATTTCTTTCTCGCACACGGCAATACACAAACCCCGGAATTCCATGTAGGAGCAGCACCCTGCAACTTGTTTTGGGAAGCCTTTCTCGTCCCGTCCACCTGAGCACCCTTTGCTACGCTGCAATTGCAAGAAGCGTGTAAAATGATGATAGGTTTTCACTCACAGCACTCTTCACCGCATGGGACACTGCCCTCGTTATAACCTCCAGTGTTGAAGGAACCCTCTTGGGTGAAACGCTTGCAGACCCATCCGTCTCCGCTGGGCTTGGCATCGGAAGTCTGCAGGGATTCTTTGGGATGTGTGTCCACCTGGTTTCTCCTGCTCTCCTCTGTATGAGGCTCTGTGCTAGCAAAGGGTTTTAAGGGTGCCGATGCACCACAGTGCCAGACAATATCTGGGACCAAAGACACTATGTGCTGGCCCGACCTCGCTCCTGTTCCCAGTACACTGAAGGACAACTGCATAGGAAATTTTCTTCATCTAGCCTGTCAGGTACACATCCCCTTTACCCTGTGAGCAACTCCCTTCCTGTGCAGTCTGCAGGGCTGTCATTCCATATCAGCTTGAGAAACACGGAACGAAGCACTGTTTGCACACACTTGTGCTTTGCGTGTTGAGAAAAGGTGCGCAAACCTTTCAGCACCTGCTTGGAGCAAGCTGGATGAGAACTGGCCAATCCCGAAAGAATTGTGGGTACCCCATGGTTTTCCTCTAGCTCGTCAGTTGCAGCTGCACATCCCGTCTGGGACGAGCCTGCTCGTGCCTCCGGCCAAGGCTTCTTTTATTCTATTTCGAATATGGAACACAGACCTCATGGCAGCATTAAGGCATCTCTGCGAAATTGCTCTTTCCAGCTCTCCAAGATCCCCGAATTCCATGTAGGAGCAGCACCCTTCAACTTGTTGAGGGAAAGCTTCCCCGTCCCGTCCACCTGAGCACCCTTTGCCACATCCACTTCCACGAATCATGTACAAATGATACGCTTCTCACTCACAGCAATCTTCACCGCAGGCGTCCCTGCACTTGGAATGACCGCTGGTGTTGCAGGAACTCTCTCGGGTGAAACGCTTGCAGACGCGTCCGACTCCACAGGGCTGGTACTGGAAATCTGAAAATCTTCCTTGTGATGTGCGTCCACCTGATGGCTACTGCTATTCTTTTTATATGACTCTATGTTAGCCAAGCGTTTTAAGGGATCTGGTGCACCACAGTGCCAGATGATGTCTGGGAACAAAGACACCAGAGGCTCTACCGACCTGGGTCTTGTTCCCAGCACACTGAATGACAACTGCATAGGAAATTTCCTTCATCTAGCCTGTCAGTTACACATCTCATTTCCCCTGTTAGAAACTCCCTTCCTCTGCAGTCTGAAAGGCTCTCATTCCAAATCACCTTGAGAAACGCAGAGCGTAGCACTGTGAGAACGACATCGTGGTTGGTGAGTTGAGAAAAGGGGCGCAAACCTTTCAGAACCTGCTTGGAAGAAGCTGGATGAGAGCTGGCCGCTCCCAAAGAGTTGTGGGTATCACATTGCTCTCCTCTAGCTCGTCAGTTGCACGTGCACATCCCGTGTGGGGCCAGCCTGGCCGTGCTTTCCGCCCATGGCTTCTTTACTCCGTTTCGAATACGGAACACAGAGATCGGGGCAGCATGAAGGCAGCTCTGCGAAAGCGCTATTTCCACGTCTCCAAAATAATTGGCTCCTGGTCTTGAACTCCGTGGCAAAACTCCACACCCAGAAAGGGCAAGGGGCGTAACACAACTTTCACCTAGCTAGAAGGGCACATAACCATTTCCCATAAGGGCGATGTATTTACCAGGCCACCAGTAAGGTTTTGCCAGACACGTGGCTTCACACAGCCTGCCAGGCGCAGGGCCACATGCCCGTTACCGATACGTGCGGTTCGGTTATGTAGCTGAAACCACCTGGTGGATGACACATTCAGTATGGGACCACTGCAGGCATTCTTATTAGTGTGCATCACGTTTCTATCCTCTAGCCCATAACGGACTTCTGCATTCCTTCTCGGAGCAACACGTTCCTACATGCCCTCTGTGGAGAGGCATGAGCCTCGTTCCGCCCCTGGGACTTGAGCCCACTTTGCTAGCTTCGCTCAGCTTCTAAAGACCAAAGAGATAGAGTGTCTGTGTATGGAAGTTTCGAAAGGAATCGCTTCAAGTGTCCCACAAGAGGGACAGCATCTGGTCACTAAAGGAGCACTGTGGGGAAACCTTGGTTCCGAGAGCTGACGTCAAAGGGATCCCGTTCCTTAGGAAATTCTTCATGGTGTGAGGGAGGAGAAAGCACAAGCTGCCCTTGGCCTGAGGACCGTGCTTCTGTGGAGCTACAAGTCAGAGGGAGACACCTCTACAGAAACTCCGTGGAGAAGCCTCTGAAATGACAAATCTTTTACCTCTGCCATTAGGCTCAGGGGCAAACGTGTGAACGTAACTTCTGTTTCCCGTGGGACGACCTCCTACAGAGAGACATTGCCATACTTTGCAGAGGTACGCCACCAGCACGTGGCCAAGTGCCTTTAAAAGAGTTTGCACCGTGTGGGCTTCAGAGCCAAGCCCTTAGAGCGCGTTATTTGAACCCCTGTGCAAGTCGGGTACCACAGGTCTCGCATAGATGACGCTATGTTCTCGAACCAAGGAGTATGTGGTTCCTTCAGGGAAAGCCACATGGTATACCATGCATCCGCCCAGCCAACCTCAGTCATGAGCCTTTCTGAGCAGGGGAGCAACTCGTCTCCCGTACCAGGGGAAAGGCCTCCTTTGCAGTGGGCTTGAGGCCACAGTGGCAAGAAGTGTTTGTAGCGTTCCCTCGTGTGATCGGAAGTGATCTGTGTGAACACAGGTCACCTTAAGCCTCACTCCAAGGACTTTCTGCAGTCAAGGAACAAACACCAACCCAGGATTTCTTTCTCGCACACGGCAATACACAAACCCCGGAATTCCATGTAGGAGCAGCACCCTGCAACTTGTTTTGGGAAGCCTTTCTCGTCCCGTCCACCTGAGCACCCTTTGCTACGCTGCAATTGCAAGAAGCGTGTAAAATGATGATAGGTTTTCACTCACAGCACTCTTCACCGCATGGGACACTGCCCTCGTTATAACCTCCAGTGTTGAAGGAACCCTCTTGGGTGAAACGCTTGCAGACCCATCCGTCTCCGCTGGGCTTGGCATCGGAAGTCTGCAGGGATTCTTTGGGATGTGTGTCCACCTGGTTTCTCCTGCTCTCCTCTGTATGAGGCTCTGTGCTAGCAAAGGGTTTTAAGGGTGCCGATGCACCACAGTGCCAGACAATATCTGGGACCAAAGACACTATGTGCTGGCCCGACCTCGCTCCTGTTCCCAGTACACTGAAGGACAACTGCATAGGAAATTTTCTTCATCTAGCCTGTCAGGTACACATCCCCTTTACCCTGTGAGCAACTCCCTTCCTGTGCAGTCTGCAGGGCTGTCATTCCATATCAGCTTGAGAAACACGGAACGAAGCACTGTTTGCACACACTTGTGCTTTGCGTGTTGAGAAAAGGTGCGCAAACCTTTCAGCACCTGCTTGGAGCAAGCTGGATGAGAACTGGCCAATCCCGAAAGAATTGTGGGTACCCCATGGTTTTCCTCTAGCTCGTCAGTTGCAGCTGCACATCCCGTCTGGGACGAGCCTGCTCGTGCCTCCGGCCAAGGCTTCTTTTATTCTATTTCGAATATGGAACACAGACCTCATGGCAGCATTAAGGCATCTCTGCGAAATTGCTCTTTCCAGCTCTCCAAGATCCCCGAATTCCATGTAGGAGCAGCACCCTTCAACTTGTTGAGGGAAAGCTTCCCCGTCCCGTCCACCTGAGCACCCTTTGCCACATCCACTTCCACGAATCATGTACAAATGATACGCTTCTCACTCACAGCAATCTTCACCGCAGGCGTCCCTGCACTTGGAATGACCGCTGGTGTTGCAGGAACTCTCTCGGGTGAAACGCTTGCAGACGCGTCCGACTCCACAGGGCTGGTACTGGAAATCTGAAAATCTTCCTTGTGATGTGCGTCCACCTGATGGCTACTGCTATTCTTTTTATATGACTCTATGTTAGCCAAGCGTTTTAAGGGATCTGGTGCACCACAGTGCCAGATGATGTCTGGGAACAAAGACACCAGAGGCTCTACCGACCTGGGTCTTGTTCCCAGCACACTGAATGACAACTGCATAGGAAATTTCCTTCATCTAGCCTGTCAGTTACACATCTCATTTCCCCTGTTAGAAACTCCCTTCCTCTGCAGTCTGAAAGGCTCTCATTCCAAATCACCTTGAGAAACGCAGAGCGTAGCACTGTGAGAACGACATCGTGGTTGGTGAGTTGAGAAAAGGGGCGCAAACCTTTCAGAACCTGCTTGGAAGAAGCTGGATGAGAGCTGGCCGCTCCCAAAGAGTTGTGGGTATCACATTGCTCTCCTCTAGCTCGTCAGTTGCACGTGCACATCCCGTGTGGGGCCAGCCTGGCCGTGCTTTCCGCCCATGGCTTCTTTACTCCGTTTCGAATACGGAACACAGAGATCGGGGCAGCATGAAGGCAGCTCTGCGAAAGCGCTATTTCCACGTCTCCAAAATAATTGGCTCCTGGTCTTGAACTCCGTGGCAAAACTCCACACCCAGAAAGGGCAAGGGGCGTAACACAACTTTCACCTAGCTAGAAGGGCACATAACCATTTCCCATAAGGGCGATATATTTACCAGGCCACCAGTAAGGTTTTGCCAGACACGTGGCTTCACACAGCCTGCCAGGCGCAGGGCCACATGCCCGTTACCGATACGTGCGGTTCGGTTATGTAGCTGAAACCACCTGGTGGATGACACATTCAGTATGGGACCACTGCAGGCATTCTTATTAGTGTGCATCACGTTTCTATCCTCTAGCCCATAACGGACTTCTGCATTCCTTCTCGGAGCAACACGTTCCTACATGCCCTCTGTGGAGAGGCATGAGCCTCGTTCCGCCCCTGGGACTTGAGCCCACTTTGCTAGCTTCGCTCAGCTTCTAAAGACCAAAGAGATAGAGTGTCTGTGTATGGAAGTTTCGAAAGGAATCGCTTCAAGTGTCCCACAAGAGGGACAGCATCTGGTCACTAAAGGAGCACTGTGGGGAAACCTTGGTTCCGAGAGCTGACGTCAAAGGGATCCCGTTCCTTAGGAAATTCTTCATGGTGTGAGGGAGGAGAAAGCACAAGCTGCCCTTGGCCTGAGGACCGTGCTTCTGTGGAGCTACAAGTCAGAGGGAGACACCTCTACAGAAACTCCGTGGAGAAGCCTCTGAAATGACAAATCTTTTACCTCTGCCATTAGGCTCAGGGGCAAACGTGTGAACGTAACTTCTGTTTCCCGTGGGACGACCTCCTACAGAGAGACATTGCCATACTTTGCAGAGGTACGCCACCAGCACGTGGCCAAGTGCCTTTAAAAGAGTTTGCACCGTGTGGGCTTCAGAGCCAAGCCCTTAGAGCGCGTTATTTGAACCCCTGTGCAAGTCGGGTACCACAGGTCTCGCATAGATGACGCTATGTTCTCGAACCAAGGAGTATGTGGTTCCTTCAGGGAAAGCCACATGGTATACCATGCATCCGCCCAGCCAACCTCAGTCATGAGCCTTTCTGAGCAGGGGAGCAACTCGTCTCCCGTACCAGGGGAAAGGCCTCCTTTGCAGTGGGCTTGAGGCCACAGTGGCAAGAAGTGTTTGTAGCGTTCCCTCGTGTGATCGGAAGTGATCTGTGTGAACACAGGTCACCTTAAGCCTCACTCCAAGGACTTTCTGCAGTCAAGGAACAAACACCAACCCAGGATTTCTTTCTCGCACACGGCAATACACAAACCCCGGAATTCCATGTAGGAGCAGCACCCTGCAACTTGTTTTGGGAAGCCTTTCTCGTCCCGTCCACCTGAGCACCCTTTGCTACGCTGCAATTGCAAGAAGCGTGTAAAATGATGATAGGTTTTCACTCACAGCACTCTTCACCGCATGGGACACTGCCCTCGTTATAACCTCCAGTGTTGAAGGAACCCTCTTGGGTGAAACGCTTGCAGACCCATCCGTCTCCGCTGGGCTTGGCATCGGAAGTCTGCAGGGATTCTTTGGGATGTGTGTCCACCTGGTTTCTCCTGCTCTCCTCTGTATGAGGCTCTGTGCTAGCAAAGGGTTTTAAGGGTGCCGATGCACCACAGTGCCAGACTATATCTGGGACCAAAGACACTATGTGCTGGCCCGACCTCGCTCCTGTTCCCAGTACACTGAAGGACAACTGCATAGGAAATTTTCTTCATCTAGCCTGTCAGGTACACATCCCCTTTACCCTGTGAGCAACTCCCTTCCTGTGCAGTCTGCAGGGCTGTCATTCCATATCAGCTTGAGAAACACGGAACGAAGCACTGTTTGCACACACTTGTGCTTTGCGTGTTGAGAAAAGGTGCGCAAACCTTTCAGCACCTGCTTGGAGCAAGCTGGATGAGAACTGGCCAATCCCGAAAGAATTGTGGGTACCCCATGGTTTTCCTCTAGCTCGTCAGTTGCAGCTGCACATCCCGTCTGGGACGAGCCTGCTCGTGCCTCCGGCCAAGGCTTCTTTTATTCTATTTCGAATATGGAACACAGACCTCATGGCAGCATTAAGGCATCTCTGCGAAATTGCTCTTTCCAGCTCTCCAAGATCCCCGAATTCCATGTAGGAGCAGCACCCTTCAACTTGTTGAGGGAAAGCTTCCCCGTCCCGTCCACCTGAGCACCCTTTGCCACATCCACTTCCACGAATCATGTACAAATGATACGCTTCTCACTCACAGCAATCTTCACCGCAGGCGTCCCTGCACTTGGAATGACCGCTGGTGTTGCAGGAACTCTCTCGGGTGAAACGCTTGCAGACGCGTCCGACTCCACAGGGCTGGTACTGGAAATCTGAAAATCTTCCTTGTGATGTGCGTCCACCTGATGGCTACTGCTATTCTTTTTATATGACTCTATGTTAGCCAAGCGTTTTAAGGGATCTGGTGCACCACAGTGCCAGATGATGTCTGGGAACAAAGACACCAGAGGCTCTACCGACCTGGGTCTTGTTCCCAGCACACTGAATGACAACTGCATAGGAAATTTCCTTCATCTAGCCTGTCAGTTACACATCTCATTTCCCCTGTTAGAAACTCCCTTCCTCTGCAGTCTGAAAGGCTCTCATTCCAAATCACCTTGAGAAACGCAGAGCGTAGCACTGTGAGAACGACATCGTGGTTGGTGAGTTGAGAAAAGGGGCGCAAACCTTTCAGAACCTGCTTGGAAGAAGCTGGATGAGAGCTGGCCGCTCCCAAAGAGTTGTGGGTATCACATTGCTCTCCTCTAGCTCGTCAGTTGCACGTGCACATCCCGTGTGGGGCCAGCCTGGCCGTGCTTTCCGCCCATGGCTTCTTTACTCCGTTTCGAATACGGAACACAGAGATCGGGGCAGCATGAAGGCAGCTCTGCGAAAGCGCTATTTCCACGTCTCCAAAATAATTGGCTCCTGGTCTTGAACTCCGTGGCAAAACTCCACACCCAGAAAGGGCAAGGGGCGTAACACAACTTTCACCTAGCTAGAAGGGCACATAACCATTTCCCATAAGGGCGATATATTTACCAGGCCACCAGTAAGGTTTTGCCAGACACGTGGCTTCACACAGCCTGCCAGGCGCAGGGCCACATGCCCGTTACCGATACGTGCGGTTCGGTTATGTAGCTGAAACCACCTGGTGGATGACACATTCAGTATGGGACCACTGCAGGCATTCTTATTAGTGTGCATCACGTTTCTATCCTCTAGCCCATAACGGACTTCTGCATTCCTTCTCGGAGCAACACGTTCCTACATGCCCTCTGTGGAGAGGCATGAGCCTCGTTCCGCCCCTGGGACTTGAGCCCACTTTGCTAGCTTCGCTCAGCTTCTAAAGACCAAAGAGATAGAGTGTCTGTGTATGGAAGTTTCGAAAGGAATCGCTTCAAGTGTCCCACAAGAGGGACAGCATCTGGTCACTAAAGGAGCACTGTGGGGAAACCTTGGTTCCGAGAGCTGACGTCAAAGGGATCCCGTTCCTTAGGAAATTCTTCATGGTGTGAGGGAGGAGAAAGCACAAGCTGCCCTTGGCCTGAGGACCGTGCTTCTGTGGAGCTACAAGTCAGAGGGAGACACCTCTACAGAAACTCCGTGGAGAAGCCTCTGAAATGACAAATCTTTTACCTCTGCCATTAGGCTCAGGGGCAAACGTGTGAACGTAACTTCTGTTTCCCGTGGGACGACCTCCTACAGAGAGACATTGCCATACTTTGCAGAGGTACGCCACCAGCACGTGGCCAAGTGCCTTTAAAAGAGTTTGCACCGTGTGGGCTTCAGAGCCAAGCCCTTAGAGCGCGTTATTTGAACCCCTGTGCAAGTCGGGTACCACAGGTCTCGCATAGATGACGCTATGTTCTCGAACCAAGGAGTATGTGGTTCCTTCAGGGAAAGCCACATGGTATACCATGCATCCGCCCAGCCAACCTCAGTCATGAGCCTTTCTGAGCAGGGGAGCAACTCGTCTCCCGTACCAGGGGAAAGGCCTCCTTTGCAGTGGGCTTGAGGCCACAGTGGCAAGAAGTGTTTGTAGCGTTCCCTCGTGTGATCGGAAGTGATCTGTGTGAACACAGGTCACCTTAAGCCTCACTCCAAGGACTTTCTGCAGTCAAGGAACAAACACCAACCCAGGATTTCTTTCTCGCACACGGCAATACACAAACCCCGGAATTCCATGTAGGAGCAGCACCCTGCAACTTGTTTTGGGAAGCCTTTCTCGTCCCGTCCACCTGAGCACCCTTTGCTACGCTGCAATTGCAAGAAGCGTGTAAAATGATGATAGGTTTTCACTCACAGCACTCTTCACCGCATGGGACACTGCCCTCGTTATAACCTCCAGTGTTGAAGGAACCCTCTTGGGTGAAACGCTTGCAGACCCATCCGTCTCCGCTGGGCTTGGCATCGGAAGTCTGCAGGGATTCTTTGGGATGTGTGTCCACCTGGTTTCTCCTGCTCTCCTCTGTATGAGGCTCTGTGCTAGCAAAGGGTTTTAAGGGTGCCGATGCACCACAGTGCCAGACAATATCTGGGACCAAAGACACTATGTGCTGGCCCGACCTCGCTCCTGTTCCCAGTACACTGAAGGACAACTGCATAGGAAATTTTCTTCATCTAGCCTGTCAGGTACACATCCCCTTTACCCTGTGAGCAACTCCCTTCCTGTGCAGTCTGCAGGGCTGTCATTCCATATCAGCTTGAGAAACACGGAACGAAGCACTGTTTGCACACACTTGTGCTTTGCGTGTTGAGAAAAGGTGCGCAAACCTTTCAGCACCTGCTTGGAGCAAGCTGGATGAGAACTGGCCAATCCCGAAAGAATTGTGGGTACCCCATGGTTTTCCTCTAGCTCGTCAGTTGCAGCTGCACATCCCGTCTGGGACGAGCCTGCTCGTGCCTCCGGCCAAGGCTTCTTTTATTCTATTTCGAATATGGAACACAGACCTCATGGCAGCATTAAGGCATCTCTGCGAAATTGCTCTTTCCAGCTCTCCAAGATCCCCGAATTCCATGTAGGAGCAGCACCCTTCAACTTGTTGAGGGAAAGCTTCCCCGTCCCGTCCACCTGAGCACCCTTTGCCACATCCACTTCCACGAATCATGTACAAATGATACGCTTCTCACTCACAGCAATCTTCACCGCAGGCGTCCCTGCACTTGGAATGACCGCTGGTGTTGCAGGAACTCTCTCGGGTGAAACGCTTGCAGACGCGTCCGACTCCACAGGGCTGGTACTGGAAATCTGAAAATCTTCCTTGTGATGTGCGTCCACCTGATGGCTACTGCTATTCTTTTTATATGACTCTATGTTAGCCAAGCGTTTTAAGGGATCTGGTGCACCACAGTGCCAGATGATGTCTGGGAACAAAGACACCAGAGGCTCTACCGACCTGGGTCTTGTTCCCAGCACACTGAATGACAACTGCATAGGAAATTTCCTTCATCTAGCCTGTCAGTTACACATCTCATTTCCCCTGTTAGAAACTCCCTTCCTCTGCAGTCTGAAAGGCTCTCATTCCAAATCACCTTGAGAAACGCAGAGCGTAGCACTGTGAGAACGACATCGTGGTTGGTGAGTTGAGAAAAGGGGCGCAAACCTTTCAGAACCTGCTTGGAAGAAGCTGGATGAGAGCTGGCCGCTCCCAAAGAGTTGTGGGTATCACATTGCTCTCCTCTAGCTCGTCAGTTGCACGTGCACATCCCGTGTGGGGCCAGCCTGGCCGTGCTTTCCGCCCATGGCTTCTTTACTCCGTTTCGAATACGGAACACAGAGATCGGGGCAGCATGAAGGCAGCTCTGCGAAAGCGCTATTTCCACGTCTCCAAAATAATTGGCTCCTGGTCTTGAACTCCGTGGCAAAACTCCACACCCAGAAAGGGCAAGGGGCGTAACACAACTTTCACCTAGCTAGAAGGGCACATAACCATTTCCCATAAGGGCGATATATTTACCAGGCCACCAGTAAGGTTTTGCCAGACACGTGGCTTCACACAGCCTGCCAGGCGCAGGGCCACATGCCCGTTACCGATACGTGCGGTTCGGTTATGTAGCTGAAACCACCTGGTGGATGACACATTCAGTATGGGACCACTGCAGGCATTCTTATTAGTGTGCATCACGTTTCTATCCTCTAGCCCATAACGGACTTCTGCATTCCTTCTCGGAGCAACACGTTCCTACATGCCCTCTGTGGAGAGGCATGAGCCTCGTTCCGCCCCTGGGACTTGAGCCCACTTTGCTAGCTTCGCTCAGCTTCTAAAGACCAAAGAGATAGAGTGTCTGTGTATGGAAGTTTCGAAAGGAATCGCTTCAAGTGTCCCACAAGAGGGACAGCATCTGGTCACTAAAGGAGCACTGTGGGGAAACCTTGGTTCCGAGAGCTGACGTCAAAGGGATCCCGTTCCTTAGGAAATTCTTCATGGTGTGAGGGAGGAGAAAGCACAAGCTGCCCTTGGCCTGAGGACCGTGCTTCTGTGGAGCTACAAGTCAGAGGGAGACACCTCTACAGAAACTCCGTGGAGAAGCCTCTGAAATGACAAATCTTTTACCTCTGCCATTAGGCTCAGGGGCAAACGTGTGAACGTAACTTCTGTTTCCCGTGGGACGACCTCCTACAGAGAGACATTGCCATACTTTGCAGAGGTACGCCACCAGCACGTGGCCAAGTGCCTTTAAAAGAGTTTGCACCGTGTGGGCTTCAGAGCCAAGCCCTTAGAGCGCGTTATTTGAACCCCTGTGCAAGTCGGGTACCACAGGTCTCGCATAGATGACGCTATGTTCTCGAACCAAGGAGTATGTGGTTCCTTCAGGGAAAGCCACATGGTATACCATGCATCCGCCCAGCCAACCTCAGTCATGAGCCTTTCTGAGCAGGGGAGCAACTCGTCTCCCGTACCAGGGGAAAGGCCTCCTTTGCAGTGGGCTTGAGGCCACAGTGGCAAGAAGTGTTTGTAGCGTTCCCTCGTGTGATCGGAAGTGATCTGTGTGAACACAGGTCACCTTAAGCCTCACTCCAAGGACTTTCTGCAGTCAAGGAACAAACACCAACCCAGGATTTCTTTCTCGCACACGGCAATACACAAACCCCGGAATTCCATGTAGGAGCAGCACCCTGCAACTTGTTTTGGGAAGCCTTTCTCGTCCCGTCCACCTGAGCACCCTTTGCTACGCTGCAATTGCAAGAAGCGTGTAAAATGATGATAGGTTTTCACTCACAGCACTCTTCACCGCATGGGACACTGCCCTCGTTATAACCTCCAGTGTTGAAGGAACCCTCTTGGGTGAAACGCTTGCAGACCCATCCGTCTCCGCTGGGCTTGGCATCGGAAGTCTGCAGGGATTCTTTGGGATGTGTGTCCACCTGGTTTCTCCTGCTCTCCTCTGTATGAGGCTCTGTGCTAGCAAAGGGTTTTAAGGGTGCCGATGCACCACAGTGCCAGACAATATCTGGGACCAAAGACACTATGTGCTGGCCCGACCTCGCTCCTGTTCCCAGTACACTGAAGGACAACTGCATAGGAAATTTTCTTCATCTAGCCTGTCAGGTACACATCCCCTTTACCCTGTGAGCAACTCCCTTCCTGTGCAGTCTGCAGGGCTGTCATTCCATATCAGCTTGAGAAACACGGAACGAAGCACTGTTTGCACACACTTGTGCTTTGCGTGTTGAGAAAAGGTGCGCAAACCTTTCAGCACCTGCTTGGAGCAAGCTGGATGAGAACTGGCCAATCCCGAAAGAATTGTGGGTACCCCATGGTTTTCCTCTAGCTCGTCAGTTGCAGCTGCACATCCCGTCTGGGACGAGCCTGCTCGTGCCTCCGGCCAAGGCTTCTTTTATTCTATTTCGAATATGGAACACAGACCTCATGGCAGCATTAAGGCATCTCTGCGAAATTGCTCTTTCCAGCTCTCCAAGATCCCCGAATTCCATGTAGGAGCAGCACCCTTCAACTTGTTGAGGGAAAGCTTCCCCGTCCCGTCCACCTGAGCACCCTTTGCCACATCCACTTCCACGAATCATGTACAAATGATACGCTTCTCACTCACAGCAATCTTCACCGCAGGCGTCCCTGCACTTGGAATGACCGCTGGTGTTGCAGGAACTCTCTCGGGTGAAACGCTTGCAGACGCGTCCGACTCCACAGGGCTGGTACTGGAAATCTGAAAATCTTCCTTGTGATGTGCGTCCACCTGATGGCTACTGCTATTCTTTTTATATGACTCTATGTTAGCCAAGCGTTTTAAGGGATCTGGTGCACCACAGTGCCAGATGATGTCTGGGAACAAAGACACCAGAGGCTCTACCGACCTGGGTCTTGTTCCCAGCACACTGAATGACAACTGCATAGGAAATTTCCTTCATCTAGCCTGTCAGTTACACATCTCATTTCCCCTGTTAGAAACTCCCTTCCTCTGCAGTCTGAAAGGCTCTCATTCCAAATCACCTTGAGAAACGCAGAGCGTAGCACTGTGAGAACGACATCGTGGTTGGTGAGTTGAGAAAAGGGGCGCAAACCTTTCAGAACCTGCTTGGAAGAAGCTGGATGAGAGCTGGCCGCTCCCAAAGAGTTGTGGGTATCACATTGCTCTCCTCTAGCTCGTCAGTTGCACGTGCACATCCCGTGTGGGGCCAGCCTGGCCGTGCTTTCCGCCCATGGCTTCTTTACTCCGTTTCGAATACGGAACACAGAGATCGGGGCAGCATGAAGGCAGCTCTGCGAAAGCGCTATTTCCACGTCTCCAAAATAATTGGCTCCTGGTCTTGAACTCCGTGGCAAAACTCCACACCCAGAAAGGGCAAGGGGCGTAACACAACTTTCACCTAGCTAGAAGGGCACATAACCATTTCCCATAAGGGCGATATATTTACCAGGCCACCAGTAAGGTTTTGCCAGACACGTGGCTTCACACAGCCTGCCAGGCGCAGGGCCACATGCCCGTTACCGATACGTGCGGTTCGGTTATGTAGCTGAAACCACCTGGTGGATGACACATTCAGTATGGGACCACTGCAGGCATTCTTATTAGTGTGCATCACGTTTCTATCCTCTAGCCCATAACGGACTTCTGCATTCCTTCTCGGAGCAACACGTTCCTACATGCCCTCTGTGGAGAGGCATGAGCCTCGTTCCGCCCCTGGGACTTGAGCCCACTTTGCTAGCTTCGCTCAGCTTCTAAAGACCAAAGAGATAGAGTGTCTGTGTATGGAAGTTTCGAAAGGAATCGCTTCAAGTGTCCCACAAGAGGGACAGCATCTGGTCACTAAAGGAGCACTGTGGGGAAACCTTGGTTCCGAGAGCTGACGTCAAAGGGATCCCGTTCCTTAGGAAATTCTTCATGGTGTGAGGGAGGAGAAAGCACAAGCTGCCCTTGGCCTGAGGACCGTGCTTCTGTGGAGCTACAAGTCAGAGGGAGACACCTCTACAGAAACTCCGTGGAGAAGCCTCTGAAATGACAAATCTTTTACCTCTGCCATTAGGCTCAGGGGCAAACGTGTGAACGTAACTTCTGTTTCCCGTGGGACGACCTCCTACAGAGAGACATTGCCATACTTTGCAGAGGTACGCCACCAGCACGTGGCCAAGTGCCTTTAAAAGAGTTTGCACCGTGTGGGCTTCAGAGCCAAGCCCTTAGAGCGCGTTATTTGAACCCCTGTGCAAGTCGGGTACCACAGGTCTCGCATAGATGACGCTATGTTCTCGAACCAAGGAGTATGTGGTTCCTTCAGGGAAAGCCACATGGTATACCATGCATCCGCCCAGCCAACCTCAGTCATGAGCCTTTCTGAGCAGGGGAGCAACTCGTCTCCCGTACCAGGGGAAAGGCCTCCTTTGCAGTGGGCTTGAGGCCACAGTGGCAAGAAGTGTTTGTAGCGTTCCCTCGTGTGATCGGAAGTGATCTGTGTGAACACAGGTCACCTTAAGCCTCACTCCAAGGACTTTCTGCAGTCAAGGAACAAACACCAACCCAGGATTTCTTTCTCGCACACGGCAATACACAAACCCCGGAATTCCATGTAGGAGCAGCACCCTGCAACTTGTTTTGGGAAGCCTTTCTCGTCCCGTCCACCTGAGCACCCTTTGCTACGCTGCAATTGCAAGAAGCGTGTAAAATGATGATAGGTTTTCACTCACAGCACTCTTCACCGCATGGGACACTGCCCTCGTTATAACCTCCAGTGTTGAAGGAACCCTCTTGGGTGAAACGCTTGCAGACCCATCCGTCTCCGCTGGGCTTGGCATCGGAAGTCTGCAGGGATTCTTTGGGATGTGTGTCCACCTGGTTTCTCCTGCTCTCCTCTGTATGAGGCTCTGTGCTAGCAAAGGGTTTTAAGGGTGCCGATGCACCACAGTGCCAGACAATATCTGGGACCAAAGACACTATGTGCTGGCCCGACCTCGCTCCTGTTCCCAGTACACTGAAGGACAACTGCATAGGAAATTTTCTTCATCTAGCCTGTCAGGTACACATCCCCTTTACCCTGTGAGCAACTCCCTTCCTGTGCAGTCTGCAGGGCTGTCATTCCATATCAGCTTGAGAAACACGGAACGAAGCACTGTTTGCACACACTTGTGCTTTGCGTGTTGAGAAAAGGTGCGCAAACCTTTCAGCACCTGCTTGGAGCAAGCTGGATGAGAACTGGCCAATCCCGAAAGAATTGTGGGTACCCCATGGTTTTCCTCTAGCTCGTCAGTTGCAGCTGCACATCCCGTCTGGGACGAGCCTGCTCGTGCCTCCGGCCAAGGCTTCTTTTATTCTATTTCGAATATGGAACACAGACCTCATGGCAGCATTAAGGCATCTCTGCGAAATTGCTCTTTCCAGCTCTCCAAGATCCCCGAATTCCATGTAGGAGCAGCACCCTTCAACTTGTTGAGGGAAAGCTTCCCCGTCCCGTCCACCTGAGCACCCTTTGCCACATCCACTTCCACGAATCATGTACAAATGATACGCTTCTCACTCACAGCAATCTTCACCGCAGGCGTCCCTGCACTTGGAATGACCGCTGGTGTTGCAGGAACTCTCTCGGGTGAAACGCTTGCAGACGCGTCCGACTCCACAGGGCTGGTACTGGAAATCTGAAAATCTTCCTTGTGATGTGCGTCCACCTGATGGCTACTGCTATTCTTTTTATATGACTCTATGTTAGCCAAGCGTTTTAAGGGATCTGGTGCACCACAGTGCCAGATGATGTCTGGGAACAAAGACACCAGAGGCTCTACCGACCTGGGTCTTGTTCCCAGCACACTGAATGACAACTGCATAGGAAATTTCCTTCATCTAGCCTGTCAGTTACACATCTCATTTCCCCTGTTAGAAACTCCCTTCCTCTGCAGTCTGAAAGGCTCTCATTCCAAATCACCTTGAGAAACGCAGAGCGTAGCACTGTGAGAACGACATCGTGGTTGGTGAGTTGAGAAAAGGGGCGCAAACCTTTCAGAACCTGCTTGGAAGAAGCTGGATGAGAGCTGGCCGCTCCCAAAGAGTTGTGGGTATCACATTGCTCTCCTCTAGCTCGTCAGTTGCACGTGCACATCCCGTGTGGGGCCAGCCTGGCCGTGCTTTCCGCCCATGGCTTCTTTACTCCGTTTCGAATACGGAACACAGAGATCGGGGCAGCATGAAGGCAGCTCTGCGAAAGCGCTATTTCCACGTCTCCAAAATAATTGGCTCCTGGTCTTGAACTCCGTGGCAAAACTCCACACCCAGAAAGGGCAAGGGGCGTAACACAACTTTCACCTAGCTAGAAGGGCACATAACCATTTCCCATAAGGGCGATATATTTACCAGGCCACCAGTAAGGTTTTGCCAGACACGTGGCTTCACACAGCCTGCCAGGCGCAGGGCCACATGCCCGTTACCGATACGTGCGGTTCGGTTATGTAGCTGAAACCACCTGGTGGATGACACATTCAGTATGGGACCACTGCAGGCATTCTTATTAGTGTGCATCACGTTTCTATCCTCTAGCCCATAACGGACTTCTGCATTCCTTCTCGGAGCAACACGTTCCTACATGCCCTCTGTGGAGAGGCATGAGCCTCGTTCCGCCCCTGGGACTTGAGCCCACTTTGCTAGCTTCGCTCAGCTTCTAAAGACCAAAGAGATAGAGTGTCTGTGTATGGAAGTTTCGAAAGGAATCGCTTCAAGTGTCCCACAAGAGGGACAGCATCTGGTCACTAAAGGAGCACTGTGGGGAAACCTTGGTTCCGAGAGCTGACGTCAAAGGGATCCCGTTCCTTAGGAAATTCTTCATGGTGTGAGGGAGGAGAAAGCACAAGCTGCCCTTGGCCTGAGGACCGTGCTTCTGTGGAGCTACAAGTCAGAGGGAGACACCTCTACAGAAACTCCGTGGAGAAGCCTCTGAAATGACAAATCTTTTACCTCTGCCATTAGGCTCAGGGGCAAACGTGTGAACGTAACTTCTGTTTCCCGTGGGACGACCTCCTACAGAGAGACATTGCCATACTTTGCAGAGGTACGCCACCAGCACGTGGCCAAGTGCCTTTAAAAGAGTTTGCACCGTGTGGGCTTCAGAGCCAAGCCCTTAGAGCGCGTTATTTGAACCCCTGTGCAAGTCGGGTACCACAGGTCTCGCATAGATGACGCTATGTTCTCGAACCAAGGAGTATGTGGTTCCTTCAGGGAAAGCCACATGGTATACCATGCATCCGCCCAGCCAACCTCAGTCATGAGCCTTTCTGAGCAGGGGAGCAACTCGTCTCCCGTACCAGGGGAAAGGCCTCCTTTGCAGTGGGCTTGAGGCCACAGTGGCAAGAAGTGTTTGTAGCGTTCCCTCGTGTGATCGGAAGTGATCTGTGTGAACACAGGTCACCTTAAGCCTCACTCCAAGGACTTTCTGCAGTCAAGGAACAAACACCAACCCAGGATTTCTTTCTCGCACACGGCAATACACAAACCCCGGAATTCCATGTAGGAGCAGCACCCTGCAACTTGTTTTGGGAAGCCTTTCTCGTCCCGTCCACCTGAGCACCCTTTGCTACGCTGCAATTGCAAGAAGCGTGTAAAATGATGATAGGTTTTCACTCACAGCACTCTTCACCGCATGGGACACTGCCCTCGTTATAACCTCCAGTGTTGAAGGAACCCTCTTGGGTGAAACGCTTGCAGACCCATCCGTCTCCGCTGGGCTTGGCATCGGAAGTCTGCAGGGATTCTTTGGGATGTGTGTCCACCTGGTTTCTCCTGCTCTCCTCTGTATGAGGCTCTGTGCTAGCAAAGGGTTTTAAGGGTGCCGATGCACCACAGTGCCAGACAATATCTGGGACCAAAGACACTATGTGCTGGCCCGACCTCGCTCCTGTTCCCAGTACACTGAAGGACAACTGCATAGGAAATTTTCTTCATCTAGCCTGTCAGGTACACATCCCCTTTACCCTGTGAGCAACTCCCTTCCTGTGCAGTCTGCAGGGCTGTCATTCCATATCAGCTTGAGAAACACGGAACGAAGCACTGTTTGCACACACTTGTGCTTTGCGTGTTGAGAAAAGGTGCGCAAACCTTTCAGCACCTGCTTGGAGCAAGCTGGATGAGAACTGGCCAATCCCGAAAGAATTGTGGGTACCCCATGGTTTTCCTCTAGCTCGTCAGTTGCAGCTGCACATCCCGTCTGGGACGAGCCTGCTCGTGCCTCCGGCCAAGGCTTCTTTTATTCTATTTCGAATATGGAACACAGACCTCATGGCAGCATTAAGGCATCTCTGCGAAATTGCTCTTTCCAGCTCTCCAAGATCCCCGAATTCCATGTAGGAGCAGCACCCTTCAACTTGTTGAGGGAAAGCTTCCCCGTCCCGTCCACCTGAGCACCCTTTGCCACATCCACTTCCACGAATCATGTACAAATGATACGCTTCTCACTCACAGCAATCTTCACCGCAGGCGTCCCTGCACTTGGAATGACCGCTGGTGTTGCAGGAACTCTCTCGGGTGAAACGCTTGCAGACGCGTCCGACTCCACAGGGCTGGTACTGGAAATCTGAAAATCTTCCTTGTGATGTGCGTCCACCTGATGGCTACTGCTATTCTTTTTATATGACTCTATGTTAGCCAAGCGTTTTAAGGGATCTGGTGCACCACAGTGCCAGATGATGTCTGGGAACAAAGACACCAGAGGCTCTACCGACCTGGGTCTTGTTCCCAGCACACTGAATGACAACTGCATAGGAAATTTCCTTCATCTAGCCTGTCAGTTACACATCTCATTTCCCCTGTTAGAAACTCCCTTCCTCTGCAGTCTGAAAGGCTCTCATTCCAAATCACCTTGAGAAACGCAGAGCGTAGCACTGTGAGAACGACATCGTGGTTGGTGAGTTGAGAAAAGGGGCGCAAACCTTTCAGAACCTGCTTGGAAGAAGCTGGATGAGAGCTGGCCGCTCCCAAAGAGTTGTGGGTATCACATTGCTCTCCTCTAGCTCGTCAGTTGCACGTGCACATCCCGTGTGGGGCCAGCCTGGCCGTGCTTTCCGCCCATGGCTTCTTTACTCCGTTTCGAATACGGAACACAGAGATCGGGGCAGCATGAAGGCAGCTCTGCGAAAGCGCTATTTCCACGTCTCCAAAATAATTGGCTCCTGGTCTTGAACTCCGTGGCAAAACTCCACACCCAGAAAGGGCAAGGGGCGTAACACAACTTTCACCTAGCTAGAAGGGCACATAACCATTTCCCATAAGGGCGATATATTTACCAGGCCACCAGTAAGGTTTTGCCAGACACGTGGCTTCACACAGCCTGCCAGGCGCAGGGCCACATGCCCGTTACCGATACGTGCGGTTCGGTTATGTAGCTGAAACCACCTGGTGGATGACACATTCAGTATGGGACCACTGCAGGCATTCTTATTAGTGTGCATCACGTTTCTATCCTCTAGCCCATAACGGACTTCTGCATTCCTTCTCGGAGCAACACGTTCCTACATGCCCTCTGTGGAGAGGCATGAGCCTCGTTCCGCCCCTGGGACTTGAGCCCACTTTGCTAGCTTCGCTCAGCTTCTAAAGACCAAAGAGATAGAGTGTCTGTGTATGGAAGTTTCGAAAGGAATCGCTTCA
Organism: Balaenoptera ricei; assembly: GCF_028023285.1. Lineage (NCBI taxonomy): Eukaryota > Metazoa > Chordata > Mammalia > Artiodactyla > Balaenopteridae > Balaenoptera > Balaenoptera ricei. The sequence goes on from NC_082660.1 coordinate 53,738,510, forward strand.
AGTGTCCCACAAGAGGGACAGCATCTGGTCACTAAAGGAGCACTGTGGGGAAACCTTGGTTCCGAGAGCTGACGTCAAAGGGATCCCGTTCCTTAGGAAATTCTTCATGGTGTGAGGGAGGAGAAAGCACAAGCTGCCCTTGGCCTGAGGACCGTGCTTCTGTGGAGCTACAAGTCAGAGGGAGACACCTCTACAGAAACTCCGTGGAGAAGCCTCTGAAATGACAAATCTTTTACCTCTGCCATTAGGCTCAGGGGCAAACGTGTGAACGTAACTTCTGTTTCCCGTGGGACGACCTCCTACAGAGAGACATTGCCATACTTTGCAGAGGTACGCCACCAGCACGTGGCCAAGTGCCTTTAAAAGAGTTTGCACCGTGTGGGCTTCAGAGCCAAGCCCTTAGAGCGCGTTATTTGAACCCCTGTGCAAGTCGGGTACCACAGGTCTCGCATAGATGACGCTATGTTCTCGAACCAAGGAGTATGTGGTTCCTTCAGGGAAAGCCACATGGTATACCATGCATCCGCCCAGCCAACCTCAGTCATGAGCCTTTCTGAGCAGGGGAGCAACTCGTCTCCCGTACCAGGGGAAAGGCCTCCTTTGCAGTGGGCTTGAGGCCACAGTGGCAAGAAGTGTTTGTAGCGTTCCCTCGTGTGATCGGAAGTGATCTGTGTGAACACAGGTCACCTTAAGCCTCACTCCAAGGACTTTCTGCAGTCAAGGAACAAACACCAACCCAGGATTTCTTTCTCGCACACGGCAATACACAAACCCCGGAATTCCATGTAGGAGCAGCACCCTGCAACTTGTTTTGGGAAGCCTTTCTCGTCCCGTCCACCTGAGCACCCTTTGCTACGCTGCAATTGCAAGAAGCGTGTAAAATGATGATAGGTTTTCACTCACAGCACTCTTCACCGCATGGGACACTGCCCTCGTTATAACCTCCAGTGTTGAAGGAACCCTCTTGGGTGAAACGCTTGCAGACCCATCCGTCTCCGCTGGGCTTGGCATCGGAAGTCTGCAGGGATTCTTTGGGATGTGTGTCCACCTGGTTTCTCCTGCTCTCCTCTGTATGAGGCTCTGTGCTAGCAAAGGGTTTTAAGGGTGCCGATGCACCACAGTGCCAGACAATATCTGGGACCAAAGACACTATGTGCTGGCCCGACCTCGCTCCTGTTCCCAGTACACTGAAGGACAACTGCATAGGAAATTTTCTTCATCTAGCCTGTCAGGTACACATCCCCTTTACCCTGTGAGCAACTCCCTTCCTGTGCAGTCTGCAGGGCTGTCATTCCATATCAGCTTGAGAAACACGGAACGAAGCACTGTTTGCACACACTTGTGCTTTGCGTGTTGAGAAAAGGTGCGCAAACCTTTCAGCACCTGCTTGGAGCAAGCTGGATGAGAACTGGCCAATCCCGAAAGAATTGTGGGTACCCCATGGTTTTCCTCTAGCTCGTCAGTTGCAGGTGCACATCCCGTCTGGGACGAGCCTGCTCGTGCCTCCGGCCAAGGCTTCTTTTATTCTATTTCGAATATGGAACACAGACCTCATGGCAGCATTAAGGCATCTCTGCGAAATTGCTCTTTCCAGCTCTCCAAGATCCCCGAATTCCATGTAGGAGCAGCACCCTTCAACTTGTTGAGGGAAAGCTTCCCCGTCCCGTCCACCTGAGCACCCTTTGCCACATCCACTTCCACGAATCATGTACAAATGATACGCTTCTCACTCACAGCAATCTTCACCGCAGGCGTCCCTGCACTTGGAATGACCGCTGGTGTTGCAGGAACTCTCTCGGGTGAAACGCTTGCAGACGCGTCCGACTCCACAGGGCTGGTACTGGAAATCTGAAAATCTTCCTTGTGATGTGCGTCCACCTGATGGCTACTGCTATTCTTTTTATATGACTCTATGTTAGCCAAGCGTTTTAAGGGATCTGGTGCACCACAGTGCCAGATGATGTCTGGGAACAAAGACACCAGAGGCTCTACCGACCTGGGTCTTGTTCCCAGCACACTGAATGACAACTGCATAGGAAATTTCCTTCATCTAGCCTGTCAGTTACACATCTCATTTCCCCTGTTAGAAACTCCCTTCCTCTGCAGTCTGAAAGGCTCTCATTCCAAATCACCTTGAGAAACGCAGAGCGTAGCACTGTGAGAACGACATCGTGGTTGGTGAGTTGAGAAAAGGGGCGCAAACCTTTCAGAACCTGCTTGGAAGAAGCTGGATGAGAGCTGGCCGCTCCCAAAGAGTTGTGGGTATCACATTGCTCTCCTCTAGCTCGTCAGTTGCACGTGCACATCCCGTGTGGGGCCAGCCTGGCCGTGCTTTCCGCCCATGGCTTCTTTACTCCGTTTCGAATACGGAACACAGAGATCGGGGCAGCATGAAGGCAGCTCTGCGAAAGCGCTATTTCCACGTCTCCAAAATAATTGGCTCCTGGTCTTGAACTCCGTGGCAAAACTCCGCACCCAGAAAGGGCAAGGGGCGTAACACAACTTTCACCTAGCTAGAAGGGCACATAACCATTTCCCATAAGGGCGATGTATTTACCAGGCCACCAGTAAGGTTTTGCCAGACACGTGGCTTCACACAGCCTGCCAGGCGCAGGGCCACATGCCCGTTACCGATACGTGCGGTTCGGTTATGTAGCTGAAACCACCTGGTGGATGACACATTCAGTATGGGACCACTGCAGGCATTCTTATTAGTGTGCATCACGTTTCTATCCTCTAGCCCATAACGGACTTCTGCATTCCTTCTCGGAGCAACACGTTTCTACATGCCCTCTGTGGAGAGGCATGAGCCTCGTTCCGCCCCTGGGACTTGAGCCCACTTTGCTAGCTTCGCTCAGCTTCTAAAGACCAAAGAGATAGAGTGTCTGTGTATGGAAGTTTCGAAAGGAATCGCTTCAAGTGTCCCACGAGAGGGACAGCATCTGGTCACTAAAGGAGCACTGTGGGGAAACCTTGGTTCCGAGAGCTGACGTCAAAGGGATCCCGTTCCTTAGGAAATTCTTCATGGTGTGAGGGAGGAGAAAGCACAAGCTGCCCTTGGCCTGAGGACCGTGCTTCTGTGGAGCTACAAGTCAGAGGGAGACACCTCTACAGAAACTCCGTGGAGAAGCCTCTGAAATGACAAATCTTTTACCTCTGCCATTAGGCTCAGGGGCAAACGTGTGAACGTAACTTCTGTTTCCCGTGGGACGACCTCCTACAGAGAGACATTGCCATACTTTGCAGAGGTACGCCACCAGCACGTGGCCAAGTGCCTTTAAAAGAGTTTGCACCGTGTGGGCTTCAGAGCCAAGCCCTTAGAGCGCGTTATTTGAACCCCTGTGCAAGTCGGGTACCACAGGTCTCGCATAGATGACGCTATGTTCTCGAACCAAGGAGTATGTGGTTCCTTCAGGGAAAGCCACATGGTATACCATGCATCCGCCCAGCCAACCTCAGTCATGAGCCTTTCTGAGCAGGGGAGCAACTCGTCTCCCGTACCAGGGGAAAGGCCTCCTTTGCAGTGGGCTTGAGGCCACAGTGGCAAGAAGTGTTTGTAGCGTTCCCTCGTGTGATCGGAAGTGATCTGTGTGAACACAGGTCACCTTAAGCCTCACTCCAAGGACTTTCTGCAGTCAAGGAACAAACACCAACCCAGGATTTCTTTCTCGCACACGGCAATACACAAACCCCGGAATTCCATGTAGGAGCAGCACCCTGCAACTTGTTTTGGGAAGCCTTTCTCGTCCCGTCCACCTGAGCACCCTTTGCTACGCTGCAATTGCAAGAAGCGTGTAAAATGATGATAGGTTTTCACTCACAGCACTCTTCACCGCATGGGACACTGCCCTCGTTATAACCTCCAGTGTTGAAGGAACCCTCTTGGGTGAAACGCTTGCAGACCCATCCGTCTCCGCTGGGCTTGGCATCGGAAGTCTGCAGGGATTCTTTGGGATGTGTGTCCACCTGGTTTCTCCTGCTCTCCTCTGTATGAGGCTCTGTGCTAGCAAAGGGTTTTAAGGGTGCCGATGCACCACAGTGCCAGACAATATCTGGGACCAAAGACACTATGTGCTGGCCCGACCTCGCTCCTGTTCCCAGTACACTGAAGGACAACTGCATAGGAAATTTTCTTCATCTAGCCTGTCAGGTACACATCCCCTTTACCCTGTGAGCAACTCCCTTCCTGTGCAGTCTGCAGGGCTGTCATTCCATATCAGCTTGAGAAACACGGAACGAAGCACTGTTTGCACACACTTGTGCTTTGCGTGTTGAGAAAAGGTGCGCAAACCTTTCAGCACCTGCTTGGAGCAAGCTGGATGAGAACTGGCCAATCCCGAAAGAATTGTGGGTACCCCATGGTTTTCCTCTAGCTCGTCAGTTGCAGGTGCACATCCCGTCTGGGACGAGCCTGCTCGTGCCTCCGGCCAAGGCTTCTTTTATTCTATTTCGAATATGGAACACAGACCTCATGGCAGCATTAAGGCATCTCTGCGAAATTGCTCTTTCCAGCTCTCCAAGATCCCCGAATTCCATGTAGGAGCAGCACCCTTCAACTTGTTGAGGGAAAGCTTCCCCGTCCCGTCCACCTGAGCACCCTTTGCCACATCCACTTCCACGAATCATGTACAAATGATACGCTTCTCACTCACAGCAATCTTCACCGCAGGCGTCCCTGCACTTGGAATGACCGCTGGTGTTGCAGGAACTCTCTCGGGTGAAACGCTTGCAGACGCGTCCGACTCCACAGGGCTGGTACTGGAAATCTGAAAATCTTCCTTGTGATGTGCGTCCACCTGATGGCTACTGCTATTCTTTTTATATGACTCTATGTTAGCCAAGCGTTTTAAGGGATCTGGTGCACCACAGTGCCAGATGATGTCTGGGAACAAAGACACCAGAGGCTCTACCGACCTGGGTCTTGTTCCCAGCACACTGAATGACAACTGCATAGGAAATTTCCTTCATCTAGCCTGTCAGTTACACATCTCATTTCCCCTGTTAGAAACTCCCTTCCTCTGCAGTCTGAAAGGCTCTCATTCCAAATCACCTTGAGAAACGCAGAGCGTAGCACTGTGAGAACGACATCGTGGTTGGTGAGTTGAGAAAAGGGGCGCAAACCTTTCAGAACCTGCTTGGAAGAAGCTGGATGAGAGCTGGCCGCTCCCAAAGAGTTGTGGGTATCACATTGCTCTCCTCTAGCTCGTCAGTTGCACGTGCACATCCCGTGTGGGGCCAGCCTGGCCGTGCTTTCCGCCCATGGCTTCTTTACTCCGTTTCGAATACGGAACACAGAGATCGGGGCAGCATGAAGGCAGCTCTGCGAAAGCGCTATTTCCACGTCTCCAAAATAATTGGCTCCTGGTCTTGAACTCCGTGGCAAAACTCCGCACCCAGAAAGGGCAAGGGGCGTAACACAACTTTCACCTAGCTAGAAGGGCACATAACCATTTCCCATAAGGGCGATGTATTTACCAGGCCACCAGTAAGGTTTTGCCAGACACGTGGCTTCACACAGCCTGCCAGGCGCAGGGCCACATGCCCGTTACCGATACGTGCGGTTCGGTTATGTAGCTGAAACCACCTGGTGGATGACACATTCAGTATGGGACCACTGCAGGCATTCTTATTAGTGTGCATCACGTTTCTATCCTCTAGCCCATAACGGACTTCTGCATTCCTTCTCGGAGCAACACGTTCCTACATGCCCTCTGTGGAGAGGCATGAGCCTCGTTCCGCCCCTGGGACTTGAGCCCACTTTGCTAGCTTCGCTCAGCTTCTAAAGACCAAAGAGATAGAGTGTCTGTGTATGGAAGTTTCGAAAGGAATCGCTTCAAGTGTCCCACGAGAGGGACAGCATCTGGTCACTAAAGGAGCACTGTGGGGAAACCTTGGTTCCGAGAGCTGACGTCAAAGGGATCCCGTTCCTTAGGAAATTCTTCATGGTGTGAGGGAGGAGAAAGCACAAGCTGCCCTTGGCCTGAGGACCGTGCTTCTGTGGAGCTACAAGTCAGAGGGAGACACCTCTACAGAAACTCCGTGGAGAAGCCTCTGAAATGACAAATCTTTTACCTCTGCCATTAGGCTCAGGGGCAAACGTGTGAACGTAACTTCTGTTTCCCGTGGGACGACCTCCTACAGAGAGACATTGCCATACTTTGCAGAGGTACGCCACCAGCACGTGGCCAAGTGCCTTTAAAAGAGTTTGCACCGTGTGGGCTTCAGAGCCAAGCCCTTAGAGCGCGTTATTTGAACCCCTGTGCAAGTCGGGTACCACAGGTCTCGCATAGATGACGCTATGTTCTCGAACCAAGGAGTATGTGGTTCCTTCAGGGAAAGCCACATGGTATACCATGCATCCGCCCAGCCAACCTCAGTCATGAGCCTTTCTGAGCAGGGGAGCAACTCGTCTCCCGTACCAGGGGAAAGGCCTCCTTTGCAGTGGGCTTGAGGCCACAGTGGCAAGAAGTGTTTGTAGCGTTCCCTCGTGTGATCGGAAGTGATCTGTGTGAACACAGGTCACCTTAAGCCTCACTCCAAGGACTTTCTGCAGTCAAGGAACAAACACCAACCCAGGATTTCTTTCTCGCACACGGCAATACACAAACCCCGGAATTCCATGTAGGAGCAGCACCCTGCAACTTGTTTTGGGAAGCCTTTCTCGTCCCGTCCACCTGAGCACCCTTTGCTACGCTGCAATTGCAAGAAGCGTGTAAAATGATGATAGGTTTTCACTCACAGCACTCTTCACCGCATGGGACACTGCCCTCGTTATAACCTCCAGTGTTGAAGGAACCCTCTTGGGTGAAACGCTTGCAGACCCATCCGTCTCCGCTGGGCTTGGCATCGGAAGTCTGCAGGGATTCTTTGGGATGTGTGTCCACCTGGTTTCTCCTGCTCTCCTCTGTATGAGGCTCTGTGCTAGCAAAGGGTTTTAAGGGTGCCGATGCACCACAGTGCCAGACAATATCTGGGACCAAAGACACTATGTGCTGGCCCGACCTCGCTCCTGTTCCCAGTACACTGAAGGACAACTGCATAGGAAATTTTCTTCATCTAGCCTGTCAGGTACACATCCCCTTTACCCTGTGAGCAACTCCCTTCCTGTGCAGTCTGCAGGGCTGTCATTCCATATCAGCTTGAGAAACACGGAACGAAGCACTGTTTGCACACACTTGTGCTTTGCGTGTTGAGAAAAGGTGCGCAAACCTTTCAGCACCTGCTTGGAGCAAGCTGGATGAGAACTGGCCAATCCCGAAAGAATTGTGGGTACCCCATGGTTTTCCTCTAGCTCGTCAGTTGCAGGTGCACATCCCGTCTGGGACGAGCCTGCTCGTGCCTCCGGCCAAGGCTTCTTTTATTCTATTTCGAATATGGAACACAGACCTCATGGCAGCATTAAGGCATCTCTGCGAAATTGCTCTTTCCAGCTCTCCAAGATCCCCGAATTCCATGTAGGAGCAGCACCCTTCAACTTGTTGAGGGAAAGCTTCCCCGTCCCGTCCACCTGAGCACCCTTTGCCACATCCACTTCCACGAATCATGTACAAATGATACGCTTCTCACTCACAGCAATCTTCACCGCAGGCGTCCCTGCACTTGGAATGACCGCTGGTGTTGCAGGAACTCTCTCGGGTGAAACGCTTGCAGACGCGTCCGACTCCACAGGGCTGGTACTGGAAATCTGAAAATCTTCCTTGTGATGTGCGTCCACCTGATGGCTACTGCTATTCTTTTTATATGACTCTATGTTAGCCAAGCGTTTTAAGGGATCTGGTGCACCACAGTGCCAGATGATGTCTGGGAACAAAGACACCAGAGGCTCTACCGACCTGGGTCTTGTTCCCAGCACACTGAATGACAACTGCATAGGAAATTTCCTTCATCTAGCCTGTCAGTTACACATCTCATTTCCCCTGTTAGAAACTCCCTTCCTCTGCAGTCTGAAAGGCTCTCATTCCAAATCACCTTGAGAAACGCAGAGCGTAGCACTGTGAGAACGACATCGTGGTTGGTGAGTTGAGAAAAGGGGCGCAAACCTTTCAGAACCTGCTTGGAAGAAGCTGGATGAGAGCTGGCCGCTCCCAAAGAGTTGTGGGTATCACATTGCTCTCCTCTAGCTCGTCAGTTGCACGTGCACATCCCGTGTGGGGCCAGCCTGGCCGTGCTTTCCGCCCATGGCTTCTTTACTCCGTTTCGAATACGGAACACAGAGATCGGGGCAGCATGAAGGCAGCTCTGCGAAAGCGCTATTTCCACGTCTCCAAAATAATTGGCTCCTGGTCTTGAACTCCGTGGCAAAACTCCGCACCCAGAAAGGGCAAGGGGCGTAACACAACTTTCACCTAGCTAGAAGGGCACATAACCATTTCCCATAAGGGCGATGTATTTACCAGGCCACCAGTAAGGTTTTGCCAGACACGTGGCTTCACACAGCCTGCCAGGCGCAGGGCCACATGCCCGTTACCGATACGTGCGGTTCGGTTATGTAGCTGAAACCACCTGGTGGATGACACATTCAGTATGGGACCACTGCAGGCATTCTTATTAGTGTGCATCACGTTTCTATCCTCTAGCCCATAACGGACTTCTGCATTCCTTCTCGGAGCAACACGTTTCTACATGCCCTCTGTGGAGAGGCATGAGCCTCGTTCCGCCCCTGGGACTTGAGCCCACTTTGCTAGCTTCGCTCAGCTTCTAAAGACCAAAGAGATAGAGTGTCTGTGTATGGAAGTTTCGAAAGGAATCGCTTCAAGTGTCCCACGAGAGGGACAGCATCTGGTCACTAAAGGAGCACTGTGGGGAAACCTTGGTTCCGAGAGCTGACGTCAAAGGGATCCCGTTCCTTAGGAAATTCTTCATGGTGTGAGGGAGGAGAAAGCACAAGCTGCCCTTGGCCTGAGGACCGTGCTTCTGTGGAGCTACAAGTCAGAGGGAGACACCTCTACAGAAACTCCGTGGAGAAGCCTCTGAAATGACAAATCTTTTACCTCTGCCATTAGGCTCAGGGGCAAACGTGTGAACGTAACTTCTGTTTCCCGTGGGACGACCTCCTACAGAGAGACATTGCCATACTTTGCAGAGGTACGCCACCAGCACGTGGCCAAGTGCCTTTAAAAGAGTTTGCACCGTGTGGGCTTCAGAGCCAAGCCCTTAGAGCGCGTTATTTGAACCCCTGTGCAAGTCGGGTACCACAGGTCTCGCATAGATGACGCTATGTTCTCGAACCAAGGAGTATGTGGTTCCTTCAGGGAAAGCCACATGGTATACCATGCATCCGCCCAGCCAACCTCAGTCATGAGCCTTTCTGAGCAGGGGAGCAACTCGTCTCCCGTACCAGGGGAAAGGCCTCCTTTGCAGTGGGCTTGAGGCCACAGTGGCAAGAAGTGTTTGTAGCGTTCCCTCGTGTGATCGGAAGTGATCTGTGTGAACACAGGTCACCTTAAGCCTCACTCCAAGGACTTTCTGCAGTCAAGGAACAAACACCAACCCAGGATTTCTTTCTCGCACACGGCAATACACAAACCCCGGAATTCCATGTAGGAGCAGCACCCTGCAACTTGTTTTGGGAAGCCTTTCTCGTCCCGTCCACCTGAGCACCCTTTGCTACGCTGCAATTGCAAGAAGCGTGTAAAATGATGATAGGTTTTCACTCACAGCACTCTTCACCGCATGGGACACTGCCCTCGTTATAACCTCCAGTGTTGAAGGAACCCTCTTGGGTGAAACGCTTGCAGACCCATCCGTCTCCGCTGGGCTTGGCATCGGAAGTCTGCAGGGATTCTTTGGGATGTGTGTCCACCTGGTTTCTCCTGCTCTCCTCTGTATGAGGCTCTGTGCTAGCAAAGGGTTTTAAGGGTGCCGATGCACCACAGTGCCAGACAATATCTGGGACCAAAGACACTATGTGCTGGCCCGACCTCGCTCCTGTTCCCAGTACACTGAAGGACAACTGCATAGGAAATTTTCTTCATCTAGCCTGTCAGGTACACATCCCCTTTACCCTGTGAGCAACTCCCTTCCTGTGCAGTCTGCAGGGCTGTCATTCCATATCAGCTTGAGAAACACGGAACGAAGCACTGTTTGCACACACTTGTGCTTTGCGTGTTGAGAAAAGGTGCGCAAACCTTTCAGCACCTGCTTGGAGCAAGCTGGATGAGAACTGGCCAATCCCGAAAGAATTGTGGGTACCCCATGGTTTTCCTCTAGCTCGTCAGTTGCAGGTGCACATCCCGTCTGGGACGAGCCTGCTCGTGCCTCCGGCCAAGGCTTCTTTTATTCTATTTCGAATATGGAACACAGACCTCATGGCAGCATTAAGGCATCTCTGCGAAATTGCTCTTTCCAGCTCTCCAAGATCCCCGAATTCCATGTAGGAGCAGCACCCTTCAACTTGTTGAGGGAAAGCTTCCCCGTCCCGTCCACCTGAGCACCCTTTGCCACATCCACTTCCACGAATCATGTACAAATGATACGCTTCTCACTCACAGCAATCTTCACCGCAGGCGTCCCTGCACTTGGAATGACCGCTGGTGTTGCAGGAACTCTCTCGGGTGAAACGCTTGCAGACGCGTCCGACTCCACAGGGCTGGTACTGGAAATCTGAAAATCTTCCTTGTGATGTGCGTCCACCTGATGGCTACTGCTATTCTTTTTATATGACTCTATGTTAGCCAAGCGTTTTAAGGGATCTGGTGCACCACAGTGCCAGATGATGTCTGGGAACAAAGACACCAGAGGCTCTACCGACCTGGGTCTTGTTCCCAGCACACTGAATGACAACTGCATAGGAAATTTCCTTCATCTAGCCTGTCAGTTACACATCTCATTTCCCCTGTTAGAAACTCCCTTCCTCTGCAGTCTGAAAGGCTCTCATTCCAAATCACCTTGAGAAACGCAGAGCGTAGCACTGTGAGAACGACATCGTGGTTGGTGAGTTGAGAAAAGGGGCGCAAACCTTTCAGAACCTGCTTGGAAGAAGCTGGATGAGAGCTGGCCGCTCCCAAAGAGTTGTGGGTATCACATTGCTCTCCTCTAGCTCGTCAGTTGCACGTGCACATCCCGTGTGGGGCCAGCCTGGCCGTGCTTTCCGCCCATGGCTTCTTTACTCCGTTTCGAATACGGAACACAGAGATCGGGGCAGCATGAAGGCAGCTCTGCGAAAGCGCTATTTCCACGTCTCCAAAATAATTGGCTCCTGGTCTTGAACTCCGTGTCAAAACTCCGCACCCAGAAAGGGCAAGGGGCGTAACACAACTTTCACCTAGCTAGAAGGGCACATAACCATTTCCCATAAGGGCGATATATTTACCAGGCCACCAGTAAGGTTTTGCCAGACACGTGGCTTCACACAGCCTGCCAGGCGCAGGGCCACATGCCCGTTACCGATACGTGCGGTTCGGTTATGTAGCTGAAACCACCTGGTGGATGACACATTCAGTATGGGACCACTGCAGGCATTCTTATTAGTGTGCATCACGTTTCTATCCTCTAGCCCATAACGGACTTCTGCATTCCTTCTCGGAGCAACACGTTCCTACATGCCCTCTGTGGAGAGGCATGAGCCTCGTTCCGCCCCTGGGACTTGAGCCCACTTTGCTAGCTTCGCTCAGCTTCTAAAGACCAAAGAGATAGAGTGTCTGTGTATGGAAGTTTCGAAAGGAATCGCTTCAAGTGTCCCACAAGAGGGACAGCATCTGGTCACTAAAGGAGCACTGTGGGGAAACCTTGGTTCCGAGAGCTGACGTCAAAGGGATCCCGTTCCTTAGGAAATTCTTCATGGTGTGAGGGAGGAGAAAGCACAAGCTGCCCTTGGCCTGAGGACCGTGCTTCTGTGGAGCTACAAGTCAGAGGGAGACACCTCTACAGAAACTCCGTGGAGAAGCCTCTGAAATGACAAATCTTTTACCTCTGCCATTAGGCTCAGGGGCAAACGTGTGAACGTAACTTCTGTTTCCCGTGGGACGACCTCCTACAGAGAGACATTGCCATACTTTGCAGAGGTACGCCACCAGCACGTGGCCAAGTGCCTTTAAAAGAGTTTGCACCGTGTGGGCTTCAGAGCCAAGCCCTTAGAGCGCGTTATTTGAACCCCTGTGCAAGTCGGGTACCACAGGTCTCGCATAGATGACGCTATGTTCTCGAACCAAGGAGTATGTGGTTCCTTCAGGGAAAGCCACATGGTATACCATGCATCCGCCCAGCCAACCTCAGTCATGAGCCTTTCTGAGCAGGGGAGCAACTCGTCTCCCGTACCAGGGGAAAGGCCTCCTTTGCAGTGGGCTTGAGGCCACAGTGGCAAGAAGTGTTTGTAGCGTTCCCTCGTGTGATCGGAAGTGATCTGTGTGAACACAGGTCACCTTAAGCCTCACTCCAAGGACTTTCTGCAGTCAAGGAACAAACACCAACCCAGGATTTCTTTCTCGCACACGGCAATACACAAACCCCGGAATTCCATGTAGGAGCAGCACCCTGCAACTTGTTTTGGGAAGCCTTTCTCGTCCCGTCCACCTGGGCACCCTTTGCTACGCTGCAATTGCAAGAAGCGTGTAAAATGATGATAGGTTTTCACTCACAGCACTCTTCACCGCATGGGACACTGCCCTCGTTATAACCTCCAGTGTTGAAGGAACCCTCTTGGGTGAAACGCTTGCAGACCCATCCGTCTCCGCTGGGCTTGGCATCGGAAGTCTGCAGGGATTCTTTGGGATGTGTGTCCACCTGGTTTCTCCTGCTCTCCTCTGTATGAGGCTCTGTGCTAGCAAAGGGTTTTAAGGGTGCCGATGCACCACAGTGCCAGACAATATCTGGGACCAAAGACACTATGTGCTGGCCCGACCTCGCTCCTGTTCCCAGTACACTGAAGGACAACTGCATAGGAAATTTTCTTCATCTAGCCTGTCAGGTACACATCCCCTTTACCCTGTGAGCAACTCCCTTCCTGTGCAGTCTGCAGGGCTGTCATTCCATATCAGCTTGAGAAACACGGAACGAAGCACTGTTTGCACACACTTGTGCTTTGCGTGTTGAGAAAAGGTGCGCAAACCTTTCAGCACCTGCTTGGAGCAAGCTGGATGAGAACTGGCCAATCCCGAAAGAATTGTGGGTACCCCATGGTTTTCCTCTAGCTCGTCAGTTGCAGGTGCACATCCCGTCTGGGACGAGCCTGCTCGTGCCTCCGGCCAAGGCTTCTTTTATTCTATTTCGAATATGGAACACAGACCTCATGGCAGCATTAAGGCATCTCTGCGAAATTGCTCTTTCCAGCTCTCCAAGATCCCCGAATTCCATGTAGGAGCAGCACCCTTCAACTTGTTGAGGGAAAGCTTCCCCGTCCCGTCCACCTGAGCACCCTTTGCCACATCCACTTCCACGAATCATGTACAAATGATACGCTTCTCACTCACAGCAATCTTCACCGCAGGCGTCCCTGCACTTGGAATGACCGCTGGTGTTGCAGGAACTCTCTCGGGTGAAACGCTTGCAGACGCGTCCGACTCCACAGGGCTGGTACTGGAAATCTGAAAATCTTCCTTGTGATGTGCGTCCACCTGATGGCTACTGCTATTCTTTTTATATGACTCTATGTTAGCCAAGCGTTTTAAGGGATCTGGTGCACCACAGTGCCAGATGATGTCTGGGAACAAAGACACCAGAGGCTCTACCGACCTGGGTCTTGTTCCCAGCACACTGAATGACAACTGCATAGGAAATTTCCTTCATCTAGCCTGTCAGTTACACATCTCATTTCCCCTGTTAGAAACTCCCTTCCTCTGCAGTCTGAAAGGCTCTCATTCCAAATCACCTTGAGAAACGCAGAGCGTAGCACTGTGAGAACGACATCGTGGTTGGTGAGTTGAGAAAAGGGGCGCAAACCTTTCAGAACCTGCTTGGAAGAAGCTGGATGAGAGCTGGCCGCTCCCAAAGAGTTGTGGGTATCACATTGCTCTCCTCTAGCTCGTCAGTTGCACGTGCACATCCCGTGTGGGGCCAGCCTGGCCGTGCTTTCCGCCCATGGCTTCTTTACTCCGTTTCGAATACGGAACACAGAGATCGGGGCAGCATGAAGGCAGCTCTGCGAAAGCGCTATTTCCACGTCTCCAAAATAATTGGCTCCTGGTCTTGAACTCCGTGGCAAAACTCCACACCCAGAAAGGGCAAGGGGCGTAACACAACTTTCACCTAGCTAGAAGGGCACATAACCATTTCCCATAAGGGCGATATATTTACCAGGCCACCAGTAAGGTTTTGCCAGACACGTGGCTTCACACAGCCTGCCAGACGCAGGGCCACATGCCCGTTACCGATACGTGCGGTTCGGTTATGTAGCTGAAACCACCTGGTGGATGACACATTCAGTATGGGACCACTGCAGGCATTCTTATTAGTGTGCATCACGTTTCTATCCTCTAGCCCATAACGGACTTCTGCATTCCTTCTCGGAGCAACACGTTCCTACATGCCCTCTGTGGAGAGGCATGAGCCTCGTTCCGCCCCTGGGACTTGAGCCCACTTTGCTAGCTTCGCTCAGCTTCTAAAGACCAAAGAGATAGAGTGTCTGTGTATGGAAGTTTCGAAAGGAATCGCTTCAAGTGTCCCACAAGAGGGACAGCATCTGGTCACTAAAGGAGCACTGTGGGGAAACCTTGGTTCCGAGAGCTGACGTCAAAGGGATCCCGTTCCTTAGGAAATTCTTCATGGTGTGAGGGAGGAGAAAGCACAAGCTGCCCTTGGCCTGAGGACCGTGCTTCTGTGGAGCTACAAGTCAGAGGGAGACACCTCTACAGAAACTCCGTGGAGAAGCCTCTGAAATGACAAATCTTTTACCTCTGCCATTAGGCTCAGGGGCAAACGTGTGAACGTAACTTCTGTTTCCCGTGGGACGACCTCCTACAGAGAGACATTGCCATACTTTGCAGAGGTACGCCACCAGCACGTGGCCAAGTGCCTTTAAAAGAGTTTGCACCGTGTGGGCTTCAGAGCCAAGCCCTTAGAGCGCGTTATTTGAACCCCTGTGCAAGTCGGGTACCACAGGTCTCGCATAGATGACGCTATGTTCTCGAACCAAGGAGTATGTGGTTCCTTCAGGGAAAGCCACATGGTATACCATGCATCCGCCCAGCCAACCTCAGTCATGAGCCTTTCTGAGCAGGGGAGCAACTCGTCTCCCGTACCAGGGGAAAGGCCTCCTTTGCAGTGGGCTTGAGGCCACAGTGGCAAGAAGTGTTTGTAGCGTTCCCTCGTGTGATCGGAAGTGATCTGTGTGAACACAGGTCACCTTAAGCCTCACTCCAAGGACTTTCTGCAGTCAAGGAACAAACACCAACCCAGGATTTCTTTCTCGCACACGGCAATACACAAACCCCGGAATTCCATGTAGGAGCAGCACCCTGCAACTTGTTTTGGGAAGCCTTTCTCGTCCCGTCCACCTGGGCACCCTTTGCTACGCTGCAATTGCAAGAAGCGTGTAAAATGATGATAGGTTTTCACTCACAGCACTCTTCACCGCATGGGACACTGCCCTCGTTATAACCTCCAGTGTTGAAGGAACCCTCTTGGGTGAAACGCTTGCAGACCCATCCGTCTCCGCTGGGCTTGGCATCGGAAGTCTGCAGGGATTCTTTGGGATGTGTGTCCACCTGGTTTCTCCTGCTCTCCTCTGTATGAGGCTCTGTGCTAGCAAAGGGTTTTAAGGGTGCCGATGCACCACAGTGCCAGACAATATCTGGGACCAAAGACACTATGTGCTGGCCCGACCTCGCTCCTGTTCCCAGTACACTGAAGGACAACTGCATAGGAAATTTTCTTCATCTAGCCTGTCAGGTACACATCCCCTTTACCCTGTGAGCAACTCCCTTCCTGTGCAGTCTGCAGGGCTGTCATTCCATATCAGCTTGAGAAACACGGAACGAAGCACTGTTTGCACACACTTGTGCTTTGCGTGTTGAGAAAAGGTGCGCAAACCTTTCAGCACCTGCTTGGAGCAAGCTGGATGAGAACTGGCCAATCCCGAAAGAATTGTGGGTACCCCATGGTTTTCCTCTAGCTCGTCAGTTGCAGGTGCACATCCCGTCTGGGACGAGCCTGCTCGTGCCTCCGGCCAAGGCTTCTTTTATTCTATTTCGAATATGGAACACAGACCTCATGGCAGCATTAAGGCATCTCTGCGAAATTGCTCTTTCCAGCTCTCCAAGATCCCCGAATTCCATGTAGGAGCAGCACCCTTCAACTTGTTGAGGGAAAGCTTCCCCGTCCCGTCCACCTGAGCACCCTTTGCCACATCCACTTCCACGAATCATGTACAAATGATACGCTTCTCACTCACAGCAATCTTCACCGCAGGCGTCCCTGCACTTGGAATGACCGCTGGTGTTGCAGGAACTCTCTCGGGTGAAACGCTTGCAGACGCGTCCGACTCCACAGGGCTGGTACTGGAAATCTGAAAATCTTCCTTGTGATGTGCGTCCACCTGATGGCTACTGCTATTCTTTTTATATGACTCTATGTTAGCCAAGCGTTTTAAGGGATCTGGTGCACCACAGTGCCAGATGATGTCTGGGAACAAAGACACCAGAGGCTCTACCGACCTGGGTCTTGTTCCCAGCACACTGAATGACAACTGCATAGGAAATTTCCTTCATCTAGCCTGTCAGTTACACATCTCATTTCCCCTGTTAGAAACTCCCTTCCTCTGCAGTCTGAAAGGCTCTCATTCCAAATCACCTTGAGAAACGCAGAGCGTAGCACTGTGAGAACGACATCGTGGTTGGTGAGTTGAGAAAAGGGGCGCAAACCTTTCAGAACCTGCTTGGAAGAAGCTGGATGAGAGCTGGCCGCTCCCAAAGAGTTGTGGGTATCACATTGCTCTCCTCTAGCTCGTCAGTTGCACGTGCACATCCCGTGTGGGGCCAGCCTGGCCGTGCTTTCCGCCCATGGCTTCTTTACTCCGTTTCGAATACGGAACACAGAGATCGGGGCAGCATGAAGGCAGCTCTGCGAAAGCGCTATTTCCACGTCTCCAAAATAATTGGCTCCTGGTCTTGAACTCCGTGGCAAAACTCCACACCCAGAAAGGGCAAGGGGCGTAACACAACTTTCACCTAGCTAGAAGGGCACATAACCATTTCCCATAAGGGCGATATATTTACCAGGCCACCAGTAAGGTTTTGCCAGACACGTGGCTTCACACAGCCTGCCAGGCGCAGGGCCACATGCCCGTTACCGATACGTGCGGTTCGGTTATGTAGCTGAAACCACCTGGTGGATGACACATTCAGTATGGGACCACTGCAGGCATTCTTATTAGTGTGCATCACGTTTCTATCCTCTAGCCCATAACGGACTTCTGCATTCCTTCTCGGAGCAACACGTTCCTACATGCCCTCTGTGGAGAGGCATGAGCCTCGTTCCGCCCCTGGGACTTGAGCCCACTTTGCTAGCTTCGCTCAGCTTCTAAAGACCAAAGAGATAGAGTGTCTGTGTATGGAAGTTTCGAAAGGAATCGCTTCAAGTGTCCCACAAGAGGGACAGCATCTGGTCACTAAAGGAGCACTGTGGGGAAACCTTGGTTCCGAGAGCTGACGTCAAAGGGATCCCGTTCCTTAGGAAATTCTTCATGGTGTGAGGGAGGAGAAAGCACAAGCTGCCCTTGGCCTGAGGACCGTGCTTCTGTGGAGCTACAAGTCAGAGGGAGACACCTCTACAGAAACTCCGTGGAGAAGCCTCTGAAATGACAAATCTTTTACCTCTGCCATTAGGCTCAGGGGCAAACGTGTGAACGTAACTTCTGTTTCCCGTGGGACGACCTCCTACAGAGAGACATTGCCATACTTTGCAGAGGTACGCCACCAGCACGTGGCCAAGTGCCTTTAAAAGAGTTTGCACCGTGTGGGCTTCAGAGCCAAGCCCTTAGAGCGCGTTATTTGAACCCCTGTGCAAGTCGGGTACCACAGGTCTCGCATAGATGACGCTATGTTCTCGAACCAAGGAGTATGTGGTTCCTTCAGGGAAAGCCACATGGTATACCATGCATCCGCCCAGCCAACCTCAGTCATGAGCCTTTCTGAGCAGGGGAGCAACTCGTCTCCCGTACCAGGGGAAAGGCCTCCTTTGCAGTGGGCTTGAGGCCACAGTGGCAAGAAGTGTTTGTAGCGTTCCCTCGTGTGATCGGAAGTGATCTGTGTGAACACAGGTCACCTTAAGCCTCACTCCAAGGACTTTCTGCAGTCAAGGAACAAACACCAACCCAGGATTTCTTTCTCGCACACGGCAATACACAAACCCCGGAATTCCATGTAGGAGCAGCACCCTGCAACTTGTTTTGGGAAGCCTTTCTCGTCCCGTCCACCTGGGCACCCTTTGCTACGCTGCAATTGCAAGAAGCGTGTAAAATGATGATAGGTTTTCACTCACAGCACTCTTCACCGCATGGGACACTGCCCTCGTTATAACCTCCAGTGTTGAAGGAACCCTCTTGGGTGAAACGCTTGCAGACCCATCCGTCTCCGCTGGGCTTGGCATCGGAAGTCTGCAGGGATTCTTTGGGATGTGTGTCCACCTGGTTTCTCCTGCTCTCCTCTGTATGAGGCTCTGTGCTAGCAAAGGGTTTTAAGGGTGCCGATGCACCACAGTGCCAGACAATATCTGGGACCAAAGACACTATGTGCTGGCCCGACCTCGCTCCTGTTCCCAGTACACTGAAGGACAACTGCATAGGAAATTTTCTTCATCTAGCCTGTCAGGTACACATCCCCTTTACCCTGTGAGCAACTCCCTTCCTGTGCAGTCTGCAGGGCTGTCATTCCATATCAGCTTGAGAAACACGGAACGAAGCACTGTTTGCACACACTTGTGCTTTGCGTGTTGAGAAAAGGTGCGCAAACCTTTCAGCACCTGCTTGGAGCAAGCTGGATGAGAACTGGCCAATCCCGAAAGAATTGTGGGTACCCCATGGTTTTCCTCTAGCTCGTCAGTTGCAGGTGCACATCCCGTCTGGGACGAGCCTGCTCGTGCCTCCGGCCAAGGCTTCTTTTATTCTATTTCGAATATGGAACACAGACCTCATGGCAGCATTAAGGCATCTCTGCGAAATTGCTCTTTCCAGCTCTCCAAGATCCCCGAATTCCATGTAGGAGCAGCACCCTTCAACTTGTTGAGGGAAAGCTTCCCCGTCCCGTCCACCTGAGCACCCTTTGCCACATCCACTTCCACGAATCATGTACAAATGATACGCTTCTCACTCACAGCAATCTTCACCGCAGGCGTCCCTGCACTTGGAATGACCGCTGGTGTTGCAGGAACTCTCTCGGGTGAAACGCTTGCAGACGCGTCCGACTCCACAGGGCTGGTACTGGAAATCTGAAAATCTTCCTTGTGATGTGCGTCCACCTGATGGCTACTGCTATTCTTTTTATATGACTCTATGTTAGCCAAGCGTTTTAAGGGATCTGGTGCACCACAGTGCCAGATGATGTCTGGGAACAAAGACACCAGAGGCTCTACCGACCTGGGTCTTGTTCCCAGCACACTGAATGACAACTGCATAGGAAATTTCCTTCATCTAGCCTGTCAGTTACACATCTCATTTCCCCTGTTAGAAACTCCCTTCCTCTGCAGTCTGAAAGGCTCTCATTCCAAATCACCTTGAGAAACGCAGAGCGTAGCACTGTGAGAACGACATCGTGGTTGGTGAGTTGAGAAAAGGGGCGCAAACCTTTCAGAACCTGCTTGGAAGAAGCTGGATGAGAGCTGGCCGCTCCCAAAGAGTTGTGGGTATCACATTGCTCTCCTCTAGCTCGTCAGTTGCACGTGCACATCCCGTGTGGGGCCAGCCTGGCCGTGCTTTCCGCCCATGGCTTCTTTACTCCGTTTCGAATACGGAACACAGAGATCGGGGCAGCATGAAGGCAGCTCTGCGAAAGCGCTATTTCCACGTCTCCAAAATAATTGGCTCCTGGTCTTGAACTCCGTGGCAAAACTCCACACCCAGAAAGGGCAAGGGGCGTAACACAACTTTCACCTAGCTAGAAGGGCACATAACCATTTCCCATAAGGGCGATATATTTACCAGGCCACCAGTAAGGTTTTGCCAGACACGTGGCTTCACACAGCCTGCCAGGCGCAGGGCCACATGCCCGTTACCGATACGTGCGGTTCGGTTATGTAGCTGAAACCACCTGGTGGATGACACATTCAGTATGGGACCACTGCAGGCATTCTTATTAGTGTGCATCACGTTTCTATCCTCTAGCCCATAACGGACTTCTGCATTCCTTCTCGGAGCAACACGTTCCTACATGCCCTCTGTGGAGAGGCATGAGCCTCGTTCCGCCCCTGGGACTTGAGCCCACTTTGCTAGCTTCGCTCAGCTTCTAAAGACCAAAGAGATAGAGTGTCTGTGTATGGAAGTTTCGAAAGGAATCGCTTCAAGTGTCCCACAAGAGGGACAGCATCTGGTCACTAAAGGAGCACTGTGGGGAAACCTTGGTTCCGAGAGCTGACGTCAAAGGGATCCCGTTCCTTAGGAAATTCTTCATGGTGTGAGGGAGGAGAAAGCACAAGCTGCCCTTGGCCTGAGGACCGTGCTTCTGTGGAGCTACAAGTCAGAGGGAGACACCTCTACAGAAACTCCGTGGAGAAGCCTCTGAAATGACAAATCTTTTACCTCTGCCATTAGGCTCAGGGGCAAACGTGTGAACGTAACTTCTGTTTCCCGTGGGACGACCTCCTACAGAGAGACATTGCCATACTTTGCAGAGGTACGCCACCAGCACGTGGCCAAGTGCCTTTAAAAGAGTTTGCACCGTGTGGGCTTCAGAGCCAAGCCCTTAGAGCGCGTTATTTGAACCCCTGTGCAAGTCGGGTACCACAGGTCTCGCATAGATGACGCTATGTTCTCGAACCAAGGAGTATGTGGTTCCTTCAGGGAAAGCCACATGGTATACCATGCATCCGCCCAGCCAACCTCAGTCATGAGCCTTTCTGAGCAGGGGAGCAACTCGTCTCCCGTACCAGGGGAAAGGCCTCCTTTGCAGTGGGCTTGAGGCCACAGTGGCAAGAAGTGTTTGTAGCGTTCCCTCGTGTGATCGGAAGTGATCTGTGTGAACACAGGTCACCTTAAGCCTCACTCCAAGGACTTTCTGCAGTCAAGGAACAAACACCAACCCAGGATTTCTTTCTCGCACACGGCAATACACAAACCCCGGAATTCCATGTAGGAGCAGCACCCTGCAACTTGTTTTGGGAAGCCTTTCTCGTCCCGTCCACCTGGGCACCCTTTGCTACGCTGCAATTGCAAGAAGCGTGTAAAATGATGATAGGTTTTCACTCACAGCACTCTTCACCGCATGGGACACTGCCCTCGTTATAACCTCCAGTGTTGAAGGAACCCTCTTGGGTGAAACGCTTGCAGACCCATCCGTCTCCGCTGGGCTTGGCATCGGAAGTCTGCAGGGATTCTTTGGGATGTGTGTCCACCTGGTTTCTCCTGCTCTCCTCTGTATGAGGCTCTGTGCTAGCAAAGGGTTTTAAGGGTGCCGATGCACCACAGTGCCAGACAATATCTGGGACCAAAGACACTATGTGCTGGCCCGACCTCGCTCCTGTTCCCAGTACACTGAAGGACAACTGCATAGGAAATTTTCTTCATCTAGCCTGTCAGGTACACATCCCCTTTACCCTGTGAGCAACTCCCTTCCTGTGCAGTCTGCAGGGCTGTCATTCCATATCAGCTTGAGAAACACGGAACGAAGCACTGTTTGCACACACTTGTGCTTTGCGTGTTGAGAAAAGGTGCGCAAACCTTTCAGCACCTGCTTGGAGCAAGCTGGATGAGAACTGGCCAATCCCGAAAGAATTGTGGGTACCCCATGGTTTTCCTCTAGCTCGTCAGTTGCAGGTGCACATCCCGTCTGGGACGAGCCTGCTCGTGCCTCCGGCCAAGGCTTCTTTTATTCTATTTCGAATATGGAACACAGACCTCATGGCAGCATTAAGGCATCTCTGCGAAATTGCTCTTTCCAGCTCTCCAAGATCCCCGAATTCCATGTAGGGGCAGCACCCTTCAACTTGTTGAGGGAAAGCTTCCCCGTCCCGTCCACCTGAGCACCCTTTGCCACATCCACTTCCACGAATCATGTACAAATGATACGCTTCTCACTCACAGCAATCTTCACCTCAGGCGTCCCTGCACTTGGAATGACCGCTGGTGTTGCAGGAACTCTCTCGGGTGAAACGCTTGCAGACGCGTCCGACTCCACAGGGCTGGTACTGGAAATCTGAAAATCTTCCTTGTGATGTGCGTCCACCTGATGGCTACTGCTATTCTTTTTATATGACTCTATGTTAGCCAAGCGTTTTAAGGGATCTGGTGCACCACAGTGCCAGATGATGTCTGGGAACAAAGACACCAGAGGCTCTACCGACCTGGGTCTTGTTCCCAGCACACTGAATGACAACTGCATAGGAAATTTCCTTCATCTAGCCTGTCAGTTACACATCTCATTTCCCCTGTTAGAAACTCCCTTCCTCTGCAGTCTGAAAGGCTCTCATTCCAAATCACCTTGAGAAACGCAGAGCGTAGCACTGTGAGAACGACATCGTGGTTGGTGAGTTGAGAAAAGGGGCGCAAACCTTTCAGAACCTGCTTGGAAGAAGCTGGATGAGAGCTGGCCGCTCCCAAAGAGTTGTGGGTATCACATTGCTCTCCTCTAGCTCGTCAGTTGCACGTGCACATCCCGTGTGGGGCCAGCCTGGCCGTGCTTTCCGCCCATGGCTTCTTTACTCCGTTTCGAATACGGAACACAGAGATCGGGGCAGCATGAAGGCAGCTCTGCGAAAGCGCTATTTCCACGTCTCCAAAATAATTGGCTCCTGGTCTTGAACTCCGTGGCAAAACTCCACACCCAGAAAGGGCAAGGGGCGTAACACAACTTTCACCTAGCTAGAAGGGCACATAACCATTTCCCATAAGGGCGATATATTTACCAGGCCACCAGTAAGGTTTTGCCAGACACGTGGCTTCACACAGCCTGCCAGACGCAGGGCCACATGCCCGTTACCGATACGTGCGGTTCGGTTATGTAGCTGAAACCACCTGGTGGATGACACATTCAGTATGGGACCACTGCAGGCATTCTTATTAGTGTGCATCACGTTTCTATCCTCTAGCCCATAACGGACTTCTGCATTCCTTCTCGGAGCAACACGTTCCTACATGCCCTCTGTGGAGAGGCATGAGCCTCGTTCCGCCCCTGGGACTTGAGCCCACTTTGCTAGCTTCGCTCAGCTTCTAAAGACCAAAGAGATAGAGTGTCTGTGTATGGAAGTTTCGAAAGGAATCGCTTCAAGTGTCCCACAAGAGGGACAGCATCTGGTCACTAAAGGAGCACTGTGGGGAAACCTTGGTTCCGAGAGCTGACGTCAAAGGGATCCCGTTCCTTAGGAAATTCTTCATGGTGTGAGGGAGGAGAAAGCACAAGCTGCCCTTGGCCTGAGGACCGTGCTTCTGTGGAGCTACAAGTCAGAGGGAGACACCTCTACAGAAACTCCGTGGAGAAGCCTCTGAAATGACAAATCTTTTACCTCTGCCATTAGGCTCAGGGGCAAACGTGTGAACGTAACTTCTGTTTCCCGTGGGACGACCTCCTACAGAGAGACATTGCCATACTTTGCAGAGGTACGCCACCAGCACGTGGCCAAGTGCCTTTAAAAGAGTTTGCACCGTGTGGGCTTCAGAGCCAAGCCCTTAGAGCGCGTTATTTGAACCCCTGTGCAAGTCGGGTACCACAGGTCTCGCATAGATGACGCTATGTTCTCGAACCAAGGAGTATGTGGTTCCTTCAGGGAAAGCCACATGGTATACCATGCATCCGCCCAGCCAACCTCAGTCATGAGCCTTTCTGAGCAGGGGAGCAACTCGTCTCCCGTACCAGGGGAAAGGCCTCCTTTGCAGTGGGCTTGAGGCCACAGTGGCAAGAAGTGTTTGTAGCGTTCCCTCGTGTGATCGGAAGTGATCTGTGTGAACACAGGTCACCTTAAGCCTCACTCCAAGGACTTTCTGCAGTCAAGGAACAAACACCAACCCAGGATTTCTTTCTCGCACACGGCAATACACAAACCCCGGAATTCCATGTAGGAGCAGCACCCTGCAACTTGTTTTGGGAAGCCTTTCTCGTCCCGTCCACCTGGGCACCCTTTGCTACGCTGCAATTGCAAGAAGCGTGTAAAATGATGATAGGTTTTCACTCACAGCACTCTTCACCGCATGGGACACTGCCCTCGTTATAACCTCCAGTGTTGAAGGAACCCTCTTGGGTGAAACGCTTGCAGACCCATCCGTCTCCGCTGGGCTTGGCATCGGAAGTCTGCAGGGATTCTTTGGGATGTGTGTCCACCTGGTTTCTCCTGCTCTCCTCTGTATGAGGCTCTGTGCTAGCAAAGGGTTTTAAGGGTGCCGATGCACCACAGTGCCAGACAATATCTGGGACCAAAGACACTATGTGCTGGCCCGACCTCGCTCCTGTTCCCAGTACACTGAAGGACAACTGCATAGGAAATTTTCTTCATCTAGCCTGTCAGGTACACATCCCCTTTACCCTGTGAGCAACTCCCTTCCTGTGCAGTCTGCAGGGCTGTCATTCCATATCAGCTTGAGAAACACGGAACGAAGCACTGTTTGCACACACTTGTGCTTTGCGTGTTGAGAAAAGGTGCGCAAACCTTTCAGCACCTGCTTGGAGCAAGCTGGATGAGAACTGGCCAATCCCGAAAGAATTGTGGGTACCCCATGGTTTTCCTCTAGCTCGTCAGTTGCAGGTGCACATCCCGTCTGGGACGAGCCTGCTCGTGCCTCCGGCCAAGGCTTCTTTTATTCTATTTCGAATATGGAACACAGACCTCATGGCAGCATTAAGGCATCTCTGCGAAATTGCTCTTTCCAGCTCTCCAAGATCCCCGAATTCCATGTAGGGGCAGCACCCTTCAACTTGTTGAGGGAAAGCTTCCCCGTCCCGTCCACCTGAGCACCCTTTGCCACATCCACTTCCACGAATCATGTACAAATGATACGCTTCTCACTCACAGCAATCTTCACCTCAGGCGTCCCTGCACTTGGAATGACCGCTGGTGTTGCAGGAACTCTCTCGGGTGAAACGCTTGCAGACGCGTCCGACTCCACAGGGCTGGTACTGGAAATCTGAAAATCTTCCTTGTGATGTGCGTCCACCTGATGGCTACTGCTATTCTTTTTATATGACTCTATGTTAGCCAAGCGTTTTAAGGGATCTGGTGCACCACAGTGCCAGATGATGTCTGGGAACAAAGACACCAGAGGCTCTACCGACCTGGGTCTTGTTCCCAGCACACTGAATGACAACTGCATAGGAAATTTCCTTCATCTAGCCTGTCAGTTACACATCTCATTTCCCCTGTTAGAAACTCCCTTCCTCTGCAGTCTGAAAGGCTCTCATTCCAAATCACCTTGAGAAACGCAGAGCGTAGCACTGTGAGAACGACATCGTGGTTGGTGAGTTGAGAAAAGGGGCGCAAACCTTTCAGAACCTGCTTGGAAGAAGCTGGATGAGAGCTGGCCGCTCCCAAAGAGTTGTGGGTATCACATTGCTCTCCTCTAGCTCGTCAGTTGCACGTGCACATCCCGTGTGGGGCCAGCCTGGCCGTGCTTTCCGCCCATGGCTTCTTTACTCCGTTTCGAATACGGAACACAGAGATCGGGGCAGCATGAAGGCAGCTCTGCGAAAGCGCTATTTCCACGTCTCCAAAATAATTGGCTCCTGGTCTTGAACTCCGTGGCAAAACTCCACACCCAGAAAGGGCAAGGGGCGTAACACAACTTTCACCTAGCTAGAAGGGCACATAACCATTTCCCATAAGGGCGATATATTTACCAGGCCACCAGTAAGGTTTTGCCAGACACGTGGCTTCACACAGCCTGCCAGACGCAGGGCCACATGCCCGTTACCGATACGTGCGGTTCGGTTATGTAGCTGAAACCACCTGGTGGATGACACATTCAGTATGGGACCACTGCAGGCATTCTTATTAGTGTGCATCACGTTTCTATCCTCTAGCCCATAACGGACTTCTGCATTCCTTCTCGGAGCAACACGTTCCTACATGCCCTCTGTGGAGAGGCATGAGCCTCGTTCCGCCCCTGGGACTTGAGCCCACTTTGCTAGCTTCGCTCAGCTTCTAAAGACCAAAGAGATAGAGTGTCTGTGTATGGAAGTTTCGAAAGGAATCGCTTCAAGTGTCCCACGAGAGGGACAGCATCTGGTCACTAAAGGAGCACTGTGGGGAAACCTTGGTTCCGAGAGCTGACGTCAAAGGGATCCCGTTCCTTAGGAAATTCTTCATGGTGTGAGGGAGGAGAAAGCACAAGCTGCCCTTGGCCTGAGGACCGTGCTTCTGTGGAGCTACAAGTCAGAGGGAGACACCTCTACAGAAACTCCGTGGAGAAGCCTCTGAAATGACAAATCTTTTACCTCTGCCATTAGGCTCAGGGGCAAACGTGTGAACGTAACTTCTGTTTCCCGTGGGACGACCTCCTACAGAGAGACATTGCCATACTTTGCAGAGGTACGCCACCAGCACGTGGCCAAGTGCCTTTAAAAGAGTTTGCACCGTGTGGGCTTCAGAGCCAAGCCCTTAGAGCGCGTTATTTGAACCCCTGTGCAAGTCGGGTACCACAGGTCTCGCATAGATGACGCTATGTTCTCGAACCAAGGAGTATGTGGTTCCTTCAGGGAAAGCCACATGGTATACCATGCATCCGCCCAGCCAACCTCAGTCATGAGCCTTTCTGAGCAGGGGAGCAACTCGTCTCCCGTACCAGGGGAAAGGCCTCCTTTGCAGTGGGCTTGAGGCCACAGTGGCAAGAAGTGTTTGTAGCGTTCCCTCGTGTGATCGGAAGTGATCTGTGTGAACACAGGTCACCTTAAGCCTCACTCCAAGGACTTTCTGCAGTCAAGGAACAAACACCAACCCAGGATTTCTTTCTCGCACACGGCAATACACAAACCCCGGAATTCCATGTAGGAGCAGCACCCTGCAACTTGTTTTGGGAAGCCTTTCTCGTCCCGTCCACCTGGGCACCCTTTGCTACGCTGCAATTGCAAGAAGCGTGTAAAATGATGATAGGTTTTCACTCACAGCACTCTTCACCGCATGGGACACTGCCCTCGTTATAACCTCCAGTGTTGAAGGAACCCTCTTGGGTGAAACGCTTGCAGACCCATCCGTCTCCGCTGGGCTTGGCATCGGAAGTCTGCAGGGATTCTTTGGGATGTGTGTCCACCTGGTTTCTCCTGCTCTCCTCTGTATGAGGCTCTGTGCTAGCAAAGGGTTTTAAGGGTGCCGATGCACCACAGTGCCAGACAATATCTGGGACCAAAGACACTATGTGCTGGCCCGACCTCGCTCCTGTTCCCAGTACACTGAAGGACAACTGCATAGGAAATTTTCTTCATCTAGCCTGTCAGGTACACATCCCCTTTACCCTGTGAGCAACTCCCTTCCTGTGCAGTCTGCAGGGCTGTCATTCCATATCAGCTTGAGAAACACGGAACGAAGCACTGTTTGCACACACTTGTGCTTTGCGTGTTGAGAAAAGGTGCGCAAACCTTTCAGCACCTGCTTGGAGCAAGCTGGATGAGAACTGGCCAATCCCGAAAGAATTGTGGGTACCCCATGGTTTTCCTCTAGCTCGTCAGTTGCAGGTGCACATCCCGTCTGGGACGAGCCTGCTCGTGCCTCCGGCCAAGGCTTCTTTTATTCTATTTCGAATATGGAACACAGACCTCATGGCAGCATTAAGGCATCTCTGCGAAATTGCTCTTTCCAGCTCTCCAAGATCCCCGAATTCCATGTAGGGGCAGCACCCTTCAACTTGTTGAGGGAAAGCTTCCCCGTCCCGTCCACCTGAGCACCCTTTGCCACATCCACTTCCACGAATCATGTACAAATGATACGCTTCTCACTCACAGCAATCTTCACCGCAGGCGTCCCTGCACTTGGAATGACCGCTGGTGTTGCAGGAACTCTCTCGGGTGAAACGCTTGCAGACGCGTCCGACTCCACAGGGCTGGTACTGGAAATCTGAAAATCTTCCTTGTGATGTGCGTCCACCTGATGGCTACTGCTATTCTTTTTATATGACTCTATGTTAGCCAAGCGTTTTAAGGGATCTGGTGCACCACAGTGCCAGATGATGTCTGGGAACAAAGACACCAGAGGCTCTACCGACCTGGGTCTTGTTCCCAGCACACTGAATGACAACTGCATAGGAAATTTCCTTCATCTAGCCTGTCAGTTACACATCTCATTTCCCCTGTTAGAAACTCCCTTCCTCTGCAGTCTGAAAGGCTCTCATTCCAAATCACCTTGAGAAACGCAGAGCGTAGCACTGTGAGAACGACATCGTGGTTGGTGAGTTGAGAAAAGGGGCGCAAACCTTTCAGAACCTGCTTGGAAGAAGCTGGATGAGAGCTGGCCGCTCCCAAAGAGTTGTGGGTATCACATTGCTCTCCTCTAGCTCGTCAGTTGCACGTGCACATCCCGTGTGGGGCCAGCCTGGCCGTGCTTTCCGCCCATGGCTTCTTTACTCCGTTTCGAATACGGAACACAGAGATCGGGGCAGCATGAAGGCAGCTCTGCGAAAGCGCTATTTCCACGTCTCCAAAATAATTGGCTCCTGGTCTTGAACTCCGTGGCAAAACTCCACACCCAGAAAGGGCAAGGGGCGTAACACAACTTTCACCTAGCTAGAAGGGCACATAACCATTTCCCATAAGGGCGATATATTTACCAGGCCACCAGTAAGGTTTTGCCAGACACGTGGCTTCACACAGCCTGCCAGACGCAGGGCCACATGCCCGTTACCGATACGTGCGGTTCGGTTATGTAGCTGAAACCACCTGGTGGATGACACATTCAGTATGGGACCACTGCAGGCATTCTTATTAGTGTGCATCACGTTTCTATCCTCTAGCCCATAACGGACTTCTGCATTCCTTCTCGGAGCAACACGTTCCTACATGCCCTCTGTGGAGAGGCATGAGCCTCGTTCCGCCCCTGGGACTTGAGCCCACTTTGCTAGCTTCGCTCAGCTTCTAAAGACCAAAGAGATAGAGTGTCTGTGTATGGAAGTTTCGAAAGGAATCGCTTCAAGTGTCCCACAAGAGGGACAGCATCTGGTCACTAAAGGAGCACTGTGGGGAAACCTTGGTTCCGAGAGCTGACGTCAAAGGGATCCCGTTCCTTAGGAAATTCTTCATGGTGTGAGGGAGGAGAAAGCACAAGCTGCCCTTGGCCTGAGGACCGTGCTTCTGTGGAGCTACAAGTCAGAGGGAGACACCTCTACAGAAACTCCGTGGAGAAGCCTCTGAAATGACAAATCTTTTACCTCTGCCATTAGGCTCAGGGGCAAACGTGTGAACGTAACTTCTGTTTCCCGTGGGACGACCTCCTACAGAGAGACATTGCCATACTTTGCAGAGGTACGCCACCAGCACGTGGCCAAGTGCCTTTAAAAGAGTTTGCACCGTGTGGGCTTCAGAGCCAAGCCCTTAGAGCGCGTTATTTGAACCCCTGTGCAAGTCGGGTACCACAGGTCTCGCATAGATGACGCTATGTTCTCGAACCAAGGAGTATGTGGTTCCTTCAGGGAAAGCCACATGGTATACCATGCATCCGCCCAGCCAACCTCAGTCATGAGCCTTTCTGAGCAGGGGAGCAACTCGTCTCCCGTACCAGGGGAAAGGCCTCCTTTGCAGTGGGCTTGAGGCCACAGTGGCAAGAAGTGTTTGTAGCGTTCCCTCGTGTGATCGGAAGTGATCTGTGTGAACACAGGTCACCTTAAGCCTCACTCCAAGGACTTTCTGCAGTCAAGGAACAAACACCAACCCAGGATTTCTTTCTCGCACACGGCAATACACAAACCCCGGAATTCCATGTAGGAGCAGCACCCTGCAACTTGTTTTGGGAAGCCTTTCTCGTCCCGTCCACCTGGGCACCCTTTGCTACGCTGCAATTGCAAGAAGCGTGTAAAATGATGATAGGTTTTCACTCACAGCACTCTTCACCGCATGGGACACTGCCCTCGTTATAACCTCCAGTGTTGAAGGAACCCTCTTGGGTGAAACGCTTGCAGACCCATCCGTCTCCGCTGGGCTTGGCATCGGAAGTCTGCAGGGATTCTTTGGGATGTGTGTCCACCTGGTTTCTCCTGCTCTCCTCTGTATGAGGCTCTGTGCTAGCAAAGGGTTTTAAGGGTGCCGATGCACCACAGTGCCAGACTATATCTGGGACCAAAGACACTATGTGCTGGCCCGACCTCGCTCCTGTTCCCAGTACACTGAAGGACAACTGCATAGGAAATTTTCTTCATCTAGCCTGTCAGGTACACATCCCCTTTACCCTGTGAGCAACTCCCTTCCTGTGCAGTCTGCAGGGCTGTCATTCCATATCAGCTTGAGAAACACGGAACGAAGCACTGTTTGCACACACTTGTGCTTTGCGTGTTGAGAAAAGGTGCGCAAACCTTTCAGCACCTGCTTGGAGCAAGCTGGATGAGAACTGGCCAATCCCGAAAGAATTGTGGGTACCCCATGGTTTTCCTCTAGCTCGTCAGTTGCAGGTGCACATCCCGTCTGGGACGAGCCTGCTCGTGCCTCCGGCCAAGGCTTCTTTTATTCTATTTCGAATATGGAACACAGACCTCATGGCAGCATTAAGGCATCTCTGCGAAATTGCTCTTTCCAGCTCTCCAAGATCCCCGAATTCCATGTAGGAGCAGCACCCTTCAACTTGTTGAGGGAAAGCTTCCCCGTCCCGTCCACCTGAGCACCCTTTGCCACATCCACTTCCACGAATCATGTACAAATGATACGCTTCTCACTCACAGCAATCTTCACCGCAGGCGTCCCTGCACTTGGAATGACCGCTGGTGTTGCAGGAACTCTCTCGGGTGAAACGCTTGCAGACGCGTCCGACTCCACAGGGCTGGTACTGGAAATCTGAAAATCTTCCTTGTGATGTGCGTCCACCTGATGGCTACTGCTATTCTTTTTATATGACTCTATGTTAGCCAAGCGTTTTAAGGGATCTGGTGCACCACAGTGCCAGATGATGTCTGGGAACAAAGACACCAGAGGCTCTACCGACCTGGGTCTTGTTCCCAGCACACTGAATGACAACTGCATAGGAAATTTCCTTCATCTAGCCTGTCAGTTACACATCTCATTTCCCCTGTTAGAAACTCCCTTCCTCTGCAGTCTGAAAGGCTCTCATTCCAAATCACCTTGAGAAACGCAGAGCGTAGCACTGTGAGAACGACATCGTGGTTGGTGAGTTGAGAAAAGGGGCGCAAACCTTTCAGAACCTGCTTGGAAGAAGCTGGATGAGAGCTGGCCGCTCCCAAAGAGTTGTGGGTATCACATTGCTCTCCTCTAGCTCGTCAGTTGCACGTGCACATCCCGTGTGGGGCCAGCCTGGCCGTGCTTTCCGCCCATGGCTTCTTTACTCCGTTTCGAATACGGAACACAGAGATCGGGGCAGCATGAAGGCAGCTCTGCGAAAGCGCTATTTCCACGTCTCCAAAATAATTGGCTCCTGGTCTTGAACTCCGTGGCAAAACTCCACACCCAGAAAGGGCAAGGGGCGTAACACAACTTTCACCTAGCTAGAAGGGCACATAACCATTTCCCATAAGGGCGATATATTTACCAGGCCACCAGTAAGGTTTTGCCAGACACGTGGCTTCACACAGCCTGCCAGGCGCAGGGCCACATGCCCGTTACCGATACGTGCGGTTCGGTTATGTAGCTGAAACCACCTGGTGGATGACACATTCAGTATGGGACCACTGCAGGCATTCTTATTAGTGTGCATCACGTTTCTATCCTCTAGCCCATAACGGACTTCTGCATTCCTTCTCGGAGCAACACGTTCCTACATGCCCTCTGTGGAGAGGCATGAGCCTCGTTCCGCCCCTGGGACTTGAGCCCACTTTGCTAGCTTCGCTCAGCTTCTAAAGACCAAAGAGATAGAGTGTCTGTGTATGGAAGTTTCGAAAGGAATCGCTTCAAGTGTCCCACAAGAGGGACAGCATCTGGTCACTAAAGGAGCACTGTGGGGAAACCTTGGTTCCGAGAGCTGACGTCAAAGGGATCCCGTTCCTTAGGAAATTCTTCATGGTGTGAGGGAGGAGAAAGCACAAGCTGCCCTTGGCCTGAGGACCGTGCTTCTGTGGAGCTACAAGTCAGAGGGAGACACCTCTACAGAAACTCCGTGGAGAAGCCTCTGAAATGACAAATCTTTTACCTCTGCCATTAGGCTCAGGGGCAAACGTGTGAACGTAACTTCTGTTTCCCGTGGGACGACCTCCTACAGAGAGACATTGCCATACTTTGCAGAGGTACGCCACCAGCACGTGGCCAAGTGCCTTTAAAAGAGTTTGCACCGTGTGGGCTTCAGAGCCAAGCCCTTAGAGCGCGTTATTTGAACCCCTGTGCAAGTCGGGTACCACAGGTCTCGCATAGATGACGCTATGTTCTCGAACCAAGGAGTATGTGGTTCCTTCAGGGAAAGCCACATGGTATACCATGCATCCGCCCAGCCAACCTCAGTCATGAGCCTTTCTGAGCAGGGGAGCAACTCGTCTCCCGTACCAGGGGAAAGGCCTCCTTTGCAGTGGGCTTGAGGCCACAGTGGCAAGAAGTGTTTGTAGCGTTCCCTCGTGTGATCGGAAGTGATCTGTGTGAACACAGGTCACCTTAAGCCTCACTCCAAGGACTTTCTGCAGTCAAGGAACAAACACCAACCCAGGATTTCTTTCTCGCACACGGCAATACACAAACCCCGGAATTCCATGTAGGAGCAGCACCCTGCAACTTGTTTTGGGAAGCCTTTCTCGTCCCGTCCACCTGAGCACCCTTTGCTACGCTGCAATTGCAAGAAGCGTGTAAAATGATGATAGGTTTTCACTCACAGCACTCTTCACCGCATGGGACACTGCCCTCGTTATAACCTCCAGTGTTGAAGGAACCCTCTTGGGTGAAACGCTTGCAGACCCATCCGTCTCCGCTGGGCTTGGCATCGGAAGTCTGCAGGGATTCTTTGGGATGTGTGTCCACCTGGTTTCTCCTGCTCTCCTCTGTATGAGGCTCTGTGCTAGCAAAGGGTTTTAAGGGTGCCGATGCACCACAGTGCCAGACAATATCTGGGACCAAAGACACTATGTGCTGGCCCGACCTCGCTCCTGTTCCCAGTACACTGAAGGACAACTGCATAGGAAATTTTCTTCATCTAGCCTGTCAGGTACACATCCCCTTTACCCTGTGAGCAACTCCCTTCCTGTGCAGTCTGCAGGGCTGTCATTCCATATCAGCTTGAGAAACACGGAACGAAGCACTGTTTGCACACACTTGTGCTTTGCGTGTTGAGAAAAGGTGCGCAAACCTTTCAGCACCTGCTTGGAGCAAGCTGGATGAGAACTGGCCAATCCCGAAAGAATTGTGGGTACCCCATGGTTTTCCTCTAGCTCGTCAGTTGCAGGTGCACATCCCGTCTGGGACGAGCCTGCTCGTGCCTCCGGCCAAGGCTTCTTTTATTCTATTTCGAATATGGAACACAGACCTCATGGCAGCATTAAGGCATCTCTGCGAAATTGCTCTTTCCAGCTCTCCAAGATCCCCGAATTCCATGTAGGAGCAGCACCCTTCAACTTGTTGAGGGAAAGCTTCCCCGTCCCGTCCACCTGAGCACCCTTTGCCACATCCACTTCCACGAATCATGTACAAATGATACGCTTCTCACTCACAGCAATCTTCACCGCAGGCGTCCCTGCACTTGGAATGACCGCTGGTGTTGCAGGAACTCTCTCGGGTGAAACGCTTGCAGACGCGTCCGACTCCACAGGGCTGGTACTGGAAATCTGAAAATCTTCCTTGTGATGTGCGTCCACCTGATGGCTACTGCTATTCTTTTTATATGACTCTATGTTAGCCAAGCGTTTTAAGGGATCTGGTGCACCACAGTGCCAGATGATGTCTGGGAACAAAGACACCAGAGGCTCTACCGACCTGGGTCTTGTTCCCAGCACACTGAATGACAACTGCATAGGAAATTTCCTTCATCTAGCCTGTCAGTTACACATCTCATTTCCCCTGTTAGAAACTCCCTTCCTCTGCAGTCTGAAAGGCTCTCATTCCAAATCACCTTGAGAAACGCAGAGCGTAGCACTGTGAGAACGACATCGTGGTTGGTGAGTTGAGAAAAGGGGCGCAAACCTTTCAGAACCTGCTTGGAAGAAGCTGGATGAGAGCTGGCCGCTCCCAAAGAGTTGTGGGTATCACATTGCTCTCCTCTAGCTCGTCAGTTGCACGTGCACATCCCGTGTGGGGCCAGCCTGGCCGTGCTTTCCACCCATGGCTTCTTTACTCCGTTTCGAATACGGAACACAGAGATCGGGGCAGCATGAAGGCAGCTCTGCGAAAGCGCTATTTCCACGTCTCCAAAATAATTGGCTCCTGGTCTTGAACTCCGTGGCAAAACTCCACACCCAGAAAGGGCAAGGGGCGTAACACAACTTTCACCTAGCTAGAAGGGCACATAACCATTTCCCATAAGGGCGATGTATTTACCAGGCCACCAGTAAGGTTTTGCCAGACACGTGGCTTCACACAGCCTGCCAGGCGCAGGGCCACATGCCCGTTACCGATACGTGCGGTTCGGTTATGTAGCTGAAACCACCTGGTGGATGACACATTCAGTATGGGACCACTGCAGGCATTCTTATTAGTGTGCATCACGTTTCTATCCTCTAGCCCATAACGGACTTCTGCATTCCTTCTCGGAGCAACACGTTCCTACATGCCCTCTGTGGAGAGGCATGAGCCTCGTTCCGCCCCTGGGACTTGAGCCCACTTTGCTAGCTTCGCTCAGCTTCTAAAGACCAAAGAGATAGAGTGTCTGTGTATGGAAGTTTCGAAAGGAATCGCTTCAAGTGTCCCACAAGAGGGACAGCATCTGGTCACTAAAGGAGCACTGTGGGGAAACCTTGGTTCCGAGAGCTGACGTCAAAGGGATCCCGTTCCTTAGGAAATTCTTCATGGTGTGAGGGAGGAGAAAGCACAAGCTGCCCTTGGCCTGAGGACCGTGCTTCTGTGGAGCTACAAGTCAGAGGGAGACACCTCTACAGAAACTCCGTGGAGAAGCCTCTGAAATGACAAATCTTTTACCTCTGCCATTAGGCTCAGGGGCAAACGTGTGAACGTAACTTCTGTTTCCCGTGGGACGACCTCCTACAGAGAGACATTGCCATACTTTGCAGAGGTACGCCACCAGCACGTGGCCAAGTGCCTTTAAAAGAGTTTGCACCGTGTGGGCTTCAGAGCCAAGCCCTTAGAGCGCGTTATTTGAACCCCTGTGCAAGTCGGGTACCACAGGTCTCGCATAGATGACGCTATGTTCTCGAACCAAGGAGTATGTGGTTCCTTCAGGGAAAGCCACATGGTATACCATGCATCCGCCCAGCCAACCTCAGTCATGAGCCTTTCTGAGCAGGGGAGCAACTCGTCTCCCGTACCAGGGGAAAGGCCTCCTTTGCAGTGGGCTTGAGGCCACAGTGGCAAGAAGTGTTTGTAGCGTTCCCTCGTGTGATCGGAAGTGATCTGTGTGAACACAGGTCACCTTAAGCCTCACTCCAAGGACTTTCTGCAGTCAAGGAACAAACACCAACCCAGGATTTCTTTCTCGCACACGGCAATACACAAACCCCGGAATTCCATGTAGGAGCAGCACCCTGCAACTTGTTTTGGGAAGCCTTTCTCGTCCCGTCCACCTGAGCACCCTTTGCTACGCTGCAATTGCAAGAAGCGTGTAAAATGATGATAGGTTTTCACTCACAGCACTCTTCACCGCATGGGACACTGCCCTCGTTATAACCTCCAGTGTTGAAGGAACCCTCTTGGGTGAAACGCTTGCAGACCCATCCGTCTCCGCTGGGCTTGGCATCGGAAGTCTGCAGGGATTCTTTGGGATGTGTGTCCACCTGGTTTCTCCTGCTCTCCTCTGTATGAGGCTCTGTGCTAGCAAAGGGTTTTAAGGGTGCCGATGCACCACAGTGCCAGACTATATCTGGGACCAAAGACACTATGTGCTGGCCCGACCTCGCTCCTGTTCCCAGTACACTGAAGGACAACTGCATAGGAAATTTTCTTCATCTAGCCTGTCAGGTACACATCCCCTTTACCCTGTGAGCAACTCCCTTCCTGTGCAGTCTGCAGGGCTGTCATTCCATATCAGCTTGAGAAACACGGAACGAAGCACTGTTTGCACACACTTGTGCTTTGCGTGTTGAGAAAAGGTGCGCAAACCTTTCAGCACCTGCTTGGAGCAAGCTGGATGAGAACTGGCCAATCCCGAAAGAATTGTGGGTACCCCATGGTTTTCCTCTAGCTCGTCAGTTGCAGGTGCACATCCCGTCTGGGACGAGCCTGCTCGTGCCTCCGGCCAAGGCTTCTTTTATTCTATTTCGAATATGGAACACAGACCTCATGGCAGCATTAAGGCATCTCTGCGAAATTGCTCTTTCCAGCTCTCCAAGATCCCCGAATTCCATGTAGGAGCAGCACCCTTCAACTTGTTGAGGGAAAGCTTCCCCGTCCCGTCCACCTGAGCACCCTTTGCCACATCCACTTCCACGAATCATGTACAAATGATACGCTTCTCACTCACAGCAATCTTCACCGCAGGCGTCCCTGCACTTGGAATGACCGCTGGTGTTGCAGGAACTCTCTCGGGTGAAACGCTTGCAGACGCGTCCGACTCCACAGGGCTGGTACTGGAAATCTGAAAATCTTCCTTGTGATGTGCGTCCACCTGATGGCTACTGCTATTCTTTTTATATGACTCTATGTTAGCCAAGCGTTTTAAGGGATCTGGTGCACCACAGTGCCAGATGATGTCTGGGAACAAAGACACCAGAGGCTCTACCGACCTGGGTCTTGTTCCCAGCACACTGAATGACAACTGCATAGGAAATTTCCTTCATCTAGCCTGTCAGTTACACATCTCATTTCCCCTGTTAGAAACTCCCTTCCTCTGCAGTCTGAAAGGCTCTCATTCCAAATCACCTTGAGAAACGCAGAGCGTAGCACTGTGAGAACGACATCGTGGTTGGTGAGTTGAGAAAAGGGGCGCAAACCTTTCAGAACCTGCTTGGAAGAAGCTGGATGAGAGCTGGCCGCTCCCAAAGAGTTGTGGGTATCACATTGCTCTCCTCTAGCTCGTCAGTTGCACGTGCACATCCCGTGTGGGGCCAGCCTGGCCGTGCTTTCCGCCCATGGCTTCTTTACTCCGTTTCGAATACGGAACACAGAGATCGGGGCAGCATGAAGGCAGCTCTGCGAAAGCGCTATTTCCACGTCTCCAAAATAATTGGCTCCTGGTCTTGAACTCCGTGGCAAAACTCCACACCCAGAAAGGGCAAGGGGCGTAACACAACTTTCACCTAGCTAGAAGGGCACATAACCATTTCCCATAAGGGCGATATATTTACCAGGCCACCAGTAAGGTTTTGCCAGACACGTGGCTTCACACAGCCTGCCAGGCGCAGGGCCACATGCCCGTTACCGATACGTGCGGTTCGGTTATGTAGCTGAAACCACCTGGTGGATGACACATTCAGTATGGGACCACTGCAGGCATTCTTATTAGTGTGCATCACGTTTCTATCCTCTAGCCCATAACGGACTTCTGCATTCCTTCTCGGAGCAACACGTTCCTACATGCCCTCTGTGGAGAGGCATGAGCCTCGTTCCGCCCCTGGGACTTGAGCCCACTTTGCTAGCTTCGCTCAGCTTCTAAAGACCAAAGAGATAGAGTGTCTGTGTATGGAAGTTTCGAAAGGAATCGCTTCAAGTGTCCCACGAGAGGGACAGCATCTGGTCACTAAAGGAGCACTGTGGGGAAACCTTGGTTCCGAGAGCTGACGTCAAAGGGATCCCGTTCCTTAGGAAATTCTTCATGGTGTGAGGGAGGAGAAAGCACAAGCTGCCCTTGGCCTGAGGACCGTGCTTCTGTGGAGCTACAAGTCAGAGGGAGACACCTCTACAGAAACTCCGTGGAGAAGCCTCTGAAATGACAAATCTTTTACCTCTGCCATTAGGCTCAGGGGCAAACGTGTGAACGTAACTTCTGTTTCCCGTGGGACGACCTCCTACAGAGAGACATTGCCATACTTTGCAGAGGTACGCCACCAGCACGTGGCCAAGTGCCTTTAAAAGAGTTTGCACCGTGTGGGCTTCAGAGCCAAGCCCTTAGAGCGCGTTATTTGAACCCCTGTGCAAGTCGGGTACCACAGGTCTCGCATAGATGACGCTATGTTCTCGAACCAAGGAGTATGTGGTTCCTTCAGGGAAAGCCACATGGTATACCATGCATCCGCCCAGCCAACCTCAGTCATGAGCCTTTCTGAGCAGGGGAGCAACTCGTCTCCCATACCAGGGGAAAGGCCTCCTTTGCAGTGGGCTTGAGGCCACAGTGGCAAGAAGTGTTTGTAGCGTTCCCTCGTGTGATCGGAAGTGATCTGTGTGAACACAGGTCACCTTAAGCCTCACTCCAAGGACTTTCTGCAGTCAAGGAACAAACACCAACCCAGGATTTCTTTCTCGCACACGGCAATACACAAACCCCGGAATTCCATGTAGGAGCAGCACCCTGCAACTTGTTTTGGGAAGCCTTTCTCGTCCCGTCCACCTGAGCACCCTTTGCTACGCTGCAATTGCAAGAAGCGTGTAAAATGATGATAGGTTTTCACTCACAGCACTCTTCACCGCATGGGACACTGCCCTCATTATAACCTCCAGTGTTGAAGGAACCCTCTTGGGTGAAACGCTTGCAGACCCATCCGTCTCCGCTGGGCTTGGCATCGGAAGTCTGCAGGGATTCTTTGGGATGTGTGTCCACCTGGTTTCTCCTGCTCTCCTCTGTATGAGGCTCTGTGCTAGCAAAGGGTTTTAAGGGTGCCGATGCACCACAGTGCCAGACAATATCTGGGACCAAAGACACTATGTGCTGGCCCGACCTCGCTCCTGTTCCCAGTACACTGAAGGACAACTGCATAGGAAATTTTCTTCATCTAGCCTGTCAGGTACACATCCCCTTTACCCTGTGAGCAACTCCCTTCCTGTGCAGTCTGCAGGGCTGTCATTCCATATCAGCTTGAGAAACACGGAACGAAGCACTGTTTGCACACACTTGTGCTTTGCGTGTTGAGAAAAGGTGCGCAAACCTTTCAGCACCTGCTTGGAGCAAGCTGGATGAGAACTGGCCAATCCCGAAAGAATTGTGGGTACCCCATGGTTTTCCTCTAGCTCGTCAGTTGCAGGTGCACATCCCGTCTGGGACGAGCCTGCTCGTGCCTCCGGCCAAGGCTTCTTTTATTCTATTTCGAATATGGAACACAGACCTCATGGCAGCATTAAGGCATCTCTGCGAAATTGCTCTTTCCAGCTCTCCAAGATCCCCGAATTCCATGTAGGAGCAGCACCCTTCAACTTGTTGAGGGAAAGCTTCCCCGTCCCGTCCACCTGAGCACCCTTTGCCACATCCACTTCCACGAATCATGTACAAATGATACGCTTCTCACTCACAGCAATCTTCACCGCAGGCGTCCCTGCACTTGGAATGACCGCTGGTGTTGCAGGAACTCTCTCGGGTGAAACGCTTGCAGACGCGTCCGACTCCACAGGGCTGGTACTGGAAATCTGAAAATCTTCCTTGTGATGTGCGTCCACCTGATGGCTACTGCTATTCTTTTTATATGACTCTATGTTAGCCAAGCGTTTTAAGGGATCTGGTGCACCACAGTGCCAGATGATGTCTGGGAACAAAGACACCAGAGGCTCTACCGACCTGGGTCTTGTTCCCAGCACACTGAATGACAACTGCATAGGAAATTTCCTTCATCTAGCCTGTCAGTTACACATCTCATTTCCCCTGTTAGAAACTCCCTTCCTCTGCAGTCTGAAAGGCTCTCATTCCAAATCACCTTGAGAAACGCAGAGCGTAGCACTGTGAGAACGACATCGTGGTTGGTGAGTTGAGAAAAGGGGCGCAAACCTTTCAGAACCTGCTTGGAAGAAGCTGGATGAGAGCTGGCCGCTCCCAAAGAGTTGTGGGTATCACATTGCTCTCCTCTAGCTCGTCAGTTGCACGTGCACATCCCGTGTGGGGCCAGCCTGGCCGTGCTTTCCGCCCATGGCTTCTTTACTCCGTTTCGAATACGGAACACAGAGATCGGGGCAGCATGAAGGCAGCTCTGCGAAAGCGCTATTTCCACGTCTCCAAAATAATTGGCTCCTGGTCTTGAACTCCGTGGCAAAACTCCACACCCAGAAAGGGCAAGGGGCGTAACACAACTTTCACCTAGCTAGAAGGGCACATAACCATTTCCCATAAGGGCGATATATTTACCAGGCCACCAGTAAGGTTTTGCCAGACACGTGGCTTCACACAGCCTGCCAGGCGCAGGGCCACATGCCCGTTACCGATACGTGCGGTTCGGTTATGTAGCTGAAACCACCTGGTGGATGACACATTCAGTATGGGACCACTGCAGGCATTCTTATTAGTGTGCATCACGTTTCTATCCTCTAGCCCATAACGGACTTCTGCATTCCTTCTCGGAGCAACACGTTCCTACATGCCCTCTGTGGAGAGGCATGAGCCTCGTTCCGCCCCTGGGACTTGAGCCCACTTTGCTAGCTTCGCTCAGCTTCTAAAGACCAAAGAGATAGAGTGTCTGTGTATGGAAGTTTCGAAAGGAATCGCTTCAAGTGTCCCACAAGAGGGACAGCATCTGGTCACTAAAGGAGCACTGTGGGGAAACCTTGGTTCCGAGAGCTGACGTCAAAGGGATCCCGTTCCTTAGGAAATTCTTCATGGTGTGAGGGAGGAGAAAGCACAAGCTGCCCTTGGCCTGAGGACCGTGCTTCTGTGGAGCTACAAGTCAGAGGGAGACACCTCTACAGAAACTCCGTGGAGAAGCCTCTGAAATGACAAATCTTTTACCTCTGCCATTAGGCTCAGGGGCAAACGTGTGAACGTAACTTCTGTTTCCCGTGGGACGACCTCCTACAGAGAGACATTGCCATACTTTGCAGAGGTACGCCACCAGCACGTGGCCAAGTGCCTTTAAAAGAGTTTGCACCGTGTGGGCTTCAGAGCCAAGCCCTTAGAGCGCGTTATTTGAACCCCTGTGCAAGTCGGGTACCACAGGTCTCGCATAGATGACGCTATGTTCTCGAACCAAGGAGTATGTGGTTCCTTCAGGGAAAGCCACATGGTATACCATGCATCCGCCCAGCCAACCTCAGTCATGAGCCTTTCTGAGCAGGGGAGCAACTCGTCTCCCGTACCAGGGGAAAGGCCTCCTTTGCAGTGGGCTTGAGGCCACAGTGGCAAGAAGTGTTTGTAGCGTTCCCTCGTGTGATCGGAAGTGATCTGTGTGAACACAGGTCACCTTAAGCCTCACTCCAAGGACTTTCTGCAGTCAAGGAACAAACACCAACCCAGGATTTCTTTCTCGCACACGGCAATACACAAACCCCGGAATTCCATGTAGGAGCAGCACCCTGCAACTTGTTTTGGGAAGCCTTTCTCGTCCCGTCCACCTGAGCACCCTTTGCTACGCTGCAATTGCAAGAAGCGTGTAAAATGATGATAGGTTTTCACTCACAGCACTCTTCACCGCATGGGACACTGCCCTCGTTATAACCTCCAGTGTTGAAGGAACCCTCTTGGGTGAAACGCTTGCAGACCCATCCGTCTCCGCTGGGCTTGGCATCGGAAGTCTGCAGGGATTCTTTGGGATGTGTGTCCACCTGGTTTCTCCTGCTCTCCTCTGTATGAGGCTCTGTGCTAGCAAAGGGTTTTAAGGGTGCCGATGCACCACAGTGCCAGACAATATCTGGGACCAAAGACACTATGTGCTGGCCCGACCTCGCTCCTGTTCCCAGTACACTGAAGGACAACTGCATAGGAAATTTTCTTCATCTAGCCTGTCAGGTACACATCCCCTTTACCCTGTGAGCAACTCCCTTCCTATGCAGTCTGCAGGGCTGTCATTCCATATCAGCTTGAGAAACACGGAACGAAGCACTGTTTGCACACACTTGTGCTTTGCGTGTTGAGAAAAGGTGCGCAAACCTTTCAGCACCTGCTTGGAGCAAGCTGGATGAGAACTGGCCAATCCCGAAAGAATTGTGGGTACCCCATGGTTTTCCTCTAGCTCGTCAGTTGCAGGTGCACATCCCGTCTGGGACGAGCCTGCTCGTGCCTCCGGCCAAGGCTTCTTTTATTCTATTTCGAATATGGAACACAGACCTCATGGCAGCATTAAGGCATCTCTGCGAAATTGCTCTTTCCAGCTCTCCAAGATCCCCGAATTCCATGTAGGAGCAGCACCCTTCAACTTGTTGAGGGAAAGCTTCCCCGTCCCGTCCACCTGAGCACCCTTTGCCACATCCACTTCCACGAATCATGTACAAATGATACGCTTCTCACTCACAGCAATCTTCACCGCAGGCGTCCCTGCACTTGGAATGACCGCTGGTGTTGCAGGAACTCTCTCGGGTGAAACGCTTGCAGACGCGTCCGACTCCACAGGGCTGGTACTGGAAATCTGAAAATCTTCCTTGTGATGTGCGTCCACCTGATGGCTACTGCTATTCTTTTTATATGACTCTATGTTAGCCAAGCGTTTTAAGGGATCTGGTGCACCACAGTGCCAGATGATGTCTGGGAACAAAGACACCAGAGGCTCTACCGACCTGGGTCTTGTTCCCAGCACACTGAATGACAACTGCATAGGAAATTTCCTTCATCTAGCCTGTCAGTTACACATCTCATTTCCCCTGTTAGAAACTCCCTTCCTCTGCAGTCTGAAAGGCTCTCATTCCAAATCACCTTGAGAAACGCAGAGCGTAGCACTGTGAGAACGACATCGTGGTTGGTGAGTTGAGAAAAGGGGCGCAAACCTTTCAGAACCTGCTTGGAAGAAGCTGGATGAGAGCTGGCCGCTCCCAAAGAGTTGTGGGTATCACATTGCTCTCCTCTAGCTCGTCAGTTGCACGTGCACATCCCGTGTGGGGCCAGCCTGGCCGTGCTTTCCGCCCATGGCTTCTTTACTCCGTTTCGAATACGGAACACAGAGATCGGGGCAGCATGAAGGCAGCTCTGCGAAAGCGCTATTTCCACGTCTCCAAAATAATTGGCTCCTGGTCTTGAACTCCGTGGCAAAACTCC
Organism: Balaenoptera ricei; assembly: GCF_028023285.1. Taxonomy (NCBI): domain Eukaryota; kingdom Metazoa; phylum Chordata; class Mammalia; order Artiodactyla; family Balaenopteridae; genus Balaenoptera; species Balaenoptera ricei. The sequence continues at coordinate 53,781,833 of NC_082660.1, forward strand.
ACACCCAGAAAGGGCAAGGGGCGTAACACAACTTTCACCTAGCTAGAAGGGCACATAACCATTTCCCATAAGGGCGATGTATTTACCAGGCCACCAGTAAGGTTTTGCCAGACACGTGGCTTCACACAGCCTGCCAGGCGCAGGGCCACATGCCCGTTACCGATACGTGCGGTTCGGTTATGTAGCTGAAACCACCTGGTGGATGACACATTCAGTATGGGACCACTGCAGGCATTCTTATTAGTGTGCATCACGTTTCTATCCTCTAGCCCATAACGGACTTCTGCATTCCTTCTCGGAGCAACACGTTCCTACATGCCCTCTGTGGAGAGGCATGAGCCTCGTTCCGCCCCTGGGACTTGAGCCCACTTTGCTAGCTTCGCTCAGCTTCTAAAGACCAAAGAGATAGAGTGTCTGTGTATGGAAGTTTCGAAAGGAATCGCTTCAAGTGTCCCACAAGAGGGACAGCATCTGGTCACTAAAGGAGCACTGTGGGGAAACCTTGGTTCCGAGAGCTGACGTCAAAGGGATCCCGTTCCTTAGGAAATTCTTCATGGTGTGAGGGAGGAGAAAGCACAAGCTGCCCTTGGCCTGAGGACCGTGCTTCTGTGGAGCTACAAGTCAGAGGGAGACACCTCTACAGAAACTCCGTGGAGAAGCCTCTGAAATGACAAATCTTTTACCTCTGCCATTAGGCTCAGGGGCAAACGTGTGAACGTAACTTCTGTTTCCCGTGGGACGACCTCCTACAGAGAGACATTGCCATACTTTGCAGAGGTACGCCACCAGCACGTGGCCAAGTGCCTTTAAAAGAGTTTGCACCGTGTGGGCTTCAGAGCCAAGCCCTTAGAGCGCGTTATTTGAACCCCTGTGCAAGTCGGGTACCACAGGTCTCGCATAGATGACGCTATGTTCTCGAACCAAGGAGTATGTGGTTCCTTCAGGGAAAGCCACATGGTATACCATGCATCCGCCCAGCCAACCTCAGTCATGAGCCTTTCTGAGCAGGGGAGCAACTCGTCTCCCGTACCAGGGGAAAGGCCTCCTTTGCAGTGGGCTTGAGGCCACAGTGGCAAGAAGTGTTTGTAGCGTTCCCTCGTGTGATCGGAAGTGATCTGTGTGAACACAGGTCACCTTAAGCCTCACTCCAAGGACTTTCTGCAGTCAAGGAACAAACACCAACCCAGGATTTCTTTCTCGCACACGGCAATACACAAACCCCGGAATTCCATGTAGGAGCAGCACCCTGCAACTTGTTTTGGGAAGCCTTTCTCGTCCCGTCCACCTGAGCACCCTTTGCTACGCTGCAATTGCAAGAAGCGTGTAAAATGATGATAGGTTTTCACTCACAGCACTCTTCACCGCATGGGACACTGCCCTCGTTATAACCTCCAGTGTTGAAGGAACCCTCTTGGGTGAAACGCTTGCAGACCCATCCGTCTCCGCTGGGCTTGGCATCGGAAGTCTGCAGGGATTCTTTGGGATGTGTGTCCACCTGGTTTCTCCTGCTCTCCTCTGTATGAGGCTCTGTGCTAGCAAAGGGTTTTAAGGGTGCCGATGCACCACAGTGCCAGACAATATCTGGGACCAAAGACACTATGTGCTGGCCCGACCTCGCTCCTGTTCCCAGTACACTGAAGGACAACTGCATAGGAAATTTTCTTCATCTAGCCTGTCAGGTACACATCCCCTTTACCCTGTGAGCAACTCCCTTCCTGTGCAGTCTGCAGGGCTGTCATTCCATATCAGCTTGAGAAACACGGAACGAAGCACTGTTTGCACACACTTGTGCTTTGCGTGTTGAGAAAAGGTGCGCAAACCTTTCAGCACCTGCTTGGAGCAAGCTGGATGAGAACTGGCCAATCCCGAAAGAATTGTGGGTACCCCATGGTTTTCCTCTAGCTCGTCAGTTGCAGCTGCACATCCCGTCTGGGACGAGCCTGCTCGTGCCTCCGGCCAAGGCTTCTTTTATTCTATTTCGAATATGGAACACAGACCTCATGGCAGCATTAAGGCATCTCTGCGAAATTGCTCTTTCCAGCTCTCCAAGATCCCCGAATTCCATGTAGGAGCAGCACCCTTCAACTTGTTGAGGGAAAGCTTCCCCGTCCCGTCCACCTGAGCACCCTTTGCCACATCCACTTCCACGAATCATGTACAAATGATACGCTTCTCACTCACAGCAATCTTCACCGCAGGCGTCCCTGCACTTGGAATGACCGCTGGTGTTGCAGGAACTCTCTCGGGTGAAACGCTTGCAGACGCGTCCGACTCCACAGGGCTGGTACTGGAAATCTGAAAATCTTCCTTGTGATGTGCGTCCACCTGATGGCTACTGCTATTCTTTTTATATGACTCTATGTTAGCCAAGCGTTTTAAGGGATCTGGTGCACCACAGTGCCAGATGATGTCTGGGAACAAAGACACCAGAGGCTCTACCGACCTGGGTCTTGTTCCCAGCACACTGAATGACAACTGCATAGGAAATTTCCTTCATCTAGCCTGTCAGTTACACATCTCATTTCCCCTGTTAGAAACTCCCTTCCTCTGCAGTCTGAAAGGCTCTCATTCCAAATCACCTTGAGAAACGCAGAGCGTAGCACTGTGAGAACGACATCGTGGTTGGTGAGTTGAGAAAAGGGGCGCAAACCTTTCAGAACCTGCTTGGAAGAAGCTGGATGAGAGCTGGCCGCTCCCAAAGAGTTGTGGGTATCACATTGCTCTCCTCTAGCTCGTCAGTTGCACGTGCACATCCCGTGTGGGGCCAGCCTGGCCGTGCTTTCCGCCCATGGCTTCTTTACTCCGTTTCGAATACGGAACACAGAGATCGGGGCAGCATGAAGGCAGCTCTGCGAAAGCGCTATTTCCACGTCTCCAAAATAATTGGCTCCTGGTCTTGAACTCCGTGGCAAAACTCCACACCCAGAAAGGGCAAGGGGCGTAACACAACTTTCACCTAGCTAGAAGGGCACATAACCATTTCCCATAAGGGCGATATATTTACCAGGCCACCAGTAAGGTTTTGCCAGACACGTGGCTTCACACAGCCTGCCAGGCGCAGGGCCACATGCCCGTTACCGATACGTGCGGTTCGGTTATGTAGCTGAAACCACCTGGTGGATGACACATTCAGTATGGGACCACTGCAGGCATTCTTATTAGTGTGCATCACGTTTCTATCCTCTAGCCCATAACGGACTTCTGCATTCCTTCTCGGAGCAACACGTTCCTACATGCCCTCTGTGGAGAGGCATGAGCCTCGTTCCGCCCCTGGGACTTGAGCCCACTTTGCTAGCTTCGCTCAGCTTCTAAAGACCAAAGAGATAGAGTGTCTGTGTATGGAAGTTTCGAAAGGAATCGCTTCAAGTGTCCCACAAGAGGGACAGCATCTGGTCACTAAAGGAGCACTGTGGGGAAACCTTGGTTCCGAGAGCTGACGTCAAAGGGATCCCGTTCCTTAGGAAATTCTTCATGGTGTGAGGGAGGAGAAAGCACAAGCTGCCCTTGGCCTGAGGACCGTGCTTCTGTGGAGCTACAAGTCAGAGGGAGACACCTCTACAGAAACTCCGTGGAGAAGCCTCTGAAATGACAAATCTTTTACCTCTGCCATTAGGCTCAGGGGCAAACGTGTGAACGTAACTTCTGTTTCCCGTGGGACGACCTCCTACAGAGAGACATTGCCATACTTTGCAGAGGTACGCCACCAGCACGTGGCCAAGTGCCTTTAAAAGAGTTTGCACCGTGTGGGCTTCAGAGCCAAGCCCTTAGAGCGCGTTATTTGAACCCCTGTGCAAGTCGGGTACCACAGGTCTCGCATAGATGACGCTATGTTCTCGAACCAAGGAGTATGTGGTTCCTTCAGGGAAAGCCACATGGTATACCATGCATCCGCCCAGCCAACCTCAGTCATGAGCCTTTCTGAGCAGGGGAGCAACTCGTCTCCCGTACCAGGGGAAAGGCCTCCTTTGCAGTGGGCTTGAGGCCACAGTGGCAAGAAGTGTTTGTAGCGTTCCCTCGTGTGATCGGAAGTGATCTGTGTGAACACAGGTCACCTTAAGCCTCACTCCAAGGACTTTCTGCAGTCAAGGAACAAACACCAACCCAGGATTTCTTTCTCGCACACGGCAATACACAAACCCCGGAATTCCATGTAGGAGCAGCACCCTGCAACTTGTTTTGGGAAGCCTTTCTCGTCCCGTCCACCTGAGCACCCTTTGCTACGCTGCAATTGCAAGAAGCGTGTAAAATGATGATAGGTTTTCACTCACAGCACTCTTCACCGCATGGGACACTGCCCTCGTTATAACCTCCAGTGTTGAAGGAACCCTCTTGGGTGAAACGCTTGCAGACCCATCCGTCTCCGCTGGGCTTGGCATCGGAAGTCTGCAGGGATTCTTTGGGATGTGTGTCCACCTGGTTTCTCCTGCTCTCCTCTGTATGAGGCTCTGTGCTAGCAAAGGGTTTTAAGGGTGCCGATGCACCACAGTGCCAGACTATATCTGGGACCAAAGACACTATGTGCTGGCCCGACCTCGCTCCTGTTCCCAGTACACTGAAGGACAACTGCATAGGAAATTTTCTTCATCTAGCCTGTCAGGTACACATCCCCTTTACCCTGTGAGCAACTCCCTTCCTGTGCAGTCTGCAGGGCTGTCATTCCATATCAGCTTGAGAAACACGGAACGAAGCACTGTTTGCACACACTTGTGCTTTGCGTGTTGAGAAAAGGTGCGCAAACCTTTCAGCACCTGCTTGGAGCAAGCTGGATGAGAACTGGCCAATCCCGAAAGAATTGTGGGTACCCCATGGTTTTCCTCTAGCTCGTCAGTTGCAGCTGCACATCCCGTCTGGGACGAGCCTGCTCGTGCCTCCGGCCAAGGCTTCTTTTATTCTATTTCGAATATGGAACACAGACCTCATGGCAGCATTAAGGCATCTCTGCGAAATTGCTCTTTCCAGCTCTCCAAGATCCCCGAATTCCATGTAGGAGCAGCACCCTTCAACTTGTTGAGGGAAAGCTTCCCCGTCCCGTCCACCTGAGCACCCTTTGCCACATCCACTTCCACGAATCATGTACAAATGATACGCTTCTCACTCACAGCAATCTTCACCGCAGGCGTCCCTGCACTTGGAATGACCGCTGGTGTTGCAGGAACTCTCTCGGGTGAAACGCTTGCAGACGCGTCCGACTCCACAGGGCTGGTACTGGAAATCTGAAAATCTTCCTTGTGATGTGCGTCCACCTGATGGCTACTGCTATTCTTTTTATATGACTCTATGTTAGCCAAGCGTTTTAAGGGATCTGGTGCACCACAGTGCCAGATGATGTCTGGGAACAAAGACACCAGAGGCTCTACCGACCTGGGTCTTGTTCCCAGCACACTGAATGACAACTGCATAGGAAATTTCCTTCATCTAGCCTGTCAGTTACACATCTCATTTCCCCTGTTAGAAACTCCCTTCCTCTGCAGTCTGAAAGGCTCTCATTCCAAATCACCTTGAGAAACGCAGAGCGTAGCACTGTGAGAACGACATCGTGGTTGGTGAGTTGAGAAAAGGGGCGCAAACCTTTCAGAACCTGCTTGGAAGAAGCTGGATGAGAGCTGGCCGCTCCCAAAGAGTTGTGGGTATCACATTGCTCTCCTCTAGCTCGTCAGTTGCACGTGCACATCCCGTGTGGGGCCAGCCTGGCCGTGCTTTCCGCCCATGGCTTCTTTACTCCGTTTCGAATACGGAACACAGAGATCGGGGCAGCATGAAGGCAGCTCTGCGAAAGCGCTATTTCCACGTCTCCAAAATAATTGGCTCCTGGTCTTGAACTCCGTGGCAAAACTCCACACCCAGAAAGGGCAAGGGGCGTAACACAACTTTCACCTAGCTAGAAGGGCACATAACCATTTCCCATAAGGGCGATATATTTACCAGGCCACCAGTAAGGTTTTGCCAGACACGTGGCTTCACACAGCCTGCCAGGCGCAGGGCCACATGCCCGTTACCGATACGTGCGGTTCGGTTATGTAGCTGAAACCACCTGGTGGATGACACATTCAGTATGGGACCACTGCAGGCATTCTTATTAGTGTGCATCACGTTTCTATCCTCTAGCCCATAACGGACTTCTGCATTCCTTCTCGGAGCAACACGTTCCTACATGCCCTCTGTGGAGAGGCATGAGCCTCGTTCCGCCCCTGGGACTTGAGCCCACTTTGCTAGCTTCGCTCAGCTTCTAAAGACCAAAGAGATAGAGTGTCTGTGTATGGAAGTTTCGAAAGGAATCGCTTCAAGTGTCCCACAAGAGGGACAGCATCTGGTCACTAAAGGAGCACTGTGGGGAAACCTTGGTTCCGAGAGCTGACGTCAAAGGGATCCCGTTCCTTAGGAAATTCTTCATGGTGTGAGGGAGGAGAAAGCACAAGCTGCCCTTGGCCTGAGGACCGTGCTTCTGTGGAGCTACAAGTCAGAGGGAGACACCTCTACAGAAACTCCGTGGAGAAGCCTCTGAAATGACAAATCTTTTACCTCTGCCATTAGGCTCAGGGGCAAACGTGTGAACGTAACTTCTGTTTCCCGTGGGACGACCTCCTACAGAGAGACATTGCCATACTTTGCAGAGGTACGCCACCAGCACGTGGCCAAGTGCCTTTAAAAGAGTTTGCACCGTGTGGGCTTCAGAGCCAAGCCCTTAGAGCGCGTTATTTGAACCCCTGTGCAAGTCGGGTACCACAGGTCTCGCATAGATGACGCTATGTTCTCGAACCAAGGAGTATGTGGTTCCTTCAGGGAAAGCCACATGGTATACCATGCATCCGCCCAGCCAACCTCAGTCATGAGCCTTTCTGAGCAGGGGAGCAACTCGTCTCCCGTACCAGGGGAAAGGCCTCCTTTGCAGTGGGCTTGAGGCCACAGTGGCAAGAAGTGTTTGTAGCGTTCCCTCGTGTGATCGGAAGTGATCTGTGTGAACACAGGTCACCTTAAGCCTCACTCCAAGGACTTTCTGCAGTCAAGGAACAAACACCAACCCAGGATTTCTTTCTCGCACACGGCAATACACAAACCCCGGAATTCCATGTAGGAGCAGCACCCTGCAACTTGTTTTGGGAAGCCTTTCTCGTCCCGTCCACCTGAGCACCCTTTGCTACGCTGCAATTGCAAGAAGCGTGTAAAATGATGATAGGTTTTCACTCACAGCACTCTTCACCGCATGGGACACTGCCCTCGTTATAACCTCCAGTGTTGAAGGAACCCTCTTGGGTGAAACGCTTGCAGACCCATCCGTCTCCGCTGGGCTTGGCATCGGAAGTCTGCAGGGATTCTTTGGGATGTGTGTCCACCTGGTTTCTCCTGCTCTCCTCTGTATGAGGCTCTGTGCTAGCAAAGGGTTTTAAGGGTGCCGATGCACCACAGTGCCAGACAATATCTGGGACCAAAGACACTATGTGCTGGCCCGACCTCGCTCCTGTTCCCAGTACACTGAAGGACAACTGCATAGGAAATTTTCTTCATCTAGCCTGTCAGGTACACATCCCCTTTACCCTGTGAGCAACTCCCTTCCTGTGCAGTCTGCAGGGCTGTCATTCCATATCAGCTTGAGAAACACGGAACGAAGCACTGTTTGCACACACTTGTGCTTTGCGTGTTGAGAAAAGGTGCGCAAACCTTTCAGCACCTGCTTGGAGCAAGCTGGATGAGAACTGGCCAATCCCGAAAGAATTGTGGGTACCCCATGGTTTTCCTCTAGCTCGTCAGTTGCAGCTGCACATCCCGTCTGGGACGAGCCTGCTCGTGCCTCCGGCCAAGGCTTCTTTTATTCTATTTCGAATATGGAACACAGACCTCATGGCAGCATTAAGGCATCTCTGCGAAATTGCTCTTTCCAGCTCTCCAAGATCCCCGAATTCCATGTAGGAGCAGCACCCTTCAACTTGTTGAGGGAAAGCTTCCCCGTCCCGTCCACCTGAGCACCCTTTGCCACATCCACTTCCACGAATCATGTACAAATGATACGCTTCTCACTCACAGCAATCTTCACCGCAGGCGTCCCTGCACTTGGAATGACCGCTGGTGTTGCAGGAACTCTCTCGGGTGAAACGCTTGCAGACGCGTCCGACTCCACAGGGCTGGTACTGGAAATCTGAAAATCTTCCTTGTGATGTGCGTCCACCTGATGGCTACTGCTATTCTTTTTATATGACTCTATGTTAGCCAAGCGTTTTAAGGGATCTGGTGCACCACAGTGCCAGATGATGTCTGGGAACAAAGACACCAGAGGCTCTACCGACCTGGGTCTTGTTCCCAGCACACTGAATGACAACTGCATAGGAAATTTCCTTCATCTAGCCTGTCAGTTACACATCTCATTTCCCCTGTTAGAAACTCCCTTCCTCTGCAGTCTGAAAGGCTCTCATTCCAAATCACCTTGAGAAACGCAGAGCGTAGCACTGTGAGAACGACATCGTGGTTGGTGAGTTGAGAAAAGGGGCGCAAACCTTTCAGAACCTGCTTGGAAGAAGCTGGATGAGAGCTGGCCGCTCCCAAAGAGTTGTGGGTATCACATTGCTCTCCTCTAGCTCGTCAGTTGCACGTGCACATCCCGTGTGGGGCCAGCCTGGCCGTGCTTTCCGCCCATGGCTTCTTTACTCCGTTTCGAATACGGAACACAGAGATCGGGGCAGCATGAAGGCAGCTCTGCGAAAGCGCTATTTCCACGTCTCCAAAATAATTGGCTCCTGGTCTTGAACTCCGTGGCAAAACTCCACACCCAGAAAGGGCAAGGGGCGTAACACAACTTTCACCTAGCTAGAAGGGCACATAACCATTTCCCATAAGGGCGATATATTTACCAGGCCACCAGTAAGGTTTTGCCAGACACGTGGCTTCACACAGCCTGCCAGGCGCAGGGCCACATGCCCGTTACCGATACGTGCGGTTCGGTTATGTAGCTGAAACCACCTGGTGGATGACACATTCAGTATGGGACCACTGCAGGCATTCTTATTAGTGTGCATCACGTTTCTATCCTCTAGCCCATAACGGACTTCTGCATTCCTTCTCGGAGCAACACGTTCCTACATGCCCTCTGTGGAGAGGCATGAGCCTCGTTCCGCCCCTGGGACTTGAGCCCACTTTGCTAGCTTCGCTCAGCTTCTAAAGACCAAAGAGATAGAGTGTCTGTGTATGGAAGTTTCGAAAGGAATCGCTTCAAGTGTCCCACAAGAGGGACAGCATCTGGTCACTAAAGGAGCACTGTGGGGAAACCTTGGTTCCGAGAGCTGACGTCAAAGGGATCCCGTTCCTTAGGAAATTCTTCATGGTGTGAGGGAGGAGAAAGCACAAGCTGCCCTTGGCCTGAGGACCGTGCTTCTGTGGAGCTACAAGTCAGAGGGAGACACCTCTACAGAAACTCCGTGGAGAAGCCTCTGAAATGACAAATCTTTTACCTCTGCCATTAGGCTCAGGGGCAAACGTGTGAACGTAACTTCTGTTTCCCGTGGGACGACCTCCTACAGAGAGACATTGCCATACTTTGCAGAGGTACGCCACCAGCACGTGGCCAAGTGCCTTTAAAAGAGTTTGCACCGTGTGGGCTTCAGAGCCAAGCCCTTAGAGCGCGTTATTTGAACCCCTGTGCAAGTCGGGTACCACAGGTCTCGCATAGATGACGCTATGTTCTCGAACCAAGGAGTATGTGGTTCCTTCAGGGAAAGCCACATGGTATACCATGCATCCGCCCAGCCAACCTCAGTCATGAGCCTTTCTGAGCAGGGGAGCAACTCGTCTCCCGTACCAGGGGAAAGGCCTCCTTTGCAGTGGGCTTGAGGCCACAGTGGCAAGAAGTGTTTGTAGCGTTCCCTCGTGTGATCGGAAGTGATCTGTGTGAACACAGGTCACCTTAAGCCTCACTCCAAGGACTTTCTGCAGTCAAGGAACAAACACCAACCCAGGATTTCTTTCTCGCACACGGCAATACACAAACCCCGGAATTCCATGTAGGAGCAGCACCCTGCAACTTGTTTTGGGAAGCCTTTCTCGTCCCGTCCACCTGAGCACCCTTTGCTACGCTGCAATTGCAAGAAGCGTGTAAAATGATGATAGGTTTTCACTCACAGCACTCTTCACCGCATGGGACACTGCCCTCGTTATAACCTCCAGTGTTGAAGGAACCCTCTTGGGTGAAACGCTTGCAGACCCATCCGTCTCCGCTGGGCTTGGCATCGGAAGTCTGCAGGGATTCTTTGGGATGTGTGTCCACCTGGTTTCTCCTGCTCTCCTCTGTATGAGGCTCTGTGCTAGCAAAGGGTTTTAAGGGTGCCGATGCACCACAGTGCCAGACTATATCTGGGACCAAAGACACTATGTGCTGGCCCGACCTCGCTCCTGTTCCCAGTACACTGAAGGACAACTGCATAGGAAATTTTCTTCATCTAGCCTGTCAGGTACACATCCCCTTTACCCTGTGAGCAACTCCCTTCCTGTGCAGTCTGCAGGGCTGTCATTCCATATCAGCTTGAGAAACACGGAACGAAGCACTGTTTGCACACACTTGTGCTTTGCGTGTTGAGAAAAGGTGCGCAAACCTTTCAGCACCTGCTTGGAGCAAGCTGGATGAGAACTGGCCAATCCCGAAAGAATTGTGGGTACCCCATGGTTTTCCTCTAGCTCGTCAGTTGCAGCTGCACATCCCGTCTGGGACGAGCCTGCTCGTGCCTCCGGCCAAGGCTTCTTTTATTCTATTTCGAATATGGAACACAGACCTCATGGCAGCATTAAGGCATCTCTGCGAAATTGCTCTTTCCAGCTCTCCAAGATCCCCGAATTCCATGTAGGAGCAGCACCCTTCAACTTGTTGAGGGAAAGCTTCCCCGTCCCGTCCACCTGAGCACCCTTTGCCACATCCACTTCCACGAATCATGTACAAATGATACGCTTCTCACTCACAGCAATCTTCACCGCAGGCGTCCCTGCACTTGGAATGACCGCTGGTGTTGCAGGAACTCTCTCGGGTGAAACGCTTGCAGACGCGTCCGACTCCACAGGGCTGGTACTGGAAATCTGAAAATCTTCCTTGTGATGTGCGTCCACCTGATGGCTACTGCTATTCTTTTTATATGACTCTATGTTAGCCAAGCGTTTTAAGGGATCTGGTGCACCACAGTGCCAGATGATGTCTGGGAACAAAGACACCAGAGGCTCTACCGACCTGGGTCTTGTTCCCAGCACACTGAATGACAACTGCATAGGAAATTTCCTTCATCTAGCCTGTCAGTTACACATCTCATTTCCCCTGTTAGAAACTCCCTTCCTCTGCAGTCTGAAAGGCTCTCATTCCAAATCACCTTGAGAAACGCAGAGCGTAGCACTGTGAGAACGACATCGTGGTTGGTGAGTTGAGAAAAGGGGCGCAAACCTTTCAGAACCTGCTTGGAAGAAGCTGGATGAGAGCTGGCCGCTCCCAAAGAGTTGTGGGTATCACATTGCTCTCCTCTAGCTCGTCAGTTGCACGTGCACATCCCGTGTGGGGCCAGCCTGGCCGTGCTTTCCGCCCATGGCTTCTTTACTCCGTTTCGAATACGGAACACAGAGATCGGGGCAGCATGAAGGCAGCTCTGCGAAAGCGCTATTTCCACGTCTCCAAAATAATTGGCTCCTGGTCTTGAACTCCGTGGCAAAACTCCACACCCAGAAAGGGCAAGGGGCGTAACACAACTTTCACCTAGCTAGAAGGGCACATAACCATTTCCCATAAGGGCGATATATTTACCAGGCCACCAGTAAGGTTTTGCCAGACACGTGGCTTCACACAGCCTGCCAGGCGCAGGGCCACATGCCCGTTACCGATACGTGCGGTTCGGTTATGTAGCTGAAACCACCTGGTGGATGACACATTCAGTATGGGACCACTGCAGGCATTCTTATTAGTGTGCATCACGTTTCTATCCTCTAGCCCATAACGGACTTCTGCATTCCTTCTCGGAGCAACACGTTCCTACATGCCCTCTGTGGAGAGGCATGAGCCTCGTTCCGCCCCTGGGACTTGAGCCCACTTTGCTAGCTTCGCTCAGCTTCTAAAGACCAAAGAGATAGAGTGTCTGTGTATGGAAGTTTCGAAAGGAATCGCTTCAAGTGTCCCACAAGAGGGACAGCATCTGGTCACTAAAGGAGCACTGTGGGGAAACCTTGGTTCCGAGAGCTGACGTCAAAGGGATCCCGTTCCTTAGGAAATTCTTCATGGTGTGAGGGAGGAGAAAGCACAAGCTGCCCTTGGCCTGAGGACCGTGCTTCTGTGGAGCTACAAGTCAGAGGGAGACACCTCTACAGAAACTCCGTGGAGAAGCCTCTGAAATGACAAATCTTTTACCTCTGCCATTAGGCTCAGGGGCAAACGTGTGAACGTAACTTCTGTTTCCCGTGGGACGACCTCCTACAGAGAGACATTGCCATACTTTGCAGAGGTACGCCACCAGCACGTGGCCAAGTGCCTTTAAAAGAGTTTGCACCGTGTGGGCTTCAGAGCCAAGCCCTTAGAGCGCGTTATTTGAACCCCTGTGCAAGTCGGGTACCACAGGTCTCGCATAGATGACGCTATGTTCTCGAACCAAGGAGTATGTGGTTCCTTCAGGGAAAGCCACATGGTATACCATGCATCCGCCCAGCCAACCTCAGTCATGAGCCTTTCTGAGCAGGGGAGCAACTCGTCTCCCGTACCAGGGGAAAGGCCTCCTTTGCAGTGGGCTTGAGGCCACAGTGGCAAGAAGTGTTTGTAGCGTTCCCTCGTGTGATCGGAAGTGATCTGTGTGAACACAGGTCACCTTAAGCCTCACTCCAAGGACTTTCTGCAGTCAAGGAACAAACACCAACCCAGGATTTCTTTCTCGCACACGGCAATACACAAACCCCGGAATTCCATGTAGGAGCAGCACCCTGCAA